>NC_071115.1:28060000-28427500 GCF_024256425.1 Clarias gariepinus | reverse complement strand
ACTGGAAAAGCCAGGAAAGGTGCGAGGTTCAGTGCTGGTTCTGGAAACGAGTGCGACCCTCCGACTCTCCGGCCTTGCGTCGGGGGTGAGGCTTTACGTCTCGTCCCCTCTCCAAGGGCTATATAAGGAATGTAAAACTACACCAAACTATTTCAGCCCAACACCCACATGAGTCACGCAGAGAGACGGATAGAGAGAGAGAGAGAGAGAGAGAGAGAGAGAGAGAGAGAGGGTGGGGGGTGGGAGAGCGAGAGAGACAGAAAACCTCAACTAGTACACATTTTCTGGCTCCGGTGAGACCGATGAATAAGCGCAGGGAGGCGTTCAAAAAGACAAGCAGGACGAGGAGAAGAAGAAGAAGGAGGAGGAGGAGAGGAGCGAGGGAACATTCCACTCAAGCGAGAGTTACGAGGCGTTTTACATCACCGCATACGAAGTTGAAAAGAGACGTGCTGAGCGCAGGGCCGGTGATGAAATGGATAAATGGTTATAATAAACAACGTGCCGTTTGATTGCACCGGGTTTCCTGCTGTGGGAAAACACTGGCTTTAAGCGCACGGCTTATTCTTTAAGGTGTAGCTTTCACATTTGACCTTTGATCCAAGTCGAGGTCTAATAAAAAAGTGAAACCTGGCGGGTCGTGAAACAAACTAACTTGTTCCTTTCTTTTGTTTCAAACCGCAGCGTTTTTTTTATTTTAACAAAGTATAACACCTCTTCAAAAAAAAAAAAAAAAAAAAAAAAAACCCTCCCTGGACATTGTGTACTTGGCAAACAGAAGGTGTTGATGTAGGTACATATTGCACGCTGGTGATAGAGCTGTGGCTCATCGGGGCAACTCACGGTCAGGAAACCTGTACATTACAAACAGTTGTGCGATACGTTTTAGTAAAGATTGCTAGCTTGGAGAATTTTAAAAAACTTCATTAAAAAAAAGGAGAGAAGAGCTACAGCTAAACCCTCTGAGGTCCCAGGTTTAGGGTTTGTTTGATAAATACAACTTGCAAATGTTCTGAAAACAACATTGAAGTAACGTTATTGCATGTTTGCTTAAAAGAAAAGAAAGGTATAAAAAAAAGCCCCAAAGCATTCCTTTTCTCTCTGGTAATACCCTCACTCCTGATTTGTCATTGTACTTCACAAAAATGGCAAAGTTTCAACAGGAAGTCATTAACCCCCCAAAAAAAAAGTTTCAGACAAGCACATCCGAGCTAACCCTTAAAAGAAATCCCTTCCCAACCTCGTTATAAATAAGACCCGAGACGGTCGTTAACCGTCGTCACCTGGATCTGAAACAATAAAGCTACAGTTCCTGATGCAACCGACATGATGTATCTGCGTTTTCAATTCTGAAACTCAAAACCTTCCTCGCACAAGAAACTCTTCCCTGCCGCTTGTCGCTAGACGAGAGCTTTTAAAGGCGAAGAGTCTGTGATCATTTTCTGTCAGACCACAGAAACGTTCTCCGTCCTGCCCGCATTTTCCGTTTGTCCTCACCGTCTGCCGTTTCAGTTTAGATCCTGCCGACGTTCCTCTAATCTCCTTGCAGCGTTCTTTTAAGACGTGTTTTAAAAAGTTCTCCCATTAAAAAGTTCAGATGGGTCTCAGAGATCTTTATCTGCTTGCTTTGATAGATACGTGTACAAAAGGAATCAATTAACCGAAGAAGCAATAAAATAATAATTAGCAGGAGAAATTGCATACTGGGAATGTCAGCCAGATAAAGCTCACAACTTTCAAGTTACACAAATAAAATAAGCAAAGGGTTTCGTTCACAGTGGAAAGAAGTATCCGTACTGCTCTGCATTTTCTATACCAGGTTTAGAGATGTATGTCGTCATGACGGAACATGTTTTAAACACGTGTGTGAATGCTAGATGATACAAATTTTTTTTATTCAATTAAATCTAATTGTAGAACCGGCCTTGATTTAGATTACCACTCACTTAACACCAATGTTTTTAGAGACAGGTCACTAGTCACCATTATTCCCAACAACCAACCAATCACTGAATACATTTGTTTCAATAACTGCTCATTACTCCACCTGACAAACATCCCTGACCATTGTTAAAATAGAGCTATATATAAAATTTTATTAAATTGACCATTACCTAACAAGCATCCTCAAAACCATTACTCAACCCGACAGCCATCCACTGACCGTTACTCAGTCCAACAGCCAATCACTGACCCTTACTCTACCCGACAGCCAATCGCTGACCGTTACTCTATCCGACAGCCAATCACTGACCGTTACTCTATCCGACAGCCAATCACTGACCGTTACTCAGTCCGACAGCCAATCACTGACCGCTACTCAACATGACAGCCAATCACTGACCGTTACTCAGTCTGACAGCCAATCACTGACCGTTACTCAGTCCGACAGCCAATCCACTGACCGTTACTCTACCCGACAGCCAATCCACTGACCGTTACTCAACCCGACAGCCATTCGCTGACCCTTACTCTACCCGACAGCCAATCGCTGACCGTTACTCTATCCGACAGCCAATCACTGACCGTTACTCTATCCGACAGCCAATCACTGACCGTTACTCAGTCCGACAGCCAATCACTGTCCGTTACTCTATCCGACAGCCAATCACTGACCGTTACTCAGTCCGACAGCCAATCACTGACCGTTACTCAGTCCGACAGCCAATCACTGACCGTTACTCAACCCGACAGCCAATCCACTGACCGTTACTCAACCCGACAGCCAATCACTGACCGTTACTCAGTCCGACAGCCAATCCACTGACCGTTACTCAACCCGACAGCCAATCACTGACCGTTACTCAGTCCGACAGCCAATCCACTGACCGTTACTCAGTCCGACAGCCAATCCACTGACCGTTACTCAACCCGACAGCCAATCACTGACCGTTACTCAACCCGACAGCCAATCACTGACCGTTACTCAGTCCGACAGCCAATCCACTGACCGTTACTCAACCCGACAGCCAATCACTGACCGTTACTCAGTCCGACAGCCAATCCACTGACCGTTACTCAGTCCGACAGCCAATCCACTGACCGTTACTCAACCCGACAGCCAATCACTGACCGTTACTCAGTCCAACAGCCAATCACTGACCGTTACTTAACCCGACAGCCAATCACTGACCGTTACTCAACCCGACAGCCAATCACTGACCGTTACTCAGTCCAACAGCCAATCACTGACCGTTACTTAACCCGACAGCCAATCACTGACCGTTACTCAGTCCGACAGCCAATCACTGACCGTTACTCAGTCCGACAGCCAATCACTGACCGTTACTCAACCCGACAGCCAATGACTGACCGTTACTCAACCCGACAGCCAATCACTGACCGTTACTCAACCCGACAGCCAATCACTGACCGTTACTCAACCCGACAGCCAATCACTAGCTGACAAACACTGCTGATTACTCCACCCAATAACTGCTCATTAAATCTTCCCAATAACCACACTGATCATTTATATCCCACTTGTGCCTGTCAAAGTTCATTTTCAGTTTATCTTGGCAGTTAAAACCAGTTAGAACCAGTTAAACCATCACTCTACCTGACAACCTTAAAGCTTTAAAGTTTCCTTTAAAAAACGGAATGAATGAAAGCAGCAGCTCTGATTAGAAGAAGGAAAAAAACAATAAGTTTTGAGAAACTCAGGAAAGTTCTATCTGCCTTCAGACTACTCAAAACAGGAGATATATTGTGGAACAAACCGCAGGTTAAAGTATTGGCATCCTTGAGACAAAACCTTGAGACTTTTTGCTTTTTTAGAGAGAAAAAAAGGGACACATCAGGTTAAAACTCTGTCGGGAATAAGATTAAAACGCTGTTTAGTTACCTTCCGTGTTGCTCTGGAGTCTGCAGACCTGATTAAAGAACAGCGATTAGGTGAAGACTAAAGACTAAATAACGAGGAGTTCTTCAGTTATTATATCATTAAACTCTCTGGAACGTGAGCTCGCGCGGATGAAGCGGTTCCTCGCGCGCTCCCTCCTGGAATTCTTTAGCAGGACTCCAGCAGGCCAGATACGTCACAGGTCACGTGACCGGTGATGCGCGCACCTGGGCGTGTGGAAGAGGCCGCGTCTCATTACCTCTGAGTTCTAGTGCAGTAATAGTGAGTGCACTTACTGTCGAGCAAAGACTTGGTGCTTTATTTTAAGGTGTAGCACGAAGAGGCAGAGCGGCTCAGATTGCTGTGACGTGTCGCAAGGGGCGTGGCTAGCGGGGTGCCTATTGCCATGTTACACAGAGTGGTGACTCTGTTCAAGGGACAGTTCAGGGTGGAGGAAAATAATAATAATAATTATTATTATTATTATTATCAGAACAAAATGGCTTAGCTGTCTGTGTGATCTCTATCTAAATCAATAAAAGATAAATAAAAGTTTTTTGGTCATTGGTCAGAACTCTTTCAATGATATCGTTCAGAGGACCAGAGACCAGTGTGTCTGTCTGTCTGTATTCCATATGTCTTTCTGTCTGTCTGTCTGCATACCTGTCTGTCTATATGTCTCTCTGTCTGCGTGTCTGTTTATATTTTTGTCTGTCTGTCTTTATGTATGTACATACTGTATGTATGTCTCTCTGTCTGTCTGTCTGTTTGTATGTCTGTCTATCTGTTTGTCTGTCCAGCCAGAATTTGTCAGAGCATCACGCAAAACTGGCAGGACAGAATTAAATGAAAGTACTTCTGTATTTGCCTAAAGTTAAACCTGCGCCATAAATTTAATCTAAATGCTTAGTAGAAGTAAAGTTATGAGCAGTTTTGACAGTGTACTTTCGCATGCGTCAAACTGTGGCGTGTTTGCAGTACTTCTCTGCCCAGATATCTGCCCAATGTTTAACCTGCACCATAAGTGCAATAAAATGTTAAGTAAAAGTGGTTTAAGAATCTGCTGTAAAATAAGCTACTAATAAGCTACCTGCTCAATGTAAACAAACATCTGCAAAAATAAATATTAATTAGGAAATCGAAACTGAATATTTTTACTGGGATTAGTTCATATTATCACCGCAGAAATAACAGCACTGAAGTGGTATAAGTGAATTTTAAAAGTTGTTTTAAAACAAAACTTAATCTTTATTTTATCTACTTTTTGGATTTATTATCTGTGATTTACTCTTAAATTACCGAACAGGGAGTGTATTTGGCTGATGGCCAAAGAACTACAACTTAGTGTAAACATAGCATAAACATAATCTTTTCTTTATCCTCTCTGTCCCGTTGATTGTAATAAAATAAAATGACAGGAGATTCAAAATCTTGCTATGAGCTAGGTCAATTTTGTATAATGTCTTATACAAATTATAAGTATATAGTATTCTTGTATGATACTATCCTTACTGCCATAATAAATACAACCTGAAATAATAATATCACAGATTAAATTAAAGCTGACCAGCTTATTTTAGCTTTAACCTTTTAACTACTTTTACCAACTCATTTCTAGTCAATGATGAGTACTAGCGCTAGTCAGATGTAAAACTAGCGCTAGTCAGACGTAACCTGTTATACGGTCATTGTTTGGTTCACTTATCTTGCTATCTTTATCTCGCCTAGCTGGGTTTCGTCTTAGCAAGTTTTCGTTTCACTGTGTACTAAACTGTATATGGTTGAAATGACAATAAATGCCTACTTGATTTGTCTTGTGTTTAATATTTATGTTTTAGTGTTGAAGTCAGGAACAAACCAAGCTGTTTACCCACCCCCTTTTTTCCCCCTCTTCCCCAAGTTACTGTTATTGCACCAAAGACTTTAGATCCAGGAATGTAGAATTTACTTACTCATAATCTATACTGCTTTATCAGGCAGGGGACACCCGAACAGGGTGCCAATCTATCGCAGGGCACACACACACACACACATTCACACAGTACGTGCAATTTGGGAACGCCAGTTAGCCCAATCTGCATGTCTTTGGACTGTGGGAGGAAACCGGAGTATCTGAAGGAAACCCAACAAGCACGGGGAAAACATGAAAACTCCATGCACACAGACCCCGAAGCGGAAATCTAACCCGTCCCCTGGAGGTGTGAGACGACAGTGATGACCATTACGCCACCGGGCCACCTGGACTGTATTATTTTTATTATTTGTGCAATAATTCCTTATTTCTGACAATTCCTGTTTGCAAAGTTTGCGCTGCGATTATCTTTTGTTTATTCTTTTGTTTATTCTTACATTTTCATTACTGCTGTAATCTGAGAGCTACCAAACTAATAGTGTTGCATCACTGTAAAGTTTTAAAGTTTCATAGTTGAATGAACTCAGTCTGTTCGCTGTCAGACAAAGTCAAACATGTGAACACATTGTCAGGTCTCTATTTATTAATTAACAGCGTTTAGTATTTATATGCTTAGCCAAATGCCTGGTGTCATCCACATCTGTTAGTACAAAGGACATGAACCATTTTAAGAAATCCTGAAGAACAAAAAGTGGAAGTAGAACAGATGTTCATCCAGAGATGAACCAGGAGGTGTTCGCTCAAGAGAGGGGGGGAGGGAGAAAGTAGGAGATAGAGAGAGAGACACGTAGATGAGAAAGTGAGTGCAGGAGAGTTAAGAACCGTAAGAACAGATGCAAGAGGAGACAGGAAGGTAGTAGCAAGGAAGATTTACCATATTAATATCAGATCCACAAGGAACAGAGGAAGAGCAATGGGGAGTGTGGTAAAGAAGTAAAGAAGAGTGTGCAGGCAGCATGTAATGGATGAAGAATAGTAGCAGGAGTGATCTGTGACAAAAAGGGAAAAATGAAAGGGAAAGTTTACAGGATGGTAGTGAGACCAGAAATGTTGTAAAAAAAAAAAAGTAAAAAAAAAAAGACAGGAAACAGTGCTGGAGGTGACAGATCTGAAGATGCTGCCATTTTCTTCAGAAGCAACCAGAATGGACAGGATTAGGAATGAGAATATTAGAAGGACAGTGCAGGTTGGATGTTTTGGGGACAAAGTTAGACAGGCCAGATTAAGACGGTTTGGAAAAGGGATGAGGGGTACATCAGAAGGAAAATGTTAGAGATGGAGATGCCAGGCAGGAGGAGGACATGAATGAGGTTATAGTGACAGTGATGTGTTAGACAGAGATAGAAAGAGACAAATGGTCCACTGTGGCGACCCCTAACGGGAGTGGCCAAAAGAAGAAGAGGAAGAGATCGAATTAACTTCTTTTAGAAAAACAAAAATCCCTTAAAAGCACTACAATGACAATGAAGTCTCTTTGTGTTCTGTTGACGAAATGCAGTTCAGTTCCACAGATGACCAGTAGATGGAGACAAACTGCAACAAAAGAGATCTACATCTGCACAGGATGTGAAAGCAGGAATTCTGTCCTACAGTGGTGCACTTGGGTGAGTTATTTGGGATGTGACCTGTGAATGTTCCCCATCATCATATTTCCCCCTTAAAGTCTGTGTGTGCTCTTATTTAGTACTGGGTTGATATAGACAGCTGGCTAGTTTTCATCTCTCTCTCTCTCTCTCTCTCTCTCTCTCACACACACACACACACACACACACACACACAGCTGGAGGGAGTGTGCGAGCAGGAGGCGTGTGTCAGACAGTGACTCAGTCCCTGTGTGTGTGTTAGTTAGAGGAAAATGGCCGACGCGTTCGGACTGCACACGGAAGAGGACCCCGCGGCCGCGTTCCTCGCGCAGCAGCAGCACGAGATCGCCGGCATCGAGAACGACGAGGATGGCTTCGGGCTCGAGCTCGGATCGCGCGATGCGCACGAGCCGGCAGAATCCCAACCGTCACATTTAAATTCAAACTCGTTCCAAGGTAACGACTGAGCTAGTTAGCCGGCTAGCTTACATAGCTAAATAAACAACCTACATTTTTCTTTCTTTATCTTTCTAAAAATATCACCATTTCCTTATAATTCTCTTAAAGTATTTTATTTTTTTATTTATCTACACTACATAGCTAGCCATATAGCAAACCTTAATTAACCTGACGTTAGCATCCTGTCACTTACCAAGCTAGCTAGCTAGCTACCAACCAAACCTGCTTTTGTTTTATGCAGCTAATTATATTAGTCACCTCATTGACCGTCACAGCTGAGGGTTAATCTACATTGAAATTAGCTAGCGCTAATGTTGAGCTAATTAGTTCTAGTTCATTTAAATGTTTACATCATACTGTAAACCCAGGTATTAGTTAATGTATTTGTTAATTAAAAAGATAAATCCTATGTGTATGTTGAAACTGAACACCATCATAAAATGCTTAGCTCTGACCAAATAATCTGATTGGACTGGTTCAGAGAGTGCTGATAATGGACTGTAACAGCACTGGGCTGTTTTACTACATGTATCACTCTATGTTCCTGGTGTTCTAATTAAGCACTGAAGGTCGTATTGAATATCAGCACGAGTGTGCTGTGGTTGTAGGTATGTCCTGCTGATATTCAGCACAATAGCACGACCTCGAGTGTGATATTTCTTTCATACACGGTTCCACAAACGGCATTTATCAACAGATTATGGTTTGCTTGATTACAGTTATTTTGCTTTACTAGCAGAGCCAACTAACCACAACTGGAGGAACTGGCGACTGACAGTTACTGTAATTAAGAGGGTTGAAAGTAGTTTTAGATTCTTACCACTACTGTGTTGCCAAAAGGTGAATAGAATAAACCATGGAGGTGGTACACAGTCCTGAGAAACTTACAAGATTTACCTGATATTTCCACTTATTCCACTTACGGTCCTCAGTACTGAGGAGAGAGCAGCCGCCTTCCAAAACCCACCTCTAATAATGTTATATTAAACTACATCATCTCCTTATTAATTGCTTCTAAGTTTTTTTAAATTACCTCCATGTTGTTTTATTTATGTTTAAGCTGAGCTACAAAGCTAACTACCTTCTGAAACCAGGTTGAATCCCATATTGTTCCCCCTCCTCTAAACAAGGGTATAACTTGCTGTGTGGAACAAGGGTTCATACACACTATATAGTGCACTAGCTTTCCATTCAACGCTATCTGAGATTTAACCCTGAAACCCGTAAGTTCACAGAGATGATATTCTAAAGCCGACTAAGTGGAGATGTAAATAGAAACTTATTCTTCTCACCTTTTGGCTACATAGTCATGGTAAAGAAAAAAAAGAAGAAAAAAACATCCACGCCTGTTAATTACGCTAACTTTTGGTCACCAGCTCTGCCTGTCGCGGCTAGTTAATTCTGCCAATCGTGGAAGGACATGTGTAGGTGGAGCAAAATAACTGGTTAAATGAGCAGATCCTAATCTTTTGATAAATGACGTTTGTGGAACTGTTGTATAAAAGCAATATCACACTTGAGTTAATTCTGTTATGAATAATATCAGCAATACAGCACTTCTTCTCATGTGATCCTGCTTAAGTATAACTTCACAGTTATTAAATGAGCAGCAGTTCTGAAACAATAAGCACTATTCGTATTGGATTAGTTTATCAGCTGGATGTCTGTAATAAGCCTTATCTGGATGGGATTTAATTTACATGAGCCCTGGGGTAATGTCCTATTTTACAAGCGCTCCTCTGTGACTGTGTTGATGAAATTCTCGCTTCCAGACAGCAATAAAATTACCACAAGAGGAGCGGGTTTCTACTGCGTTATATTTTCCTTGACTTGAACGTTTGTGCCGCATGTCATATACAATACATCATAAAATATTTATGGAACTGGCAAAGCTTTAACTCCAGGATCTTGCTGATAGCAGCTAACTAAAACTATTAGATGACAATTATCCAGACTATAAATATTAGATGAGTGAAAAACGGGAGGTAATTCAGTCTGTAAATTTCCCCAGAGGAGAATGAGAAAAATAAAACACAGACACGGAGAACAACTTAAATCAGACATGACTTCAGAACCCTGTTTAAAGTTAATTGTGTCCAAATAGGGATTTTTTTTATGTCAAAAGGCTTAAATTTCCTACAGATAATATATGCATTGTCAGGAATTTATGTAGTTTGTCATTGTTTGTTGAAGATAAACATTCTCATAATAAGATCATAGGAGCTGTTGTCCCAGATAAATAAGTTTAAATACAAATGGTACATGTAATCGTCACACATCGCGAAATGCTTCAAATTTTTTTTAAATTGTATATTTATTTAATGACTAATGAAATAAGTCATGCAGCTCTACGTAAAACAATCTACAGTTAAGTGTTTATTTTACGTGCTATAAAATCCCAGGGACTTGATATTATGTTAAGACCCAACAAAAAATATCAACTCTCCACAAAACCGAATAAGTTTAACAATATCTGGCGAGACACTAAGGCACGAGCAGATACTATCGCTAAAAGTCATAATCCACGTTTGTCATGGAAATGCCGTTCTCAATCTTTAACACTTTTGGTTGATTTTCTTGATATTGCTGTCTTGTCGGTTGTAGAGTTTTGACATGAGAGGTTTTGCTACTGTAACTATCCCGTTTCGGAACGTTTGATAAGCAGCCCGACAGGATTTTCAGGATTCCAGTGATGCTCGTGTAGTTTCTTTTTTTTTTCTCTCCTTCTCTCTCTCTCTCTTCTCGCCCTCTTCTCGCCCTGTCACCAAAACCCTTAAACCATTGAAGAACCTTTGCTTAACAAGAGAAGCAAGGTGTGACGTGTGATCTGATCTTTTCTCAAGCAGATATGTTCGGAGGAGCAACTATGAATGGAGAGCTGTTTCAGGTAAGAGTTAAACCTCTTTTTTAAATTACAAAACAGATCCTTATTCATAACGTTTATAATGTATATATATTTAACTAGATATTCTCCAGGCAAATTATCTATTAAAATTAACGACTTCTATACACTAGCAATTTCTTAAACTGTATCTTCTGAATAAGCGGTTGCTAGAATAGTAAGAAGTGGCCTCCTGAAGTCTTACTTATATGTAGAGCTAGAAATAACACTCAACATTTTAGATTCCGTTTTCAGGTTTTATTCATTTCACCACAGAAATGTTTGATTAGTGAAAATGAAATATAGCAGTTTGTTTTTGTTACATTTAAACATAGTCCAGTGGTTTACTTTTTTATTTTATAAATATTACTTTTTTTTTTCTTGTTTTCGGCTATTTAAAAGTAATTTGCTGATATTTAGTAGTAGCACAGGATCGGAACCATGTAACTTGTGGATACATTACAAAGGTTAGTTAACATTAAAGAGCGAACTAAAATCTATTGCCACAGCATTATATTTGGGCCCATTCCTGTGCAGAAAAATTTGTTGCAACTCTCTTAGGGTGGTTCTTTGTTTTCTCTATGCAGCTGTGTAACGCTGACACTTGGAACCTCGGATTACGAGCATAATTCATTCCAGACTCGGGCTCGTATTCCAAAACACTTGTAAACCAAATTTAATTTTCCCATAGGAAATAATTGAAACTTAAATTGTTCGTTTTACAGCCCAAAAAAATAAATACATAAAAATAATTAATACAAAATATGAAGTAAAAATAAAACAAATTAACCTGTACTTTACCTTAAAAAAAATGTAAAAATAAATCCCAACAGATAAGTGTTTACGTTTGTGCACGCAGGGTGTGTGTGTGTGTGTAAAATGTGCGTGTGCACACACACACACACTAACGAATAGACCGTTTTTAAAACCGTTAAAAAATTAGCAAGAACCATCCCCGAGTGTGACTAGCGATGTTCCTTGCTAATTTTTAAACGATTACCTACATTTTTAAATGGTTACCTACAATTCCGCTGCAAAAGAGAGAAAAACCGTTGGCTCACTTGTGATGACGTGATGCTCGGTGTCAAAACAAGAAGCGTATGCGTGGAACATGATACTCGGTGCTCGTAAACTAAGACAATGCTCGTTTTTCAAGTACAAAAATTATTTAAAATTGTTGCTCGTCTTGCGGAACACTTGTAAACCGTGTTACTCGTAATCCGAGGTTCCACTGTATTTTAAACCCTAAATATGCTCCCAAAACACTTTCATTTCATTTTCAAACTAAATGCTTGGTGTATTACCCCTCTGTATGTACTGTAATTCATGCAGGCGTTTTTCTTTGGTAAAGGTACTGTAAAGTAAATACAGCAATAATTCACCATCCCAAGCCGCGTTTTTTCCTCTACAGTCGCTTTGTGTTGTCTCTACAGTACTAAATTTATCTGAATTTATGTTAATATTTATGTTAAAAAAATTAGTAAATTATATTGGTTTTTAATAATTTAGTGTTAAAAACAAATGAAAAATAATATATTTCTACAAAAAAAGGCATAAAAAATTGTGGTATTTTCGGTTTCTGTGGAATTGTGGGGGTTTCCACAAACAATTATTAGTTAGGTTCTAGGGAAAAATTCCGCAAACTCTGAAGCATGACTTCACATGGGTCGACTGTATTCATACAATGTGAAGCTTCTGCAATTGGCACTTAGGTGACATGATGATATCATATTGGTTGTTTCCTGGTGAATCCCATCCATAATAATATCAAGTGTATCAGAACTAGCATGTACAAGCCTAATATTATACCTGATGTTGCACTTTAATTTAACCACTGACTATTAAGTGTTTTAAGATTTTGTTTTAAGCACTTGACGTTATATTTGCAAAAAAAAAAATCACCTTTAATTTTAAAATACGATCCGGACCCATGAGTTTTGTGACCCGTTGCACAAGTGTCAGCTTGTGATTTCAATCTCTACAGGAGTCTAACGGTGCTACAGACGGTTACGCCGCCATCGCGCAGGCTGATGTGCAGCGGCAGGAGCCTGAAAGTTTACGCAAGTGGAGAGAGGAACAGAAGGAACGGCTGGAACAGTTAGGTATGACCTAATAACACACGGCCCGCCCCGACCTTGTCCTTATTCTGGTCCACGGCTCTGAATACAAAAAAATGAGTCATGTGCAGAAAACGCTGGAGAATTAACCTTAAAGACATTTCATAATGCGTAAGGATTTGATGTTGTAACTACATTTGGATAAACCTTTCGACAAAGGCACTAAACATGTTTGACACAGTGTAAAGTTTAATTTTATGTCGTCACACATTTTATAGATAACTGATTCTACCTTTTATGCTTTTGACTAGAAAATCTCATAGTAGCGTTTTTCATCGATATTTTTTTTATTACTATTCCTTTGAACTTTTTTATATATGTAATAAATTGTACTTTAAGCCAAGTAATTGGTATCAATAGAGCTGAAAAGAAGGTTTTTTCTTTTTTGTGTCTGTTTTGGTTCTGTAGATTCAGCATCCAAAGAAGCAGAAGTTGAGTGGAAGGAGAAGGCCAAGAAGGAGCTGGAGGACTGGAATGCTCACCAGCGGGAGCAAATGGAGAAAAATAAAGTCAACAATAGGTATTCGTCACGGCAGAACACAGCAGCAAACTTAAGGAGTTTGTTCTCTTTGAGCGTGTTTCAATATTCAGTAACTATGAAGACTTTAGGAGACTTAGTTTCAAGTGATAGTAAGATCCCATCAGTAGTATTAATTTCTTTATAAACGTAGTCGGGTTATAAATAATTTGTTTTTTAATCTGATGTATACTTGATTAATGCATGCAAGAAAATCCGATTTCGTTGATGCACGAAATCCGGTATGCAGAAAAACAATTACTATATGCACAGGCTAGTTTTTTTTTTTATTGCAAGGTGGAATTTTTATATTTTTATTTTTTTTAGAAATATGTCATCTGAAAAGCAAAAGTGTATATGTAGTATATTAAAACAGAATTGTCATCAAAGTGGTGCAAAGCATTTCAGTGCTTTAACTAAAACAGGTAACTCATTCTGAATCTCATCACCTGCTGCACTGCACACATTGGCATTTTACCAGTCAGCAAGTGTATATGGTATAAAATGTAAACGTTTATTTATTTTTTATTTATGTATTTATTTTTGGTATGGCAACTTTAACCATAGAGTGTTATTCGCTTCTCAATACATTTTATTCATTTCTTGTATGATAACGGGTAACAAAGGACATTTTTTGAATCTGTTACAAGTCAATATTCAATTATTAATGAAAAAATAGCTTTTTTATTCTTTTTATTAGCGCAAGTTTTATTAAAAAGCATTCTTGAAGCACAAACTCTAGTTATGCGAGACAAATGAATGAAGCACAAATACTTTAATTAAAAGGATTTTAAAAAATACTGATACTTATGATGATGATAATAATAATAATAATAATAATAATAATATACAGTGGAACCTCGGATTACGAGCATAATTCGTTCCGGAAGTGGGCTCGTATTCCAAAACACTTGTAAATCAAATTTAATTTTCCTATTAGAAATAATAGAAACTCAAATGATTCGTTCTATGGCCCAAAAAAATAAATACATAAAAATAATTCATACAAAATATAAAGTAAAAAATAATTAACCTGCACTTTACCTTTAACAAAAAGTAAAATAGGCCTCTGAGTGGCGCAGTGGTAAAGTGGTTCGATTCCCGGGTGATGCTGTAACCTCTCGCAGCCAGAGGTCTAGAGAGAGCTGATTGACCGAGCTCTCTCACAGCGGAGGGATAAGAGGTACTTAGTGCTCCCACATAAATCGCGGTTCTACAGCCAATCAGGGGCGTCTGTGAGCTCACGCAAGCGAAAGGAGCGGATAGCGCTTTCCTCCGAGTGTGTTACGCCGCCCCCAACGGTGCGTAAGCGAGCAGTTCGAAAAGATGCGGTTGGCTGGCGTCACGTTGTTCAGAGGAAACACATGATAATCTTCGGCTCTCCTGAGGGGTAGTAACACACACACATTAACGGAGAGACTGTTTTATCAGGACAATTTGCAAGGAACATTGCTAGTCACACTTGCATGAGCGCATACTAACGGACCCACTGCTGTAAATTAAAAAAAACAAACAAACTGCAATTTACCTTTAAAAAGAATCGCGACAGAGCGGAGTTTCTGTGTAAAGCAGAGAGTTGTGCGTCTGTATGTTTGTGGGAAGCCAAGAGGAGGAGGGTGCTCTCTCTCTCACACACACACACACACACACACACACACTCTCTCTTGCCTTTACAGCCCCCCTACAACTCCCTCCACCTCTCGGCTTTCCACGCACACACACACACTCTTTCTGACACAGAAACTCTGCTCTGTCGCGATTCTTTTCGAAGGTAAAGTGAAACACGACAGGCTGATGCAGAGAGGGAGAGTAAAAAATGGATCTTTACCTACTAATGAGACTTGGTTTTGCTTTATACGCGCGGACACGCGCGGTGTACAAACACAAACTAAAATACGTTTCACACACACACACGTGGTTACAGTGTTATAGTAAACAGTACACGCGTGCACGGATGTTGATTATACCAGTAAGAGACGAGCAGGCAGACCAGCAGAGACCCAGCAGGGTAGACGATTACCTACAATTCTACAGCGCAAGAGAGAGAAAAACCGTTGGCTCAGTTGTGATTACGTGACGCTCGGCGTCAAAACAAGAAGCGCATGCGTGATACATGATACTCGGTGCTCGTAAACCAAGACAATGCTTGTTTTTTAAGTAAAAATTTATTAAAAATCTTTGCTCGTCTTGCCAAACACTCGTGAACCATGTTGCTCGTAATCTGAGGTTCCAGTGTAATAATAATTATGCTGTTAAAAATACTCCTCTTCTCTCTCTCTCTCCCCCCTTTTCTCTCTCTCTCATTCTGTTTGTCCTCATTCAAAAACAAAACTGCTAAAAACAGTAGCGTACAATGTCCAATACTGTGCGTGGCCTGAATTGCAAATGAGCCACTAGTGTTTGCTGCTGAGAAACATTTTGCAAAACAAACATTATCAGATTTTTACATTATCGGTTAAACTGCTAACAGCAATTAATTGATTGATTATTTGTAAGTATCCTGAGTAATCAAACACTCCATTGTCATCATAAACCTGCTTCTGGAAGCAAATAATTTTTGTTAAAATGGATATTTTTGCTTTGATTGTAACAGCTAATTCCACTTCAACGCCTCATTTACAGGCGAACCCAGAGGAGCCGGGTTGACAGGGGTTTTGTACGCATGTTGAAAAGCTGGTTAGTCACAATGACGGTTAAACAAAAGGCAAGCTGCAAAGCGCTCCAGGTGATGGCAAGCCATGCTGCTGAACAAAGTCCTGAATCATGAATGTGCCAGGTGTGATGGGGGGGCTATACAAGTGGGCGTATGACTTCCAGATTAATTCAAGATATATTCTGTCACGGAAACGTATTCCATTAGCTCTGAACCTAAAGAAGCCGTAGCGCTTGTTTCTTCATCATCGAGCAATTGAGCTCTGAGACAGGAACACAGGTTTGATTTGATGCTTTTAACGATACTAGTGGTTGGAAATTGGAGCGCGATTTACGGCATGTTCTCTTCATGTTCGGTATTTTTTTTCACAACTGCAGTTCATACAGTAAACAATAATTTAGTTGTTTAGGTAAGATTTATCTGTTTCCCTGAAAACAAGACTGAAAAGCACAGCTGCTGTTTTAGCCAACTAACCTTAGAAATCTTTCATTAATATTTCTCACAACATAACCATTCTCCGCCTTCATTAATGTCTAACTTTGTGTAAAATTGACTCTTTCTCTCTCTTTTTCCTTTTCTTTTGTGTGTTTCTGTTTGTTCCTCTTTTCTCCCTTTGCCTGCTTGCGCATTAGGATCGCTGATAAGGCTTTCTACAAACAACCCAACTCGGATGTGATAGGCTTTGTGTACGTCTCTGGTCACACATCTTTTTGTCCACTGAAGGACAAATCCGGGAAAATGACATCATTACCTCGCCCCTCCCCACCCCGCCCTGCCCCCTCCTTAATCAAATACACAGCAAGAGACTCGCAGTCAGCTTTTCTCAGAATAATCAATCGATCAATCCATTAAAAAAAAAATTTTCATAGAAATAATAAAAAGAAATTTGCTAGTGGTGATGTCAGATGTTTCGAAACTAATAAATTGGCATTAACTAAGAAAATCTGAAAGGTTACTTTAGGTCGCCCGCTTGGGTGAGCATAAGGTCTTCTTGCTGAGTATCTAAAGTTCTCGCTATGTTCTTAAACTGCATGTCTCCTTCAACGTGGTTCATTAATTACTTGAAAATTTGTCATTTGTGGGTTTTTTCATTATTATTAGTATTATATTTTTAAGTTTTTTGTATTAGTGGTGGTGAATTGCATGGCATGGGTTCTGTTTTTTGTCGTGAAAGGATCATTAATGTGTCTGTCCTGATTATTATATTGTGTGTGTGTAGAGCATCAGAGGACGCCTTCCTGAAGGAGTGTGACGACGACAGCCCCGGCACCGAGTGGGAGAAAGTGGCGCGGCTATGCGACTTCAACCCTAAGACGAGCCGCCAGACGAAGGACGTCTCCCGAATGCGCTCGGTCCTCATTTCGCTGAAACAGACGCCGCTGGCTCGCTAAAGGCCTCGTCTCACTTCACTTCGCATCACGTCTCAACCATTCTCTTCTCTTCCCCTCGTCATGTATCTCTCCCTGTCCTGTACTGTCCTGTCATTCTGGCACTTTATTTTATCACACACTAAACAGTTGAATTTAATTTTTTTTTCTTTCTTGTCTATCATGTAAGGTGTATGGTGTATTGAAACTTGGTGTTTTTTTTTCTCTTTCTGTTACATATAATCTGTATCAACTGACTGAAAAGCATTTTTCTGAATCGTTTAAGGGTTTGTTTGTTTTTTTATATATACAAGAAACAGAACCGCACCACATGACAAGGCTAGTTGAGGGTCGAATGCAGGAGTGTGAACATCAGACTCTGTAGAGCAAAATAATAAAAAAAAATTAAGAACATAAATTATCCTGACACACGTGAGACTCTGTCTGGACAAAAAGGCAGGACTGATTCCCCGACTGCACTTGAGACGTGTTCGATATATCAGGATTTTGATGAATAACAAATGCAGTACAACCGCCTCAATAGTCAGATGTTCAGTGTTTAGCAAAACTATTTTATAAGGAACAGGATGCTGAATTTCATAGTATTTAATTTGATTCGCCTTATATTAACACTTATTATATCATTATTATTAATATTACCAGGCTCTCTGTAGTGCAGTGCTTCCCAAACTGGTCCTCCGGAGACACCCAGAACGATGACAATAATATGATGCCGTGTCTGTTCTTCAGTCTCCACTCGAGCCAACAATTTAAATTGACGAAATCTTCCTACAGATTAGTGATCGTTCAATTTTCACAAAGGGCGACTTTTGACTCCTGAACGGTCCGTTGACTTTTTTTTTTTTCTTCCCCTCTCAGCTTAACTAGATTTTACACCATGATTGTTGATGTTTACCTGAAAATGCTAATTTAAATCTTACAAATTAAGAAAAGCACTCTAAGTACTCTTACTTTATATGGAAGTAAAAAAAAGACATTTCCATGGAAACATTCCACTATCTTACGCAATGCGAGTCAGCCTTCTTTTACCAAGAAGAGACGACTCGATGAGACAAAACGCCGACAAACAGACAAAAAGCTCTTTTTCTGAGCCATTAAAAACTCGTGGACCGTCTTGGGCTCTGGTCACCGAAGACCAGTTTGGGGGAAAAATGTGCTTTAATTAGATTTACTAAATAGCAGAAAGACACAATCGGAAGATGGTTGTGAATAAACTTTATTGCGCTTTTTAATTGCTTCTGATCAAGCTAAGAATCGAAAATCAACGGCAGAAACGAGATTCGTTTAATTTTCTTCCTTTCCTCCAGTATACTCGTACTGTTGCTCGGAATAGTGCTTACTGCATGTTTAGCAACTTTTCTGAAGGTTGATTATGATGATAATACAGTACTAGACTTTTATTCCATACTTTAATTCGAATGTTTCCAGAAACTAGCTAGCAGTTATATTCAGATAGGTTATACTGTACGTGTTTAGTGGATTATTTATTACTGGTGGTCTTGTTTTATTCCTTTCAGACACACCTTGCATCCTGTATTGGAACTGTTACCAGGCTTCGCCTTAATTAGTATTCCATCTCCGATATCATCAGTTAAGCAGATGTAAAAGTGTTACAGCTATTTATATTTCCCAGCTTTGAGGCCTTTTTCTTCAAGATAGATCTCTTTTAAAAAAAATTGAAATTTACTTGCCTTGCAGAGGACCAGCTCTGTTGTGCTTGTGCGACAGATTGTGGTTTTACCGGCTGCCAAAGACTGTACATCCATGCCTGATTACTAGATAAATAAAAAAAAATAGTATAACGGGACGATTTTCCAGACAGTTCTTGGAGATTGAAAAGCACCTTTGCTTTGAGTTAGGTGTGTGTTTTTTTTTTTTCTTTTCTTTTTTTGTCTGGATGGTCATCTCAGGTGTATTTCACGTGGTTAGAGAGACTTTTAGCCTAACGTTAGGACATGGTAGAGGTTTACGCAAAATTGTAAGGGAATATTTCTGAAAATAAATGCAGTTCTGACATGCACAACTCAATAAAAAAAAAAAATCAACAAACTGTTTTTCATGGTTAAGACTGTTTATTCAACTTTTTTTGTTATAACTATGAGAAACTTTACCATCAAAACATTTTAGCAATAGAAACAAAAAATAAGCTATTCCAAGCATTCATATACAGGTAGTCCCTGACTTATGAATGAGATTATGGGAGCATCTTTGTAAGTTGGATTTGTTCTGAAGTCCGACAAAGTGAGTCTTTTATGCCTTTGACATGGATATACGATTTAAAGAATACCAATCCGGTTGACTAAATCTGTCCCTGTTCCCCACACTGCCAACATGTGGCCAAAAACCATAATCGCCGAAGAAAATTAATCTTGATTGTGAAATGTAACAGTGTTGTCTCTGCGCCTTTAAATCACAAGGGGAATCAGAGACGCCGTTTTTGTCTCAGAGCTGTTTTTCACTGTATTGGAAAATTCTGTGTTTTGTTAAGGATTTTCCAAAATTAGGATTATTAACAATCAGGACAGCTTTACAGGACAGACATTTTCTATCATTAGGAACTACCTGTATCTTAGCAACAGCTTTGTGCACTCATGTGCAGGAACTCGATGCCTGTTTTTGTACAATTTATATCAAGTCACCCTAGATGTATTCATTAGATTTTTTAAAAATTGATCCAAACAGGGTCAAGGTCACATCAAGGTCAAATTGCATTTTTAAAAGGGTTTTCTTATGAATAAATTAAAAATAAGACGTGGTTCTGATTGCAATCTGGACCTGAAGAACCTTTACACCCTAAGTGTGACTGGATTGGTCCAAGGAAACATCCGAGCTTATGTGAGAAGATTTGTTGCTTTATTGAGTCATACCGAATTTGCACAGCATTGATAAAGTTTCAATTGAAACATCACTTCTTAGATGTGTAACGAAATTATAGCTAGTACAGATGTGATAAACTGACTACAAAATTGATTTTAATATATTTCTTTTATTTATATATGATTGAGGTGGCAATTCCATAATGTAATTCCGCTGTAATCCTACAGGTGGTGCACTTTTACATTATTCACACATTTTCAGGTAGCAAAGCATCCTGTGCCGTGGGAGCGAATTGAAGTTTGTTTAGAGTCGTAACAAAATGTAAAAAAAAAAATATCGAATCATGATATTTACAGAATCGCAACAGAAAGCGATGATATTGTATCGGGTGCTTCCTGGTGATTGCTGTACCTTATAGGTAGTCTTAGTCTCTCAGGCTTAATGTCACTAATCTCCAGTGCAAAACTCAACTTATTTATTCACTTTATATATATCAGACACTCTGTCTGAAATTTTACAGAAAAAAATATAAAGCTGTAAAATTGTATAACATTTAGAAAGAAAAATAGGTGAAAAATTAACGTCTATCCACACTCTCTCAGCACTTAGCCATTATACACAGGCTTCAACCAGAGCCGACTGAAAAACACTTGTTTAAAAGAGTAAATCAGTCAGTTGCGGTCACTCGTGTGAGGAAGATGTGCAGGCGGATTCCAACTCCGAAGCCCACGTGTTACTGTCTGGGTTTCATTGCCGCTGCTGCGACGCCCACGATAATGGCGACGACGGTGAACCCTTGGGCGAAGATCCGAGTGCGCATGAGCAACTGGGACTGGCGGGTCTTCCCCTGTTTAAAGGCGCGGAGACCGTACATCAGTGCTCCCGCGGTGCCCAGGCAACCTGAGGAGCAAAAAACAACACAATTTTATACATACATATACAAAGCATACAAGTCTGATCAGTTATTCTTTTGGTCATGTCCTTATTCAAATTATTAAAGTAAACACTTCGGAGATGAATCCCAAGGTCATTTGTTGCATGCTGAACAAAGGAACACGCTATACGCTGGTGTGGAGAGTAAATCATGAAAGATCCAAAAAATACATAAAACCAGGAGGAAATTATCAGCTTGGCACATCTGGATCTGGAGATTTCTGCACGTTCTTTCTTCTTTGTTAGATCAAACAGAGCCGTGTGGTTGAACTAATCTAGATGAGCATGATCAGACTCGTCGTCCTGTTAGGTGTTCCTCTGCCTCAGTCTCGAATCTCTTCAAAATTTCTTTACCTTAACCATCATTTACTTCCATGCAGTTAAAAAACTAAAATGTGATGCGACCACGACCATGCTTCATATCGACACAATGAAAGAATCGACTGTTTCTTGCTTCGCAGTAACGGCTTTCCTTTGACCACCAGTTTCATTCAGGTTAAGGTTCTCATGAATAGCTCATGATTATATAATAAGAAATAATATAATCAATGTCAGAAGCTATTTTCCGTAAATTTTAAGAATTTATACAGTCTCAGACGGTAACACTACACAAAGTCACTGAATATCTTATGTAAGGACCAGGAGAAGTTCAGGTGCATATTAAACATCTCAGATTTGTGTTTGGGGATTGAAAGACCGTTTTCCTGATTTTACCCAGCCATTTCCTGTTTTGGATTGTTTTCTTGTGGGAGTCTTGTCCACATCAATAAATCCCTCTGGGTCAAACAGGAAGGGAAACAAATGTTTAGGAACAATCTGTTCCCTCTCGTAAATGTTCAGCCCTTTGCAGTGCACTTATCTCATTTTAATACACAACGTTTGTGTCTGATCTTTTAAGCCAGAAATAAAAACTTTAATACAGTGTCAGTTAAAAAAAAAAATATTCACAGTTCAGGAAAAGAAAAATAGTATGATTTATTTATATTACTAATATTATTATTATCATCATAATATCATATACATCAATCTACAATATAAAGCAATACATTTAGTATTAAAATATTTATACATGTTTTTCTTTTCCTGAAGTGTGTATACATTTTTTTGTATATTAAGCCCTGCTTTCACGTAATAACTTGGCCTATCTGTTCACATACTGTACTTGGAAGATATACTATGCGTGTTACCAGACGATTCCAGTAGGGGGCGCGCTGTAGAACTCAATTAGACAAATTCACATGAAGAAAACAAACAAACTTGTGAACACAGCAAATGTTTTCATAATTATGAAAGTCATTATAGTGTCATGCGTACATTATATTTCATATTGCAAAAATAATGTAATTTAAACGGTTAGACTCAGTAATGATCCAAACACTGCAATGTTATTGTTCAGAGGTCACAGTTTAGCCACAGACTTAAACAGCGTCCCAGGAAGGACAAAAACAACTTCAGAGCAACGCTTCAACTTTAGCTAAAACAGACCTCTGAGTTAAACTTTATTAAAGTGTTATTAACACTAACAGCAGCCTCGGAGTCTTTATTAAACTAAAACTCGTTTTGTTTGTTGTAACTTACCGATAGGGACAAACGGGTTTTCCTTGGTTTTCCGGATGAATTTGTCTCTGAAGCCCTCCTCTCTGGGACGCGGGAGAGGACTGAAGCCGTCTATAACCGGCGGCTCGGACAAGTCAAAAGCAGCGGCGACAGACGAAGAGTTTTCTCGCGCTGAGGCTCGTCCTACAGACCCGGGCGCTGCCGCCATGTTGGACCATCTGATATGATGCACCTGCGTGTTTGTACTGCGCATGCGTAAAAGTGTCGCGCATGCGCTGTAACTATGAGACGTGAGCGACGCGGTTTGATTACGCAACATCAAACAAACAAACAATTAAATACAGAAAACTAGTATGGTATTATTTCTCAAAGGAATTCTGTTTCACTATTCTGTGACATTCTCTTTTCCATCTCTGTGTTTGGGTTCTTATTCTATTAGAGATCAAAAATGTACCAACTTGTTGTTAAGAAGTGTTTTTATTAATAGACTTTCCCCAAATCGACTTAGACGTCACCATATTTTTAAGGAATTTGATTCAAAAGATTTAAAAGAGATAAGAATAAGTTACCTCTCTTTTCCAATTTTCCCAAAAGTAAAAGAGCTTCAGTTTAAAATAATGAATGATGTATATCCATCAAAAGAATTCCTTAGGTCATTATTTAATATTGAAGAAAATTCTTGTCAATTTTGTGAAAGTGATATTGAAACTACTGAGCACATTTTCTTCAACTGTATTCATTCAAAGCTGTTTTGGTCTCATTTAGAAAATAGAATGTCCTGTGTCAATATTCAGATTAACCTTATAAATTATAAACAAATTAAGTTTGGAGTGTTTAAAAAAGATTGTACACAACACTTTTTGGTTAACAACCTTCTTTGTTGTGGTAAATTTTTTATTCACAAATGTAGGTTTTTGAAAACTCCACCTTCCTTTCCTCATTTCATAAATGATCTTAAAATTAATACCTCATCTTTGTGTACCCTTTCGAGTAATAAGGCTATTACACTAGCTAATTTTTTTTACTGAGTTTAATGATTTATAATATTTTACAACTCCTTTGCAAAGTCATGTAAATGTATTTTATTTATTTATTTTCATTATTTTTATTTTTTATTTATTTATTTATTTTTTTATCTTGATTTTGTAACCCAATTTGGTAACTACTATGTATATATCTTACAGTTGTGTCTGTCTTATGTACTGGTACTACTTTATTTTGGTTCATTTAAAGCCTGTTTGATTTGTAAAAAAAAATAATAATAATAAAAAAGGAAGAAAAAAAAAAATACAGAAAACTGTTTTAAAAATAACAGAAATAAGTTTTTATTCAAAGTTACTTTCCTGGGTTTTGTTTTTATTTTAAAAAATTTCTTTTTTGACTTCAAGAAGGCGGTGGAGGATATATATTTTAGACATTTTAGAATAGATATAATATTTATTTATAAATTTAATAAAAGTATACCCTTCTTTATTGCCTTAAATATTACTATATAAGATATTTAGAATGTATTAACTTTACAATAAAACTCCAAAGCTATAAGATTTTTTAATTTAAAGAATTTCAGATTTTTTAATTTTACATTTTACACACACACACACACACACACACACACTCAAAATACCAAATCAAAGACCTTAAAAATATTAGGAGCTGAAAACAATAACAAACTATCCAAACAACATGGCCAGAGAGGCTAAATACTAAAGAGGCTAAATAAATAGATACAGCCAGAAGCCACCAGTACCCTGTGCATGAAACGTGTTAGCTAACTCAAACCTAGTTAGACAAGGGAAATTGTCTCTTTCCTGTGGCTCCCTACCCATTCGGGCATCCGGGGGAAAATGGCAGAGTGTGTGAGCTGGAAATAGAAGCAACCAAAAAAGTGGATGTTGTGGTCAATTAAGAGAAATTTTATTTTGTTTTTGAGGAAGACTTGACTGGAATTCAGCTTTAAAGGACAGTTGGCGGTGATGCAAACTACAGAACTCTAACAAGATGAGTGGCACTGAGAGGAAACATGTCAAGAAGAAAGAGTGTGTGGAATTAAAGTTAGCATCCTTTCCTGCTCAGTGGAGCTGTGACACCATATTTAGCCTCTCCTGCATAGAATTTATTTGCAAATACAGTATTAGAATAAACACACTACCGCCACCTATCGGTCGCACTCATAAACGAGTCCGAATTTTAAGAAACTGCGTCACAAAGTATATACGTCATACTAAGCCTTTACGTCCATTATTATGACGCGTATTAGTAGTAGATCCTTTTTCTGTGTGTGTGTGTGTGTGTGTGTGTGTTCTAAGGTGAATTATATTAATTAAGTTATAAAATAAAATAAAATAAATATAGTTCGTGTTATAATATAAAGATAATACGATTAAATGTGCTTTGTGACAGTCTGTCTCGCGCTCCCTCCAGAACAACAGGCGGCAGGCGCGAGGACGCTTCGCTCGCGCATGACGTATGACGTGTCCCAGGACGTCGCCTTGGCTTAAACGTCATCACGTTGTGTTCGAAGGGGATTGGTGAGGAGGTAAGATGGCGGCGCCAGAGGAGCAAGAATTATCTCAGGCTCAGACTGAGAAACTCCTCCAGTTTCAGGTGAGCGTCCCGGCCTTATTTTGCCGTTGCGCCTTAAAACGAACCAGTGAATTGTTTATTTTTCAGAAGAAGCTTGGTTTTTGGGCAGAAACGCGTCCTGTATCCGGCTAATGTTAGCTAAATGAGCTAGCCAGTCTCCGTAAGCGTAGATTAGCTTATCTTACCTCACTCAGCGTTTTACTTCATTCTGATTAGTTTCTTTTTGTTTTTTGTTATTTGTTTCAATTGCAATTGGGAATATATAACGGAGACAAAACTCTGAAACAACTAGGTATTCTGATTGGCTGAAATAAATGTTCGTTCCCAGCTGTCAGTCAGTTTCAACTTTGTTAGCTAGCTCTGTGCTAGTTGGCTCGGGGAGTTCCTCAGGCACGCGACAGTTCATGTCATCCTGTCAGGATACACAGCGCCTTAATAAACCTGATTTATATTTCTAAATAATGAGAAATATCCAATATTAGGGTAAATCTTGCCCTTTGTGGCTGTTTCACTTGCTATCAATTATGACAGAACGACTAATTCTCGTTTAAATCCGTTGAATTGATGACTGTGACGATGACAGCTCAGAGGAATCGACCTCAGAACCTTCTGGTAAACAGTGTCCTACTTTAAAAGCACTGTAAAGAAAATAAATAAATGTTGTTGTTTTTTTATTTTAACTTGGTTAAAAGTGTACACATTTTCCTTATATAATTATCTTCCAAAAAATCTATATAGTCTGTGTGTGTATATATAAATTTGGCTGGATTATGTAGTTCTGTAATAAATATGTCATAGGCATATTTATTTCAGAACTACATTATACAGACAGAATTCTGTGAACACTTGACCATCGCACTTGTATGTTTGAGTTTTTCTTGACAAAACACAAGGTATTTTGGCGTTGTGTGCCCTAACAGTGCCATTGATGGAACTTAGGGGTTCCAAAACTTTTTAGCAGGCTCCAAGGTGACTAATTAATCGGCTCTTGGTAATAATGGTCTTGGAAGTAAATAAACTTAAATCCGTAGAATCTAGTGGAAAGAAGAGTGGAGTTTATTGTAAGAGCAAATGGATAATGCATGTTCATGTATGAATGGTTTAGTGTTCCTAAATTTTTGGCCGCATCCAACTAGCAACCTCTGTAATCCAACTAGGGACAGTGGGGGGCCAATGGTGACCATTGTATTTATTCCCGTTTTGTGCGATCGTGATAGGTCCTCTGGTCTTTTGGCCGTG
Organism: Clarias gariepinus; assembly: GCF_024256425.1. Classification (NCBI taxonomy): domain Eukaryota; kingdom Metazoa; phylum Chordata; class Actinopteri; order Siluriformes; family Clariidae; genus Clarias; species Clarias gariepinus. Next base: position 28,401,020 of record NC_071115.1, on the reverse strand, counting down.
TGGGTTGTTTTAATCCTAAAAGACTATATGGTTGTTTAAATTCAGTGTGCAAGTTGAGCAGCACGGTAGCTTCACAAGCTCAGATTACTTTCTGTTGACATTTTTTTTTATCTTTCTCTTTTTTCTTTTTCCTCACTTTAGTATTCATCGTATTCATATGGGTTCACTTTGCTAGCTTGCTACCAAGAATGACAGAATGACTCATTCTCATTTAAATGCATGCATTGAATTGATGTTTGTGATGCTGACGTCTCAGAGTAATCGACCTAACAAAATTGTGGTAAACTCTGTCCAACTTTAAAAGTACTGAACTACCAGCCATATAGAAATAAATGTCAAGTGTACACATTTTCCTTACATTTCTATCTTAAAAATACACATTTATATATATATACACACACAGAAATTTAATATTTCTTAAAAAAAAAAAAAACAGTAGAGCGGAACCTCATCATGAAAATTTAATCTGTTCTTAAGGTGAAAAAGGTGGGGGGAAAAAACTGATGTAATGGATGTTCCAGACATCCTAGAATATTACCAATATCACCAATTTCCAACATCATAAATGTTTTTGCACATTAAACCCAGAAAAGACATGTAAACAAAGTAAAATATTAAATAAATAGACATTAATCCTCACTTAACTTTAAATGTATGATTCCTCTTGGCATCGGCTGCTTTAAAAACCAAACTGAAAATGGCTCCTCTTTTTGTTTTTCTTGCTATCGTTTTTTCTAGCATTCTTGGGACCCATGGTCTTTATTAAATCTTGCAAAAATACCAAAAAAAAAAAGGTAAACTCACTTCACTTGGCTTTCCACTGAGCAGCACAGTAGCGTCGCACAGTAACGTCACACACTCGAATTACTGTCAGTGTTGAGTTTCGGTGCATTATTATTGTTGTTGTTGTTTTTTTGCTCCAGTTCTCTATGGTGTTCATTATGTGTCATCTAATGCCGGTCACATTTTTGATCATTAATTTCCAGACTAAACCCATTCTCTGGCTTATTTTTCTGTTTCCTGTGTCTTGGTTTTCATACCCACAGGACCTGACGGGACTGGAGTCAATGGACCAATGCCGGCGCACATTAGAACAGCACAACTGGAACATCGAGGTAAGGATTAATGAAAAACTATGAAAAAAAAAATTAGAGCTGAATTTCATGAAAATCTCAAGATGAACCATAAACCCTAGATGACAATTTCCACTAAATAAAAAAATGCACTGTAAAAAGTATATTAGAAAATTAATTTAAACTGAAAGGACAATCAGGGAGACCAAGACCAGAAGGTGGCAGTATTGCAACTCACTGTAAAACCAGAGTAATGAAGAATGATGGGGGAATGAACTAGTAAGAAACAGGTCAAGATGATTATGTAATTAGTTGCTAAATGGATGAAACAAATGTGAGGGGAAATGAGGTTGCTGCTGAGGATGGTACCTCACTCTGCCAGATGTTGATCTTGTTGGCTGCCCTCTGGATGTTCATTCTGCGAAACACTGGTTATTCACGCTTGTTATTCATCTGTCTCTTTTCTTTTCGTTTTTTTCCAGGCTGCAGTACAAGACAGACTAAATGAGCAGGAAGGAGTCCCGAGCGTGTTCAACCCGCCCCCCGCCAGGCCCTTACAGGTCAACACAGGAGACCACAGAGTGTATAGCTATATCGTCTCAAGGCCTCAGCCTAGAGTGAGTGCTCGTGTTGGTCCCTGCTCATCACTTCACTCTGAAAATGTTTATTCATTTATTAATTTTTTTTAGATGATTATGTAACATTTTCTCTTTTCTTTTCAGGGTTTATTAGGTTGGAGTTACTATTTGATTATGCTCCCGTTCAGGTTTACATATTACACACTTATGGACGTATTCAGGTAATAACACATTAACAAACTGATAAAACAATTATATCATTCTTGATGATGTTGATCTATCAGCTCATATAAACTATATTGCCAAAAGTATTTTCTCGTCGCCTTCAGATGCGCATGAACTTGTGTAACATCCAATTCTTGGTCCAAAGGGTTTAAGATGATGTTGGCCCACATCAGCTTCAACTCTTCTGAGAAGGCTTTGCACAAGGTTTAGGAGTGTGTTTTTGGGAATTTTTGACCATTCTTCTAGAAGTGCATCTATGAGGTCAGACACTGATGTTGGACGAGATGGCCTGGCTCGCTTTCTATTGTATTCTATCAGGTTGAGGTCAGGACTGTCAAGGCCAGGTCAAGTTCTTCTACAACCAGGTGGCTCGTTCGTGTCTTTATGGATCTTGCTTTGTGCACTGGTGCGCTGTCAGTTGGAACTGGTGTGTGGTTGTTTTTCAGAAGTTGGGCTCAGCCCCTTAGTTCCAGTAAAGTGAACTCTTAATGCTTTAGCAAAGGATTTAAAGCTGTTATAGCTGCATAGGGGCGGGGCCAACATTATATTGAATCTTATGGATTAAAAATTAGATGTTGCTCAAGTTCATATGCATGTGAAGGCAGGTGAGTAAATACTTTTGGCAATATGGTGTATTTTCTCTAAGTGTTTTGTGCTTCCAAGCTTCTCAGTTTATATGGAGTTTTTCAAAAACCCAAATTTAGAAGATTTTGATTCACAAGTTCAGTTGTAATTAACGGCAAATCATTTTTGGGGTTAAAATTACGAATAACATTTAACGAAAATGAATCCCTGCGTTGGCAGGATTTGTGATTTTGTAAAACCTCATACAGCGACAATTGTAATTTGGTTACCGAGTTGTGAATTAGAACACATAGACATCACGTTCATATGCAAAAACTTGTAAAGAACTACATATTGTGTAAATAACTAGATCTCTTGCCGTTTGGAATTCAGTTGGCTTGTCTCATCTCTGTACTCAGGTTTGCCCTGAGATTTATTAGGCCGGATCCACGGGGTCGCGTCACGGATCCAGTTGGAGACGTTGTGTCCTTTATGCATAGTTTCGAGGAGAAATACGGAAGGTCGCATCCTGTTTTCTACCAGGGAACGTATAGTCAGGTACGCAAACCCTAATAGTTTGCATAGTATCATGGAAAGAGCACTTTAATATAAGACTGTGTATAAGGATTTTATTGTATCTTTCAGGCTCTGAATGATGCCAAGCGGGAACTCCGCTACCTGTTAGTTTATCTTCATGGTGAAGACCACCAGGACACTGACGAATTCTGCAGGTTTGAACTCGGTTTACTGAAGTGTCCATTTATATGCTTGATTTATATACACACTGTGTGAATCCACGTTGTTGTTTTTTTGCCTTTTAATTTTTAGAAACACGTTATGTAGTGAAGAGGTAGTGACCTTCGTCAACACGCGGATGCTGTTCTGGGCGTGCTCGACTAGCAGGGCTGAAGGCTACAGAGGTAAATTAAGCTCATTTGAACACGTTGCTTTTAAGTTCACAGTAATCCATATGCATAAGTTTACCCATGGTCTGTTGTGACTGTCCTCAGTGTCTCAGGCGTTACGGGAGAACACGTATCCATTCCTGGCCATGATCATGCTGAAGGATCGGAAGATGACGGTCGTGGGAAGGCTGGAGGGAGTGATCCAGCCCGAGGATCTCATCAACCAGCTTAACTTCATCATGGAGGCCAACCAGACATATCTGATGTCCGAACGGCTCGAAAGGTAACGGGGAAATAAAAGTTTTTATTTTAATACATAGGTGTTAGACGTGCAGACCACAAAGCCTAAAAAAAAAAAAAAACCTATCCCGATTCTTTCAGAGAAGAGAGGAACCAGACGCAGGTGCTGCGGCAGCAGCAGGACGAGGCGTACCAGGCCTCTCTGCTCGCCGATCAGGAGAAGGACCGCAAAAAGAAGGAGGAGCAGGAACAAAGACGGCAAGAGGAAGAGGCGGCGCGTCAGACACGCCTAGCCGAAGAGAGGAGGCAGAGGGTGAGATCCTGCTTTTAATCTTTATCTCTTTTGCTCATGAGATGCTTCTTATTCATAAATATTTGCCTCATCGTTTTATTTTGTTGAAAATGTCCAACACGAGGAAATGCTTTTTTTAGACAAGACGCTTTGTGTTGGTAGTTTAGTATTGAAGCCATTTTTTACATCTAATTGGGGAAAGAATTATTATATTATTAAATTACTATTACTGTAAGCTTGTTTAATTTTAATATATAGGAAGTCCCCAACTTAAAAAAAAATTGGAGATACGAATTTCCACAGATATAAATAGACACAGGGTTCTACTACCAGTTCAATCACAGAAGTGGCTCATGTGTATTGTACATAAATTATTATTTTTTTTTTTTTAAAGACACTGCTGTGAACTGGATGCGCAAGAAATGATTTGGCCCTACCAGTTTATAATGAATCAGTCCAGGAGCACAGTAATAGAAAATAGCTGTCCTTTTTACAGAAATTTTTTTTGGGGAGTTCACAGTCCAATAATGTGGAAAACAGCTCGGCGACAAAATAGTGTCCAGGATTCCTCTTGCAATTCAAAGATGCAGAGACAACATTTCACTTTGAAATATCATTTTATTACGCACAATTACAGTGTGGGGAAAGGGGACAGAGATTTAGTCAAGTGGATTTACATTGTATATTCGTGTCAAAGCCGTACAAGACGTACTTTGATTGACTTAAGAACAAATCAGACTTACAAACGTGCTCCCGGAACAGAACTCGTTTGTAAGTCGGGGACTACCTGTAAAGTAAAGATTTAGGCATTGGTACTTCCTTCAAGATGATTTGTGGTTAGAGTGTTTCAAAATTTGATTTTAAGTGGACATAGATTTCTATAAAACTTCTCTGGGACTGAACTGATGGAGTGCATCATATTGTATATGGTTACTGATTATACAGTGTCTTCTGACCAGCCACTCGTTCTTAAGATAAATCTTGGCACTGACGTCCTAATCACTGTTAGTCGATCTGTGTGTCTAACAGTGCAGGAACAATTAAGTTATTTGTATGTGTGTGTTCAGACACTCGTCGAAGAGAAGGAACGCAAGTGCGAGTGTCTTCCCCCCGAGCCGCCGCAGGCTGACCCAGACTGCCTGGAAATTATGTTCAAGCTGCCTAACGACACCCGTGTAAAACGACGCTTCCTCTTCTCCCAATCTCTGGCGGTAAAGCACATAAACTCGTACACACAAACACAACCCACCTTGAGGATGTGTTTTAATAGAGAGTTAACTTATAATTTTTTCCCCTTCTTCCTTCTTAGGTAATCTACGACTTTGTTTTTTCCTTAAAAGAGTCACCGGAGAAATTCCAGATCTTGGCGAACTTTCCGCGCCGCGTGCTGCCGTGTTTGCCCACGGAGGAGCAGCCGAACCCTCCGACACTAAAGGAAGCCGGTCTGAGCCGCTCCGAGGTGCTCTTCGTGCAGGACCTCACAGACGATTGACACTCAGCCCAAAACAAACAAACAAACAAAACAACAACAAATAAAACCCCCTCCGCTTCTTCCTCACACGTACACGATTGCACACAAACCCCCCCCCACCCGCCCCGTTCTGTCCGGCTACGTGAAAACGGCCACCTCGTGCAAGGGATCGCCGAATTTCCCTTTTGATTAAACATGGATCTGCCCTACTCTCCTGACGGGTAACGCTGGAAGGTGAACAACCTTGTTTGTTGTAAATATGACCTAGATATTTAAAGACAAGCGTGATCGATCATAATAGCCCAGTCGTTTGTTTTTTCATTTAGTTTTAAAGCAAATCGAAGTCGACCGGCTTAACACGACACGATGACCATAACGAGGGTCTTAAGGTAATGGGGAGGGGCGGAGCCACAGGTTATTTCTCTGTGGTTGTGTACGTTATTAGTAGTAAAGTCTGCCCATAGTGTGCCTGTGGTCATTCATAAACGCCTCGTGTCTTTTCATCCTGAACGGGCTGCTCATGTAAAGATGTAATTTTCCTATTCTAAATTAAACATTTTAAAACCGATGTTGTTGTTGTTATTGTTTGCCTCCTGGTAACCTTTTTAAGCCATATTGGTTTTCCTTTTTTTTTTTTTTTAGGTTTGTGCGGGAGGAAAAATAAACATTACACCAAATCACGGGTTAAATCGTTTACTTCAGCGCATCATCATTATTTTGGGAAAAACAAAAATGCCATGATCCTGTCTTGGGTTTAACAAACAGCGTTAATCAAGAGATGATGATGATGGGGATCCAGTTCAACGTTGTGGTCTGACTCAGCATTTCTAATGTAGAAATAGCCGTTACATAAATAAAAACTATGGGTGAAGTCTGTATTATTATAAAGATCTAACTTGATGCGCTTGTCTTGCAGAAATAAGACTCTGTGTGTGTGTGTGTGTGTATATAAGAAAGCTTCAGACAGATAACCGTGATATAATGGTAAACCAGCTGTATTGTGATCTGTTTTAAAGCATGGATGTACTTAAGCTTGCGTAGTATTGGTATACATCATACATTTATTAGTGAACAACCCTCTCAAATCAGCCACAACAATTAAAAAAAATATGATTGCACTACTCGGTAAAGCAGAACTAGCAACTTTTTCATTTAAAAAAAGTACAAATCTTAAAAATTTCAATCAGTATACAGACGTGTATATAATAATACACTATACCTAGTTATATGTTAAATGCTACAAACAATATGATTCAAATGGAATGAAAATTATAGCATTAAGAACCATTTCCTATATATAATATATATATATTAGCTTTTTTATTTTTTGCTGTGTTTTTTTTTCTTCCAAATACAAACATGGCAAAAATGAGGTAACTGTAAATGTGCAAGTACCAAAGCAAAAAAACAAAAACAAAACCTAACACAGAACAGGTGTGGCCCTGTTGTTGGCCCCGGGGCGACGGTGGTGGTGATCAATCTGGGTGGGACGGGGCACCGGGGTAGCCACAGTGCCCCTCCCCCCTACAGGCCAGGGCAAGTATTAGAACAAGTAAACAATCCACGAGCCCACAGCAAGAAAAGAAAAACAAAAAACGTATTGGTAAACAATCAGTGGCATCTACAGAGCAATCAACAAATCACAAGTCCTAAAGAGTCGGAGCTGCTTATTGGAACACAACTGCACCACACAAGCTGTGAGATTATTTATTAATCAGGTCACAGAAAGACTACAAGATTCTATGTATTTTTTTTGTGTGTATGTGTATATATTTTTTTTCTTTTCAGTACAGGTAACACTGAGGTTCAAGGAATCAGATTATTGTGAAAATTTGCTTATAAATCTAAATAAGAGTACAGTATATAAACAGCCATTACGTCCCCGTCCGGTCTTATCCCTCCGGCCCGTTTCCTCCACCCTAATCATCCACCCACCCAACAAAAAAAAAGCTAAAATGCTTATGTGTATGGCAGCTGAATTCTTTTTTTTGTTTGTTTTTTTTTTTCCTTTAAACCATAACATTTACAGATAGTGCTTGTTTAAGGTAAAAGACCCTATGGCAGGTACATATTAAGTTTTGGTGAGAGCAAGACGAACGTTTTTAAGTCCCCTTTAATACACGCTTTTTAGATTTTAAGGCAGATGCACTCTGACGTGATCGCGCGGGCAGTAAAATACGATACGATGTGGCGAGGACAGCGCTACCAAGGGCGCCGTCCCGCGCTTAACAGTTAAAAGAGATTCTCAGTAAAAAAAAAAAATAATAATTTTTATTAAAAATTAAACACCCGTCAAACGTTACTAACTGAGCGTTTCCGGGGCAACTACTAGCACGGCATGCTATAAAGAGTAGGTGAGAGTCATAAGTCATAGCACACACACTATTGCATTCCTGTAAATGTGAATGGAGCGACAGACATCTAGCACCGTTTCACTATATGGCTTTCAGTGATCGAGTTTTTCCAGGCAAAGTTTCAGTCGCTGAGGCAACAGCAGAAGCACGAATGTCAGCATCGAGAGCCAAAAGAATCGCGGAACTTCGCCGTCTACAACCAAGCCAAGCGCGTTGCTAATCGTGTGATCGGCTTTAGCGTTTGTTTATTTGTTTATTATATAATTTCATTTTATTTTTTTTCTCGTAAAAGTCTCGCTCGGTTTTGTGCAGTACGACGCATGGCAGTTTTCAGCTGAGCCGGAAAATCCCCGGAACCGGAAGCCAAAAAAATATTTTTTTTCCTCCTGAAGAAAAAAAAACAAAGGATTAATCCAGCCGGGATCTGGTTAAGACACGCATGCATACTGTGCACGATTAAATAGTCGCCCACACATGTCTAGATATTTTTACTGAAATAAAAAATACAGTTTTTTCCCCTCTCCCCACCCCATGCAAAAACACTGTTTAATATCCGGAAGAGTGGTCTAGGTAGGACAACGCGCTCGGCCGTCTCTTTTCTTCTTTTAAATTTAATTTTATTGTTTTTTTTTCTCCTTGAACAGGATCACGAGTTCTACGTACGGAAAAAAAAAAACACAGACATGTCTGAGTAACACTCGGATGATTGACATGTTGCCTATTGTCGTTTTTTTGTTTTTGTTTTTCTTCGCATGCCGTTCTTGAACACGATAAATACCGTTAAAAGGATTACGGGTAAAATATGTGCGGCCTGAGGAAAACTGAGAAACGTTCGGATCCGCCCCCTTTCCGCCTGTTTTCCTTTTATTTGAAGTTAACTGAGAGGCCCTGAGAGTTTTCTTTCTTTTTTTTCCTTTTATTAATTTTTTTGTTTTCTTCTTCATCTTCTTAAAATATATGTCAGTGAACGGATATGTATACATGTTAATATCAAAAGTGTGGTTTAAATTCATCACAATGGCTTGTGTATGTGTTTTTTTTTTTTTTTTTACTTTTTTCATTTATTCTCACCTGGCGAGTTAGCGTCAGTTCAGACTCGCATGCTAAAATCACGGCGACTTCCCTCAAAGCGAGTCAGATTAGAACTGCAACTCGGTGTACACAAGGAAGCAATATATATATATATATCATATTTATTTCATATATATATATTTGTGTCCTATAATTAGCGTAGCAAAAAAACACCCTATTACAACATTTCATCCCTGTTTTAGTTTTTTCCCCACCCTCTTTATTATTATATTTTTTAGGAGTCTATGCAGAGCGAACCAAGCGCTGGAGCAGGTTTTACAGTGCATTTTCTAAAAAAAAAAAAAAATCACTTCTCTTTAAATCGTCGTGGAATCACTACAGTCAGCTGGCACACACAAGCATGGTCGACGGCGCGCTACGGGGGAGGGGGGCGTGGCCCACATTCTTTTTTCCCCTCTCGACGCAAGACGGTTACTTCACATTGCTACACCGCGGCCCCGCCCCCCGCACCGAGGATAATTCGTGCCGGTGCTCCGCCCCTCGATCCTGAAGATAAAGCCAATAAATAACACCAGTTTAAAAATCTAAAACAAGTTCAACCGACTACGGAGTCTAACACTTGTTTTTGTTTTTTTTTTCTTTTAACGATTAGTAACAAGTTTGTGCTTGTCATTATCTTGAAGAAGGCAGAGCTGTATCCTTGGAGAGTGTATTGAATTATTGAATATTTGGCTCACAGATAAGGAAAAGCCCGGTCCTCCGAAAAAAAAAAAAAAAAAAACCCACAAAAAAAAAATCACCAAAGGAAAAATATATATCTAAAGGATTTGTTCAGGACAGACACACATTGCACATATTGCTTTCTGCAGAAGGGACTGCACCTTTTCCAAAGTCAGTTTTTTTTGTCTTGTTTGGACGTGAGGAGAAAGTGAAATTCCCTTCGGCGCCGTCCCGCTGAACCTGCGCGTGAAATGCAGCAAGAAGCTCGTCGAGTCGAAAGAGTATTGCTAAACCTAAAAACATAAAATTATAATAATAGTAATCATAAACCACACAACAGTCTTGTGAGAAACCATCCAGAAGAGAGTAAAAGGAAAGGATGGAGTAGTAGGAGTGGAGTGGAGAGGAGCGGAGGGCTTCCCCGAGCAGTCCAGCCAGGATGGGAGGCGGCCAGAGGTCACAGGTCGCAACAAGGTCCTCATCCTTGTGACCTTTTTCCAGTGCAGCAACAGTGCAAAACTCCACAGCGATGAGGCCCAGGAGCAGACATACATACATCCACACGCACGCACACACACACACACACACGTCTGGTTCATTCATTTGATCAATCCTGTTCCAAGTTTTCAGTACTTGTGTGTGTTTTGTCTTTTTTTTTCCCCTTCGGTAGCTCAAAAAAAAAAAAAAAAGAAGATTCGCCGCCGATCGCGCTGACCTTAGCGAAGCCGGGATAGAGCTATTGAAAGAATCATTAATACATTATTGCAAAACATACATTATTAACAAGTCACTTCAGCCCATCACCTATACAAACATGCAGCTAATGATCAGGCGATTCTTTTCTTTCTTCTATGTTTTTTTTTCCCCTCCAAGAGACAGTGGAATGGACAAACCTCATTTGCCTGGTGTTGTTTTTTTTCCCCCTCTCCCTTCGTTCTTCTGATTTGAGCAAGGTCCTCTGGAAAAAAAAAAGAACCCTTCCCAGGCCTCTCCCTTATAACACCACTAAAGCACAGCTTGGATTATTCGTAAGCGAACAGCAAGAACACATTCAACCGTGTAAACAGATGCCAACACCACACACGTTAATCTTTGGAATCGGCAAAAAATTATAATAATAACATTAATAATAATAATAACGATAGGGAGGGGCTTGAAAACGCCAAACTGGGTTTTTTTTGTGGGAGTTCGCCGGGCTCAGAGGAGGCAGTAGCTTGCGTGAGAAGCACAGCGGAGGTCTAAACACAATCCGTACAAATTCCAAGATTGCTTATTGGTCGAAGGTCTGAGTACAGGATGGTGGTGGTGGTGAAGAGGGGGCGGGGTATGGCGGCGCGGGGCAGGGCGTGGGGGACGGAGTGTGTAGGAGATGCTTCGACGGTTCTCGCCGGGAGTTTGGGTGGTGCGCACATGTGTTATGTGAGAAAAGTGTGTGTATTTTATGTGTGTGTGTGCCTGCTGCTCCCACCACACACACACTCCAAGGGTTTTGTGCTGTTATAATCCAGTGAAGGACGAAAGGCCCGGGACTCACTCCACGTCGCGGTGGACTTCGGAAGCGTCCGCGCGACAGATGGGACACGTGCGGTTGGTCTGCGCGACAACGAGAATGCAATCAGACAAATAAAATATTACAAGAACGCACCGGATACAGAGGTGCGACCCTGAGAAAACTCACCTTCAACCACTTGTCCACACACTTTGCGTGAAACTCGTGATTACAGGGTAATACTCGAAGTAGCTGCCTTGACTCGAAATCACTAAAGCACACGACGCACCTGAGAGGAGGGAAAGAAAAAGACAAATAAAAATCACCCATGAATATGATTTCAGATGTTGAAATCCCTCAGCACTTCCCGCTCTGTCAATCACACTTACAGAGTCTGTTCTGATTGGTGTTTTTCCGAGTTGAACCTGTAGGACGGAAGCTGTTCGATGTCGGCTTTCGTCAGCCCTCGAGGCTTCGCCTCGCCGAGTCTCTCAGCGAGATTCAGTAACGCCTAGGAGAGAAGAGAAAGGAATAAAACTGATTATAATCAATGCTGGTAATGATGAAAAGTTATCAGGACACCCAGCACATGACAGCCTGCTGCCTATGTCACTTGGTTATTGTCTCTAATGGCGTGTCTGTTCTGACTATATTTATCAATAGATAATTCCATTTTTTCCATAATTCTATTTTATTTATTTTTTTACGTCTCGAGTGGAAAGCTTTCAGGTCTCACCTCGTAGTTCTCCATCTCTACATCGTCCACGTCGAGGTCCAAGCTGATAGCTGGACCAACAGCAGTCGGAGGCACGGGAAGCATCGAGCTGGACACAGACATGCCGCAAAAAAAATTGTAAACTCACGTTATCCCTGAAACACGTAGGCACACATTTTAGCTTTGTAAAGGCTAAATCACACCCAAAAACTCCACAGTCGATTACCGAACCCTGATTCAAATCCGAATCTGATTTGATGGCGTGTAGTTTTTTTTTATTTATTTATTTTTTTTTAATATAAATTTAGTCCTGTCCAATTCTTTTTCCGATTTTCTCCCCAATCTAGTCGTGGCCAATTCCTCCCCGTCACCAGGGGGCTCCCACATTAAGGCTACCACAACCACTCAGTCGGGAGGGCGAAAGCTATCCCGTGTTTCCTCCGAACCACGTGACGCGAGCCGACCGCATCTTTTCGAACTGCTCGCTCACGCACCGTTAGGGGCGGAGTAACACACTCGGAGGAAAGCGCTAGCCGCCCCTTCCGCGTGCGCGAGCTTACAGACGCCCCTGATTGGCTGTAGAGCCGTGATTAATGCGGGAGCCCAAGTACCTCTCATCCCCCCCCTTGAGAGAGCCCGGCCAATCAGCTCCCTCTGTGCCTCCGGCTGTGAGAGGAAAACAGCATCACCCGGGGTTCGAACCAGCGATCTCCGGATGATAGGGCGAGCGCTTTACCACTGCGCCACTCGGAGGCACTGATGGCGTGTAGTTAATAGCGTTGTTATAATGCTGTTATTAATAATACTTTGTAGTGATATAAACACAACAGCTCATATAATATCACGCCCTCTACACTAGAAGTAAGCTCTCCTGTAGAGAAATACAGACTACAGAACTACAACTACTTTTTGTAAAATAAAACTTATTTATTGTGCGCGTGGACGTATGTGAAGAAGATTCTTACAGGAAGTAAGGGAGGAAGCCGGGGTAGTAGGGCGGAGGAGGGGGTGGAGGAGGCAGCGGCTGCTGTAAGCGATACCTCTGGCCACTCCCACGTCTGGGCAGCATGTGTGGATACGTCTGAAATTAACAAAAAACAATACACATCATGAAAGGGTCAGTTGAGATCCTGTTCAGTTTTTATTATTTATTTATTTTTGTTCCACTCACCACCGCAAACGGCAGCTCCTGGTGTATGGGTTCCTGTGGCAGGTGGTATTGCAGGGGCACGGAGGGCGGCATGGCTGCTGGTGGGTGATGAGCCGCAGGGTACGAGAACGTTCCCAGGTGGCGCTGCTCTCCTCTCAGGTCCACTTCGTTGTCCACTCTTTGCAGGGGCTGAGGAAGACGCAAATGCAAACGGCATTTTCACTCCAAAACACTAACGTGGCTAACGACAAACAAACACGCACATAGGAATAAGGGTACGAATAACACCTACATTTTAACATTAAGAAAGATAAGAGGAAGCTTGTTTTGCACAAAAGTTTTAACTATAAATGGGTTAAAAACTATTTTTTTTAAATAGTTTCGTTTGTAGTGTGCATCAGTTGCACGCTGAATTTCAAGTGTGTTATGGGTAATATCACAGTCCACAACTGAGAATTTTAACAGGGTAGCAGACTTGCCCCAGTGAGTGACTCACCATGCGTGGGTGCTGGGGCTGCAGGGGGATAAAGTGGCTGAGTGGTGCCAGTGCCGGAGGTTGATGCGCCGCCACTGGAGGACTCGGGTGCAGAAGGAAATGCTCGCTTGAGATGAGGGGCGGAAAGGCCTGGTAGGATACGGGTAAGTGATGCATGGTGCACGCCTGGATTAGCTGCAGAGACACAAACACACGCCGATATGAGCGTCACTTGATTGAACAGTGAACTGAAAAACACCCCCCTCATGTTGGATGTCTCTTGTAGTGGTAAAGACTACAAGAGACTGGCTTGAAAAAAGGGAATAAATCTGTCATTTAGTAGTCCCTAAGCAACAGTTCTTCTAGTGCAGGGGCGTCACACTGGAATTAGAAAAAACCATGTGGATGCAGAAGCTACACCCGAGAGTGTACTGAAAACCAACGACGACTAATTACGTGTGGCTTCTGCATGGTTGGAATGAGAGCCTGCACCCACACGGCCCCTAGTGGATACAGTTTGACACTCCTGATGTAGTGTCTAAATTGGGGCAACAAGATGGAGGAACCAGAGGAGATCCAAAAATCCAGGGGTGGAGCTGGACCTAATCCAAGTTTAATTATAAAACTAGTACTAATCCACACCGCAATACAACACACTTTTCCAGCCTAAAACACACAAGATACCTCCAGCCCTGGACATTAAAGAAGGGTTGAATTAGGTTTGACTTCACCCCTTTGGAATTGACTGCTCTGGGGCTCACCCCTTGACTTTGAATCTACTGGGGTAGAACCGGGTAGAAGGAACCTGATTAGTTTGACTCCTCACCCTTGACTCTACTACAGAAGGAGCCCAATTCAAAAGTCCCCCCTGAACTAGGTTGACTTCACCCCCTTCTCTTTACCTCTCCTGGTGCAGAAGAAACTGAACTAGGTTTAACTCCACTCTCTTGACTACTGGGGTTAAGGGAGCTGGTAACAGTTTGACTCCACCCCATGACCTTGACGATGCCTAGGTAGGAGGAGCTTAATTAGCATTGACTCCACCCCTTGATTTTACCTCTACAAAGGTAGGAGGAGCTGAACTAGGTTTAACTTCACCCCCTTGGAATTGACTGCTCTGCTGCTCACCTCTTAAATTCGACTTTGCAAAAGGGGCTGAATTAAGTTTAACTTTTATTTTTACTCTACTAGGGTAGGAGGAGCAGAATGATGTTTGACTCTACCCCCTTGAATTTGACTCCACAAAGATAGGAGGAGCTGAACTAGGTTTGATTCCACCCCATTAAATTTGACTTTGCTGGGGTAGAAAGGGCTGAATTAGGTTTAAGGGAACAGAATTAGGTTTGACTCCACCCCTTTGGTTTTGCAGTGTAGGGTAGTTAGACCCCTTAAAGACCTAGCACTTGCATCACGCTGAAACATCTTTAAATCATTATATTGAACTGTTGCCTGCTTGAAATGCATCCTGTTCCACAAATTATTGATTATCTATCAAGATGTAGATTGTGAGCTTTCCAAAGAATCACCTTCTAGACAGGAACAATACCTAATGCTATACATTTTACAATGTTAACTGCTGCCTTGCTTAATATTTAAAAACACACAGACACATAATGAACAATCAGCCATTTTCTGAAAAAGCCCGACCTGTTTCGGACAACATAACGCACTCACAACACACAATACGAGCGTGGAGGCTGCCATGTCGACAAAACAGATGCGATGAATTAAGCAGATGGCTCGATAGATATTCTTAGATGAAAGAGAGATAAATAATGCAAAGTGGCTTTAATGATGCTCTGATCTAAATGCGCTAAAGGAACTGTTTGACCAAAATGCTACAGCGGTAAGAGCAAGCCCCAAGTTGGTTAAAAAGTTCCTTTAAGCTGCCGTTAAGCTGGAGCGGAGTGAGATGCACGCTCTACACAGACGGCACTGACGCTTCCGGCTCTTCCTTGTTTAAACTCACAGGAGGAGGAAGGCAGCAGAGCAGAGAGAGCTGTCCGCTGAACATTACCGAGCATGCTGGGAGCTGCTGCGCGTTGCACGCTGGGATCGGCTGCCCCGTGTGCATGGGAAAGCCGTGGGTCGTCACCGTAGTAACTGTGTAAGAAATCGGAACGGATCCTTGGTGCATCTTTAGTGGGAAAAGAAATAAAAAATAAAAAAAAGAATTAAAACGAGGGCATAAGAATTAAATAAGAAACACAAAACAGTTCAACGGTTCATTTGTCGATGAACCTTGATCAAACCAGTATGAAAATGTGACGGTTTTAAGCCTACTTGTTCATGAAGGTCCACCATGATGGAGGTCTGCTGCGGCGGGTGTGTGGATGGATGGAGCATGCGGGGTGGAGCGCCGGCTTGACTGTACTGCCTCGTCTCCTCTACAGGAACGGTCTGGTGCTGCTGCTGTTGCTGCTGCTGAGGAAACGCGGCGTGGGGAAAACTCTCATCCTGACGCGCGGAAGCGTGCACAGCCGCTCTGTCTCGCGGCCCCCACTGCCAGCGCGCTGGAGGACTGCGGAAACAAACCACACCCATTTTTTTATAGTGCTACCTGTTTTAAACATCTGCAAATATTTGCACAAGTCAGAAGGACACAATTTACTGAGCAGGTCGGGTCGACGAGCCAATCGTTCGTTCTTTGACTAGAACACGGTCACAAGTTAAACCACTGTCTTCAGATCTCACCAACGCCTCTCTAGTGAATTACATCATTACTTACTTACTAAAAGAATACAACACAAGTGAACTGCTGACGAGCACAATCTCACCTTCTCCTGAGGTGCACTGGCGCGTTGCAGGGACCCCCGATGAAGCTCCTCTGGTTTAAGGGGGCTGTTGGCGGCCGCCTATTCACAGCTATTTCCCATGGTCGCATTGGGGACGTTGTGAAGAACGAGTCGCAGCCACGGGTGGGGGAGCACTGGTGCTCGAGGCCCCTTGGGTCCGGTCCGGCAGCCTCAGGTTCTCTTCAGCTCTGTCACAGGCAGATAAAGTGGAATCGTTTGTATAAACCTTAAAACCTAATGACTAAGCTTTAAAATATTAGTAATGTGCAATAACTGACTTATCAATGAACAATATAATAACGACAATAATAAAACAACATGTTTTTGTAATCTACAAACAAACACTGGTTTTGATTCACACATTTGCCTTTTTTTCTGAACGACAGTAAATAATTAACATCGCTGGGTCGGCAGGATAGAACGAATGTAAAAGACATAATATAATCCAATCACCAGGGGTTGTAATCGTCAGTCCCTACCCAACACGATATTATCATGATACCCATGTCCTGATTCGATTAATATTGCTATGTTGAAAGCATCAAAAGTTTATAAATATGCTGATTCTGTACTGCAGTTATTTCCAAATTTTAAATTTTATAACTTAGCCCTTATGTAATGTAACTAATGATTAATTAACTGTAGCCGGTTCCTTACAGCTGATCAGTTTTCTCACTTAAAAACCAAGCGGGGCATTTAAACTATACAAACCAACCAACATCAAGTACAAGAGTTTAACATTTAACTTAAAATTTAATAAAGATACATTAGTTCTCAGCAGGACCCATCTCTGTCATCCGCCATTTTTATTATTTCTAAACAAACTTAAATACTTTGCTCCTACCACACAAAATGCTAATGTGGGATTAGTTTAGAGTGCACCACTTTTAGGATCATGAAAAACAAAAAGAAAGAAAAAAGTCTCAAAACTCCACCTCACAATGAGCACGTTTCTATATATATATATATATATATATATATATATATTATTGTAATAAAATTAATAATACAAATATAGATGTACAAACTTTCTCGCACGCGGATAAACATGTCTGTGTGGTTTGATGAAGAAGAAGAGTATATATATATATATATATATATATATATTTTTTTTTTTTAATGGGTATTGTAATTCTGCGGGCATTACTATTTTATAAACATCCCAATGTAGCATTATTTGTTAAAATTTTGACAAAAATTTGCGCCTGATTTGGTCCTACCGCTGTGCCACCTGCTAACGTGTAAACAGCTTTTCCCTCACAGGATTATAGAGACAATGTAACTTTTCTTTTTCCTCACCCCGAATGCAAACATATAATTTAAAATAATAATACAGTGTAACCTCGGCATACTAATCCCCCACCTTACAAATGTTCGTCTTAAGAATCAAAATCATTTCCTACATATAAGCGTCTGAACTGAACACTGGCTGAAACTTATCATTGTTAAAAGCCAAGTGAAACAAGTTTACAATTTTATTTTATTTTTTGCATTTTGTGCTAGATTTAATCGAAGCACAGCACCATGGGTACCAAGAAGGGATTAAACAAGAACGGGTTAGCAAGGACGGTAACAAGAGGAAAAGGGAGCCACTGTCAGTTTCGCTAAAACAGCAGCCGGTGCCAAGAGGCATCATAAATGAAGGTTAGGTAAAGTTTTGTTTCTATTTATTTTCTGAATTTGTTTTATTTATATGTGTCTTCTAAATATTTAGATTGTTTTTATATTAAAGAATATAATTCTAGTATTGGAAATTACTGGCAATATTTCTTTGGGTGGCTGGAATGGATTATATGCATTTATATTACTTCCTATGGGAAAGTGTGTTCCACAATACGAATATTCACCTTAAATAAAAAAAAATAGGGCATCAATGCGGACAAAACATGAATTAAGACATGAGAGAATTGGGATACGTAACTGAATTGATTTTTCGGATTCAATCTGGAATTATTATGTATTTATTGTACTTAATGAATTAAATGAATCCTTTTATTTAAAAAACAATCAACTTTGAATAGAGAGAGACTGTTTGTCTGACTAATCATCCTTACTTAACATAGATTATTTCCTCTATCTGTACATCACAAGTCATTTATTTTTAAACACTCCAGTAAATATTTAGCTCATTTTTATCTTGATACACAAAACAACTATGACGTCAGATCCTCATGACGCCATAGTAGTAGACTACAAAAACAGAAAACAAATTAATTAATGCAATATACAAGAAATAAAAACTATTTTATTTATAATGACTTAAATCGATTTTTTTTGAAGAAATATCAAATATACCTACACACAAAGCGCTGAGTTAATGAGAAACAAATCTAAAATAAGACCTAAAGTTCAAATACGTGTTAAAATAGCAAAATTGCAATAAAATTAATAATACAAATATAGATGTACAAACTTTCTCGCACGCGGATAAACATGTCCGTGTGGTTTGATGAAGAAGAAGAGTTTAAGAGATGAAGTGAAGTGAAGCAGAGCCGCGCCATGTGCTCGGAGACAAAGCACAACAACAAAGAGAGGGAGACATGAGCTGAGTGCAGTCTCTCTCTTTCACACACACACACACACATACACACAACTCCAAACACCAAAATCCAACCAGGTGCACGTCATTTCTAATCCTGCAACTCTATAAACGTGCACTTCTATAAGTTTAAAAAATAAAGTCAGAGAACTCTGTGTGTGTGTGTATAAACAGCGAGCACAAAGGGCACGCGCATGGGGCTGACTGAGTCTGTTGTTAGCTTCCTGGGCTAGCATGCTCGGCTAAAGCGCAAAAAGAAAAACACCGAATAAAACACAAAAAAATGTTTTTTAAAAAGCAAAAACAAACGAAAACAGCATCGAGCTGCCCGGTCTAAGGTGACGTCACCCGGAACAGCTGCTGCTGTTGTTATTGTCGTTGTTGTTGTTTACGCGAAACCAAAACAGGAAACGCACAGTTAGCTTAGCCCAGCCTAGCTGCGTGTAAACATGCTAACGCTAAACTTATAGAACAATATAAATGCTCATTTCTGGCCTTTATAAAGAGTAAAGTGTTCCTGTAAACGCGGGTGCACATATGTGTAGCTTTAAAACACACCAAAACGTGTAGCATTGAGGCTAACGCTAAGGTTACACGCTAGCTCTTTAGCTTACTTGTTTTCCTGCGGCTTCGTCACTCCTCCTTCTCCTCCTCTCCACACACACACACACACTCCTTACCCCTTTACCCCGAGGGTGTGTGTGTGTATATATCGGCTCTCACGGTGTAAAGTCCGAGTGTGGATCCGGTTATAACCGTTAACTCAAACCCGTTGATCCGAGGTGCCGCTGTGTTGTTCTCATGTCCGATAAACTCCTCTCTGTCTGTCTGCCTCTCTCTCTCTCTCTCTCTCTCCTCTTCACCGCTTTAACATCTCACGCACGCACACACACACACACACACACACACACAATCCGGAACTGACCCCGCTCGCGCGCTCTCTCTCTCTCTCTCCCTCGCTCTCTCTCTAACGGTCAGACTCCTCAAACGCGTTTATTATTACACAAGCATTCCGCCGCGCGTGCTGTCATTGTGTCGGGTTGCTTACGTTCCCGTCCCTATTATGATGACGTCACATCGACAGAGGTGGCCACGCCCCCGCCAATATCATTCCAAAACACCCACCATCATTCGCGAAGGTCAGTCAGGATACAATTTATTATTACTTTTTTTTTCTTCAATATTTGTTTCCAACATGGTTAAAAAAAATCGTTCCGATTGTGTGCCCAAAAACCTATGTGTCTCCAAATAATGGAAATAATGCATAACTAGCACTGAGCACTATTCATTTAGTTTGTTTTCCCTTTAAACACAAATGGCGTGACTCTAAAGTTTATACTTTTAAGTTTTTGCTTGGGGTGCAGAGGTATTTAGGGCGTGGCTTTTACGCATTTAGCGTTAACGGGGTATTTTGTGGGAGTGTTTTTTACACATTTTGGATTAACGTAGTATTTAGGGGCGTGGGTTTTACGCATTTAGCGCTAACGATGCATTTGGGGCGTGGCTTTTACAACTGGTCACGGGGCATTTAACGTTTTTTGGGGCGTGGCTTTTACGCATTTCGTGTGCACGCGGCATTTAGGGGCGTGGCTTTTATACATTTAGGCTAAAGTGGGATTTAACTGGGTATTTAGGGGCGTGGCTTTTATATATTTAGGCTAAAGTGGGATTTAACTGGGTATTTAGGGGCGTGGCTTTTATATATTCGTTGCTAGGGTATTTGAGGGGGTGTTCTTGCACATTAAGGGTTACAAGGTTTTTTGTAAATTAAATTTTAGAATTTCGTCTGGTTTTGAAACAAATGCAAAAAAGTGGTTCGGTAATTTTTTTATTTTTGTCTTTATACTGAAAATTATACTGTACGTTTTGATGAAAAAGTAAACTGAATTTTTCAGTGGTTTGTTTTCGGTTTTGGGGTTATAAAAATAATTAGAAAAATGGTAAACCATCTATGAATAACTTTCTAACACCTCAGTGCCATGACCCAGATGGCCCACTTACACTTCTCTATTAAGTTACATCATTATTTGACAAAACAGGGTTACCTTATGAACTAAGGACTCAACTTACCCTTGAGAACTAAATAATTCATCATGCTAGTTAATGTTTTTTAAGATGATCTTCTTCCCAAACCAGTCCAATGGTAAGAACTACTAAAAATGCACTTGGAGCATTATTCATTTTGTATTCATTTTTACTAGATAAAACATAAGATGTACCTTCTTTCTTGTAATAAAATGTTTCAGATTATGTTATTAATAAATTTATTACATTCAGCCACTAGATGGCACAATGTCACAGTGGTTAGCACTGCAGCCTCGAACCTTCATGTTTACATGTTCTCCCTGTGTTTGGTGGGTTTTTTCTGGGTATTCTGGTTTTCTCCCACAGTCCAAAGACATGCTGATTAAGATAACTGCCGTTTACAATTTGCCCCGTAGTGTGTGTGCTTGTTTGCCATAAGATGGCACCCTATCCAGATTATACCCTATCTTGTGCCCCAAGTCCACTGTACAGTATAAGCAGTATAGAGAATGAGTGAGTGAGATAAAAACATTCAAAGACTGGGGATCCAAAACTCTGGCCGGGATACACAGAATTCGGTCAGAACCTCAGAAAAAAAATATATTTTTCCAAAAAACGCCTGGAATTTTTAGTTTCACGACCATGATGATCATCTCATGATAATCACTTCTTTTGCAAGTCAATCATCATAATTACTACATACCAGATGTGTGTACATTAACTAAGTACATCTACTTAATTACTGTATTAATTACTGTACTTATATACACACTATATTTGAGTAGTTTTATCAGTGGATACTTTTTACTTTTACTCCACTACATCATACGACAAATACCTGTACTTTCTACTCCGCTACAAATCTGCATGACCTTGCAGTACATAACCAAAATGTTGCATAGTATTTGAGGCAGTAATGTCACCACCTGCTGGCTATTATGCATAAATGCATGATTTGCCTCTACTGATCATGTCGAGTGTTTGAAATTAGAAGTGGAGACCTTTGCAAATAGAGAGAGAGAGAGAGAGAGAGCATGTTATTTTAATTTACTGTAAACTTTTACAAGCTCAGTACTATAACAAGTAAATTTGAAGGTGAGTCAGTTTGTGAGTTTGTGAGACCACAATATGCTTCAAATCTGATTTTTTTTTTCCTGTGATGTATATTTGGCAGCTATCTTAATGAATGACCCACCTTTGCTTGAATCTTAACCTCTTGGCCGAGGCAACCAGGTTCTTATCTGTATGTGATTCTTTATTTCTAATTCATCCACATCGATTCAAAGCTTTAGAGTTTTGCCTTTTTGTGTCTACAAACCTGACTTTAACTTCACAAACCTGACTTCAACCCTACTAAACACTTTTGGGATGAGCTGGGATGCTGATTGTATATATATATATATATATATATATATATATATATATATATATATATATATATATATACACACTACCGTTCAAAAGTTTGGGGTCACTTGCAAATTTCTTTGGAAATTTGAATATTTATATGGAATTAGGTAATTACATAACAAAAACAAAAACAACAGTTAGTTGTTATTTTAAGACACAGAGGTCAGCCTTTCTGTAATAGTTCTTGCAAGAACAGTATTGTCAAGTGCATTTGCAAAATCCGTCAAGCACCATAATGAAACTGGCTCTCATGAAGGCCATCCCAGGAGGGCGAGACCAAAACCTACCTCTGCCACAGACGAGAAGCTCATTTAGAGTTATCAGGCTGAAAAATGACCAATTAACAGCACCTCAGATTAGAGGCGTTATGAAGTCTTTACAGAGCAGAAGTAGCAGACACATCTCACCATTAACTGTTCAAAGGAGATTAATGCTTTTTTTGGATGCTTTTAGCATTCCTTTACAATGTAGAAAGAAATAAAAATCAGGAACGATAATGAAGTTAGAAAGTGACCCCAAACACTTGAACGGTAGTGTACAGTATACATATATATGATTGGTCTTGTACAGGAAAAATAACCATTTGTCGCTCTTTGTGTTAAAAGTTGAAAGGATTTCAAAAAGATTGAATTGGGAATGCCAATTAACCTAATCTGCACCACACCGGAGTACCCAGAGGTAACCCACCAAGCACAGGGAGAACATATAAACACCATGTACACAGACCCTAAGGTGGGAATCGAACCCAGACCCTGCAGGTACGAGGCGATAGTGCTAACCACTAAGCCACCGCTGATGTTTAGTAACAAAAGTTTTTTTCTTTTTGTTAAGTAGTTTATGTGTTTTATTGCATAGTTTAATTTCCAAAGTTAATTTAACAGTCGACTAGTGGATTTGACTGATAAGGTTCAATTAACCTGTCGAAAATGACTACCAGTATTAAAGCTAAAGGGGTTACATTAACAGCACATGTTAAAAACATGTCACAAAGTGCTATCAGTATGTTGGTATTATAAAACTATAAACTGTACTATATTTTTGCAGTGCTACAGCCATTCAGAACAATAGCTATGATACATTTATAAAGTAGCACAGACTGACAGAGTTATAAATTTGTGCTACTGGTAGGAAATTCTGGCAGGAAAAGGAAAAAAAAGTATTGAATTTACATCTCAGCTAAGACTGGGGAAATATTCCAAGGATTTAACTAGCTGTGGATTTACATCTGCTTTACAATACTGTCCTCCGTAACGTACGTCCTTCCCCACAAGCACTTATTCCATCTCAGCAGCCGGTTCATGCGAGGTCTCTCAGGCAGCACTTCATCCCTCATCCACATGACACAGCATTTCTATCTTCAGCTCTAAGAGCAGGGTGTGTTTCCTTACCAACACTACCTAATCATGCTGGTTTAGTAATGACCTTTATTGCATTAGCTGCTATAAAACACTGATAACTACCTTGCAGTAACCAGTAGCACATCTGTTTAGGAGAGATGGGAGTTCCTGCTCATTTCACTGTCTCAGATCAATCTCACCCAACACGAGTCGACTCTTTCCGGCTCCCAGATGGCTCATTGATTTTTTTATTCTTAAATCTAACTTTCATTAAGCAGATTGTATTTCATTTATATGGCTATAAAAACAACCTCTAATATATCTTTAACAAGCAGCAATGGAGCTGATCCTTCCTGTCTTGCTGCCTCAGAACGAACATCTAAACACTCACGATTTTCCCATGGAAGCCTTTTGATTAAATTACCCTGAAAGAGTAATTACCATCAATATATATATATATATTTACACATATACATGAGTCTCCCCTCATTTCTTCAGATTTTGCTTCAAAGGATCCAGACTTTCTTGTGTTTTTGATTTAGTCTGGAGAAAAAGCCCTCCAGGCTTCTCATTTTTCACTTCAGTCCCTGTACCTGAGCAGTTTCAGAACCATAATATTTGTTTGTTAAGCCACACAAAGACCTATAAATCATTCACGCATTAAAAAACATCTAACTTAAGGCATGAGCCAGTGAGAAACAGGTCCAGATGATGACAGATGATCAGGCTGTTGATTAGTTTACTGGTGATGCTGAATGCTGAGTGGTTGGAACTGACGAGAGGGGAAATGAGGTCGCTGCTGAGGTTGTCACATAAACAAGCAGTTTTTCCTAGCAGGCCTTTAGGCACTTTGCAGCCTGTTAAATATTTGTTCCCATTGTATCTTTTATATAATCTACACAATTTCATTTTGTTCAATTTAATACAAACAGTTGGGGGGGGGGGGGGGGGGGGGGGGGGGGTCAACATTTTTGCACAGTACTGTACCTTAGAATATCATCATCATCGAGCAGTATCACACATTACACAGTATGGTCCTGTTATGACTCTAATAAATCATGCAGCAGTTTCATAATGTATCTTCATCGTAGCTTAGAGGTTAAAAGGTATTGAGTTTGAATCCCAGGACAGCGAGAACCTTAAGAGCAAATTCAATGCCTGACATTAACCTGGACAAAAAGTAATAAGCCAACAATAACGCAAGATGAGCAGGCGAAATGTTTTTGGGAATATTTATAGCACTGGACGATTAGGCTGTATCGAAAGACAGACATTATAACACAGCGCCTTTAAACCCTCCAATCTGAATGGTCAGAAAAAGTGTTGATTAACTTTCTGGTATTTAACAAATGTATAATTAACATTTGTAGAAGGAGTCTTCAGCAATTATACACTAATAAAGCATAGAACCTAGAAGAGCCTACAGTATAATAGTAGGTTTTCCACCACATGAAAGTCTTCATCTTTTTTTTTTTTCATCCAGAACGCAATGCCCAGTGCTGTGCCTTGGCCACCTGGGTGCACCGCACAACCTGTGTGCCTTTAGAGCACTGAATATGGCATAATTAAGGCATTGAAAGTCTGTCTTTCTGGTGCATATTACATGAAGCTGTATGTTTGTGTAGTGTGTGTGTAGGATGTGTTGTGTGTGTAGGATGTGTTGCGTGTGTGGGATGTGTAGTGTTTGTGTGTAGGTTGTGTGTTTGTGTCCAGGATAAGTAGCTGTAGCCACACCCGGGCCCCATTCTCTCAGGCCTCCTAAAAGCAGCAGATTCCAACCTGTCTGCCAATTCTTATGAGTTTTTCTGAATGTTAAGACCCCGCAAAAGCCCTAAATGTTGGAAAAAAAGCCTAGGAAAACAATATGGCCCTTCACACACTACAAAGGCATAGGGCTGATGTCATAGTGCTTGGGCCGTAATAATCTTTAAAGGGCCAAGAGAGCCCTCGCACATTTATGACATCAGCACTATTAAAACAGCATTATCAGGACGATGGTGATTACATCATAGTCATGTCATCATCGTACTGATGTCATGGTGCTGGGGCCTTATAATCACATATAGCCAAACAACCACTTCTAGGTGTTTATTCTGCACATATTGGCAAAAGTTAAATGTATTCTGTTTTGGAAATCATATTAGTAACACCACGACGGAACTAACCAGATTGTATTATAATGTAAATGATGTTGTTCCAATTGGCAACTTTATAACTTTTATGTTATTAAACCTAACATGAACTTACTATGAACTATTTTGTTTAGAGCTGAAGGAACGAGGGGTCCGTTCTTCGTACGTCACTAACTCAGTTAGCTAGATTTGATTGTTGTGGATTTGTCCTGATCTTGGATCGTTTCATTCTTCGATGCGCATCTCGCATTTGCTGTCATAGCAACATGTCCGTAAGCTTAAACCTGCTCGGAAGCAGGTTTATTTTATGTAAATATATATATATATATATATATATATATATATATATATATATATGTGTGTGTGTGTGTGTGTGTGTGTGTGTGTGTGTGTGTGTGTAGGATGTGTTGTGTGTGTGGGATGTGCGTGGTGTGTAGTGCGGGTTTGTGTGTAGGTTGTGTAGATATATATATATATATATATTGTGGCAAGCCGTTTAGGAAAATATTCAAGAGAGAGAATTGAATAAAAAGTCTATACTGTATACAGTATATTGAATGAAAAGTCTTAATATATTGATGGAAACAGCGCCATCTTTCGAAAGGATGAGTGTGTCAGCAAGAAACTTGGTTGCTGTGATTCTGAGAAATGAAGAGATTGTCAACACGTTAGTGAGTGTGTGTGCGGCCCAAAGTCAGTATCGACAGTAGAAACACTGATCACAAGCCCTCCGATTGGTTGACGAAATGGCAAAAGAGCGAGCACAATGTTCTTCTCAAGCGGAGCAAGAGCTTTTATTAGACGGTTACGGGGAATTTCGAACTTTAATAAAGACTCGAGGAAACACAACAAATGTTGCAAAAGCCGGGAGAGAGGGCTGGTGGCGAAAAGTAGCGAACAAATTAAATGCGTGAGTGATGCCCATGTTATGTTCATTGATATTTTATTTAGATATTGTATATCAATGTGTTTTATAGTTTAAAACAGCAACCAAGAAAAAGTGGGAACAGAAAAAAACAGGTGGCGGTCCGGCCCCCTCCCTCTATACTCCAGCAGAAGAGCTCGCCGTGGATTTCAATAGTAACAGACCAATTGTGGAGGGCATCCCTGGGGGTAGCCCCTCCTTAGACCCACAGCCAGGGGACCAGCAGCAGCAGCACCACCTTTATTTCAGGTAATTGATTTAATTTGTATTGGAAAAGTGATTGATTTCTAACTAACAATGTGTGTTAGTCAGTTGAACTCTCTTAAATCATGAGTAAGAATAAATTAATACTACATTAGTTATGGATGACAAACAACACGCCCACACTTTTACCTGTCCCACGACATCAAGTGACGCCTGAAGCATGTGTAATAAGTCAAGTATTTATTGTGTTTTTTTTTGTCTTTTAAATTATACTGTAGTAAATGAGGTGAGTGCGCACCTTTTCGTAATGACCTAGTGTTATACTTGTCATTAAATTTTGTTGTGAGAGGCACGTATTGAGGTGCCCCCCTGTAGTTTTTTTTAGATTCAGTTGCTTCAAAAGGAACTTCACAGTAAGTGATGTGACTTTCACACATGGTACCCTACTATTGTTGACCTTATATAACACTCTCTATCTCTCTTTATGCAGGCGAAAGATGAAATATGTAATTAATTTCAAATAAAACACAAGAAAATAACTATTTGTGCAGTGTTCTTTTACTCTGTAAATAATTATGTGAAATGGTATTCCACAATTCTGTCCCGTGCAGCTTTTCCACTAGGTTGATCCAAGTGCACTGGCTGGAGGTCATCATCAGGATGCACCTCCACCACAGGGGTCCTCTCCTTTCTGATGGTGGCGATGTTGTATAACACAGAACATGAACATGACACTGAAATCTTCCCTTCAGTTGCCCAAAGGTCATTTCGATGCATGCCCTTGTCCTAGTTAGAGCTGCATTGTATCAGGCTTGTGGACCTGGGTTTGGGTCTAGGAATGGAGTCATGAAATACTGCCTGCAGGCATAACCCCTGTCTCCAACAAGAACCCCATCGTAATCACCTGTTTTATGGGAAAAGTCAATTATGTTAGCCCTGTAGGTGTACGTAAAACATTGAGTTTCACATTTTCTATTTCCCTTACCACGTTCAAATCGTTGGAACAAATGTGACTCTCTGAAAATTCTGGAGTCATGCACTGAACCATCATTTGGCTTCCACATTCGTAATGTGGCACAAAGAATCGCACACCATCTTAGAAATCAGTCAAAGGCATACTTTTTCATTCCATTATGTTAAAATAGTTATTATATTAACTTACCTGCACTTTAACACTGAACACCCTTTTGATTCACAAAATCCCCTTCATTGGGGCCTGGAGGGCCTTGATAGGAATGTGGGTGCAGTCTATGGCACCAATCACATTAGGGAAGCCTGGGGACACACTTCATACTTATTGGAATGATCATAATTGCATTATTTTTATCAACAATATCTATACCATATCTGCAATCGCAAAAAACGTCTGTTTTACAGCCTGGGGTCTTAAGTGGCTTGGAAATAACACAAATGCCCTCAAAAACTGTTTGAGTGCCAAGTAAACTTTGCAAATGGCACGGCAGACAGCACTATATACTGTATATATATATATATATATATATATATATATATAGAGAGAGAGAGAGAGAGATAGATAGATAGATATAGATATATATAGATGTATTTAAAGAAAAGTATCTTTCATATATAGATAAATATATATGGTGAGACTAGATTGAGCCTATTCCAGAGCGATGGACAAGTCAAAGTAGGGTTGAGCACGAAGCGATGCACCCATCATGCATAGTGTGCACTCTACAAGTTTCTGGAGACAGTTTTATGATCTGGAGTTGCTCAGGTCTAGACTCAGCAATGTTATGTGGCAATAAAATGAAGTCTGTTCTATCCTGAGGATTTCCTCAGGACCAATCATAACCCTACAGAAACGCAGCCCTAATCCTGTTTACATGAAATAAACCTGCTTCCGAGCAGGTTCAAGCTTACGGACATGTTGCTATGACAGCAAATGTGAGATGCGCATAGAAGAACGAAACAATCCAAGATCAGGACAAATCCACAACAATCAAATCCAGCTAACTAAGTTACTCGCAATCTTTAAGCGAACGACTAAAGACTAGTCCGTTTCTTAGATATTTGGGTTAATCTCCCGCCCACCAAGCATAGGAAGAAGGTGCAAACTCCATGCACACAGACCGCGAGGCAGTACATGAACCCAAACCCTGGAGGTGCAAAGCGTCAGTGTTAACCACTAAGCCACCATGCCAACTATATTACACCTATTTTAATAGTTTCACAAGTTGTGTTGTACTTTCCTTTTATAAAAATAACCAACTTATTGTTAGAGCATGCTGGATCATTGTGAGGACGAGCAGCGTATTTGTATATCTAGCTCTGTTATATCAGAATATAAATACTTTTCAAGAAGAGAGGCAAATCTTGACAAAAATGCTTGTGAGAAATGAGCCTACACTCATAAACATTGTGATGAAAGCAAATGTTTGACCAACAATTAGCACTGTAAACCTAAAACATACTCATCTACAGACTTGAATAAAACTGCATTATTATTATTATTATTATTATTATTATATTAGAACCCATCTATTAATTTAATCGAGTGTATGACCGGAAACAGAAACCTGGCTTGTGACACAATTAAACAGCTTCACTAGCCTACATAGGGAGCATAAGTAGTTCAGTCTGTGTGCTATCAAGTGCACTCATGTAGGGGAAACAGAGTTGTTTGGGATTCGGCCCGAGTTACGTAAACCTTTGCGCCAAATGACGAGCCGGCATTTTTATTATTATTATAAATATTAATAATAATAATAATAATAATAATAATAATAAATAAAAATAAAAAAGATGCAATTCGATGTTCATTTGACGATTAAACAAAAAAAATGATAAAATGTAATACATTGTATTCCTATTAAATTACAAATGTTTATATGAGCTCATTAATAAAATAAAAAATCCTAAAAATAAAAAAAAAAGGCGTTTTTTGGAAAGCCTTACAGAGCATTTAAGCAAAAAAGAACATCATGTTTTTATATTATTATTATTATTATACATAAGACATCTGAGGATTTTTAATTTTTTTTATTGTAAACAATTTAAGTTCAAGGCTCTAGTCGGTTATTTTTGTATCCTTATCAAGATCAAAGGCTGCCACAGAACAGAGCGTTCCAGAGCGGACCGTTAGGAGGATCAAACGCGCCACCGGGGGTTTAACACACACCGTCCTGATTCAGGATTCGAGCATGAGGTCATGTGGACGGCATGTTTCCAACCACAGAACTAAGAGGCATCTTCATGCACCTCCAGTCTGGCGTGTAAACACTGGAACAAACCCGATGAGCTTTCCACGCGCGCGCGCGCGCACACACACACACACACACACACACAGGAGCGCGCATGCAAACATCCCAAACCATATCTTCCTACCTGATGGTTAATCTGCCCGGATTCCACTCACTGCTTCCATGTCTCATCCGCACACACACACACACACGGATCCGGTGTTGCCGGTGTTGGATGATCCGGTTCAGTGAATCGTTTCTCCGGATCAGTGAGTCATTCCGCAGCTTTCACCATAGGAAGGTGCAGGGATAATCCAAAGCCATCCGAGCAGACACGTGTGTGTGTGTGTGTGAGAGAGAGAGAGAGAGAGATATCTTGCCTACTGTGAGGTTCATTAGATATTCGGATATTAGACTCTGATATTCTGAAGCAGTAATTTAGGGACCGTTGACAAAGTTTTGTCCGGATGCAGTGTGGAACTTGTTACTGACCAGGACACCTGTCCCATTTATTCTAATATCATCTTCGGCGTCTATTCTAATATCGGGCGTCATTGAATACAGCTTTCGTTAATGTATTACTTTATATATTTGTTTGTTTGTTTGTTTAAAACCCTATCTCAGAATACAATGCAAACAGAATACAATAAACCTCTGCTAGTATGTGTAACTTCGTCCGTATATTGTATTTATGACAAGCTCCAAAGTGAAGACACTGCTTATCAATCCTTTGTTGACTTTACTAATTACATTAATAATTATAACATTGTTTGCTAACCAGTTTCATATCATGTTAAATGTTGCCGATAGTACCTAGGTTCTGTAGGACGTTAGTAAGAGATACTGTAAGTCATAATTTAAGCACTTCCTTCTGTTGTCTATTTTTATGTTTGGTACTTTGTGGAACACATTGTACCAACTACACTGCACTATGGTACATAACCTAATCTAATTTTATGGTTTAACAACTTGACTGTTAATCCTGTTTGGATAATGCCCAATGTTTTAATACTACCTCTAATATTGTTAAGAATTAAGATTTTGTTATTGTATTCTGCCTCTGTTTACTGTAGACCACACACACATACACGCATACACCCAGCAGCACCTACCCAACCAATCATATGCCTCATGTATGCAGAAATAATCCCAATAAACCTTTCAGATGGAACAATCTGACTTGTCCTCAGTTTCCCTAACCGGAAACTTCCACTACCATCTTCACTAATACAGTACGTTACATGAACCCTTGAGCTGCCGTGAAGCTCATGCACTGCCATGTTCAACATTTCTTAGTTGTGACATCACTACAATCTACTGTAGGGGTGTGGCGTATTTAAATGACATGCTGTGTTTTAATTCAGGCGAGAAAATGTTTACTTTACACAAATATTTTTGGAACAAACTCAGACACTTATTGGACTAATTGGAATAATTATTTATTTATTCATTTATTTAAAATTCCTTTTTCTTCAATACCTGCCAGGTCATGTGACCAAGTAACCCTAAACTAGTACCAAAATAATCTACCGAGTCACCCCACCACAAGGTACACCTCATGGTCTCCCAAAATATACCTTTACTGATTTTTATTTAATTTTTAACTCTACAGGCAATTTGGGAATGCCAGTTAGCCTAACCTGCATGTCTTTGGTTTGTGGAAGAACCCACAAAGCATGGGGAGAACATGCAAACTCCATGCACATAAACCCAGAGGAAGTAATCAAACCCTGACCCTGGAGGTGCAAAGCGACAGTGCCCATTCAGGATTAAGCAAAAGTGCCACCGCACAATCGTGTACACTTTCTTTTCCTACACTGTGTGTGGCATGACAACTTCCCTTCACTTAAACTTAAACTTGTTAAGGTTGGATGAAGAAAACTTGAATGGCCTCCACTGAGCCCTGTGACCTCAACCTCACTGAATACCTGTGGGATGAACTGGAACTTTGAGCCTTCTCCCCAACATCTCACTAATGCTCATGAAGTTTTAAAATCTAGTGGAAAGCCTTCCCAGAAGAGTGGAGGTCCAGTGTTTGGCCATATGGCTTGTCCACAATTTGACATTTTTAAGACTAATTAGAAAAAGGTGCCAGTTTGCAAGGGACCATGAAGATTGGACTTTGGAGCAATGGAAAAAGGCCATGTGGTTTAATAAATTCAGATTGAGCCTATTCCAAAGCGATGGGTCAATCCTGATCTGGGTCAGGGTAAGAAGGGAGGCGCATGAAGTGATGCATACATGCATTGTTTTCACTTGCTTTAGTGGGTCAGGTCAAAGCTCAGAAATGTTATGTGGCAATAACATTAAGTCAGCTGACGACCTGAATATACAGGAAAATTATATACGATAATTTTAAAGATTTTCTCTCCCTGATAGGAAATCGCTGCTAAGTGGCCAAAAATTAAGTGACACAATTTTGGTTCTACGTTTAAGAGTAGAAGTAAAAGCAATTCATCAACATTATTAAAATCGGAAATGACTCATTGTTCTTCACCAAAATTTAGGACAGCCGCTGAAATGTCCTAACAGTTTGTGAGGAAATGGCATTCAGACAGAGACATGCACGGAGGAGGGTCGTTTTGGTAACATTGAATGACACATAGCTCATTAAAACATAAAGTTTGGACAAAAAAAAAAAACAACAACACTTTTTGTGACAGATCGTGTGCGGGGTTGCAGCTGGTCCATCAACAAACATTTCATAAGCTGTCTCCATAGAAACTAAGATGATTGCTACTTTACGTTTGTTTATTAACAGCGAAGATCCACCTTTGCAACAGTGATGATCTGGTACATTTTGATACATTTACCCACCATGCAGCATGAAATAAACAAAAAACAAGCTGCATTCGTGTGCTTCGCTGAGTTCCCTGGAGTCGTGGGCATCATCCATGGCGCACACATTAAAAATAATCGTCCCGAGTACCGACGAGGAGGCTTATGTGAACTGAAAACATCATCACAGCATCAACACTCAAGGGGTTACAAGTGGTTATGGATGCGAAGTGATCATGGACTTAGTATATTACATTACATTATTTGACAGCGTACCCTGTTTTTTGAGATTCCTGTTATGAGCTAAAAATTCACCAATCACTGTTTTTTGACACTCCTTTGGGGTGTGTGCAGCAAACTGACAGGTGGTATTGATGGGTCTACAAACTACTGTCCACTCGATCTCATCTTCTCTCCAGTTTGGTTTTCTTTTTTAAAGTAATTTTGATCAGATTATGACAGTCCTTCACAGCTCTATTATGGAGGCATCTGTAAGTTTTATCTGTGCATAAAGTCTTCTCAATCAACATTTCGAATTTTCCACTGTTTAAAACTTCTAATAACCGTCATAAAAACTTCAACACCTACTGTACACCACTATAATTTGCAGCTTACGTTGTGGCTCTCAGTGTTGTAATAAGTGATGTCACATGGTTTCCAAGGAGCTGTCCTACTCCTTGCCGAAAGTAAGATAAAAAAGGTTCATAATAACTTTTATGTCCCACATTGAGGTAAGAGTGTTTTAATCCTAAATGAACTTTCAGCACGATTCCCAGGACTGATTCTGAGACGCTTAGGCCCCAGGACGCAAATTATGAAAGAGTGGTTCTGGGAGCATGAGGAATCATATTCACTTTGAAATGGCCACCACAATGTGTGCTAGAGTTTGCGATTTTTTTAATAGTAGACTTTTTTTTTAATAGTATACAGTAGTGGATACAGATAGTCATTCCTACGACTTTATCATCTCCTTCTGTCACACTACTTAGTTTCGACCACAAATGAACTATCCTTTTCCTTCACTCTACTTGTTTGTGGTCACAAATTCATTGTTTTATTCTCTCATTCTATTTAGACAAGGCCACAAATCAATGAATGACCTCATTCTCGCACACGTCTTGGATTTAACCAAAAATTATCTCATTCTATATCATTCTCACACACCGCCTAGTTGTGATCGGAAACTAGTTATCTCATTTTATTCCATCATATCATGAAGTCGAATTCATTATCTCACTCCCAGAACCTAGTTGCCTTATTCCATAAATCAAGTTATGATCATGGGTTATTTAAAATAATGATAACTAGATAAAAAAGTTTGTTTAGACAAACTTTAAGTTGGCTTGAGAAAGCCGGAGATAGAAGTTTAAAAGTGTAAAAAGTTTACATGATTAGCAAGTTACTACCATATTGCTAGCATGATTAGCAAGTTACTAGCATGGTGCTAGAATTGTAGTAAGTTACTAGCATGTTGCTAGCATGATTAGGACGTTGCTAGCATGTTGCTAGCATGTTTCTAGCATGATTAGCAAGTGGCTAGCATGATTCTGGCATGATTAACAAAGTGGCTAGCATGTTTCTAGCATGATTAGCAAGTGGCTAGCATGATTCTGGCATGATTAGCAAGTGGCTAACATGTTTCTAGCATGACTAGCAAAGTCGCTAGCATGTTTCTAGCACAATTAGCAAGTCGCTAGCATGTTTCTAGCATGATTAGCAAGTCGCAAGCATGTTTCTAGCATGATTAGCATGTTTATAGCATGACTAGCAAAGTCGTTAGCATGTTTCTAGCATGATTAGCATGTTTCTAGCATGATTAGCAAAGTCGCTAGCATGATTAGCATGTTCCTAGCATGTTTCTAGCATGATAAGCAAGTCGCTAGCATGTTTCTAGCATGACTAGCAAGTCGTTAGCATGTTTCTAGCATGGTTAGCAAGTCGTTAGCATGTTTCTAGCATGATTAGCAAAGTCGCTAGTATGTTTCTAGCATGATTAGCAAGTCGCCAGCATGTTTCTAGCATGATTAGCAAAGTTGCTATCATGTTTCTAACAGGATAAGCAAGTTGCTAGCAAGTTTCTGGCATGATTAGCAAGTTGTTAGCATGTTTCTAGCATGATTAGCAAAGTTGCTAAAATGTTTCTAGCATGATTAGCAAAGGCGCTAGCATGTTTCTAGCATGATTAGCAAAGTTGCTAGCATGTTTCAAACATGATTAGCAAGTTACTAGTATGTTTCTAGCATGATTAGCAAAGTTACTAGCATGTTTCTAGCATGATTAGCAAGTTGCTAGCATGTTTCTGGATTGATTAGCAAGTTGCTAGCATGTTTCTAACAGGATTAGCAAAGTTGCTAGCATGTTTCTGGCATGATTAGCAAAGGCGCTAGCATGTTTCTAGCATGATTAGCAAGGCGCTAGCATGTTTCTAGCATGATTAGCAAAGTTGCTAGCATGTTTCTAAGATGAATAGATGAGTTTGAATAGATTAGAAATACAGTATATAGAAGGGGTTTGAATGAGTCTCAAAGGATTCTGGGGATTTTGACAGTTGGAATTTGAAAAGTGCTGGCTCATTTGAACATTCCGTCAATGTAAGTCTATGGGATTTTTCCCAGTTTTAAATGTCATTTTTAGGAAAACCGTAAGTCCGATCAGTTAGAAAAGATATAGCACACCCGGTCAGATCAGTCTGAAGATCTGGGCTGAGTTTGGAGTTTGTAGAGTTAAAGCTCTAGGAGGAGTTAGAGTTGATAATTTTAGTCTCAGAATAATAATAAGTTTAAGTCGGATATCAGTAAGTTGGCTTTCTCAAGCCAACTTAATTAGGATGTCTTGAGCCGAGCCCTGAAAGTATTTGATCTGTGGTTTATTTATGTACTATTATAAAATAACAGGAAGAACAATGTGTGAGTAACCTTTACCCCCTGATATGTTTTGTTACCAACCATAAAAAATCAACATGGCTGGAAATGACACACAGCTTGTGACTGGTGACTGTGCTCATAGCTTGATATGTAGAGAACGACCATGATTAGAATTATAAAAAATATAAAATACTACACAGTTAGGCATATTTTGGAAATAGACGTTGTTATTCAAAAGTTTCGAACTAGGGACCCAACAGCACCAGCACCGCCAGCACACCGCCTGATCTATACGTGATAAAACATAGTCGAAGAGGATAAGATCAGAACCACCTTCTCATCAGAGCTATTCACGATCCTATTTACAGCAAGACAGATTTTTACAGCTAGGTTGATTCCTAACCTGCTTCAGACACACATACAAGCCACACCCTTAATAACAGTAATACATCACTGACAATATACTTTATTATACACTCATAACATGAGCTTACATCGTTATATGTTTGAGATGACTGCTACTTATGAAGCTAAAACACAACATTAATGTAGCTAAAACGAAACCTACGTCATAAGTCATAGA
Source organism: Clarias gariepinus (assembly GCF_024256425.1). Lineage (NCBI taxonomy): Eukaryota > Metazoa > Chordata > Actinopteri > Siluriformes > Clariidae > Clarias > Clarias gariepinus. Next base: position 28,364,942 of record NC_071115.1, on the reverse strand, counting down.
AAGAATGCGCTATACTGGCGTATATAAGATATATGAAGGTCAATCTGAAGTCGACATGATCCTACAGGGTGCTTCAAAAATACTGGCATCTGTTATTTTAAATAAAATTAATAAAGTCACCATATATACAATGAATACACACAGTGATTTCTATATTGTATAATTTATCTTCTTACATTTTTAAACTTAAAATTCTTTAAAAGATTCATAAAAACAAGTAGAGCATATTTTTCAGGAAAAATAATTTCTAAATGATTGGAACCCCCAATTATTATCCAGCGTAATAATCCTGTGTTCCTGTGATCCTGTGATGTCTAATAAGAATGATTGACACTTGAAGATCTAACAATTACACCTCAGGAAAACAGAACTTGATAGCAACAATTATTCCCCCCAATTTTTTAATATATAGATAGGCTCATCAGTTTATGCATGTATATATACAGTTTTGTGAAAAAGTATTTGCCCCTTCCTAATTTATATTGTATATTTTTCACATATTTGTTACACTTAAATGATTGAGATGATCAAACAAAACACTATATTACACAAATCTAACCCGAGTAAATACAAAAGCAGTTTTAAATGATGATTTCCTTTATTAAGAGTAAAAAAAGCTGTCCAAACCTGGACACACCCTTGATCATGTATGCCTAAAATTAACAAATATGTAAGAACATAGTCAAAAATTTATATATATATATATATATATATTTTTACGGGGATACATGTTTTATTGTTTAACATTGAAAGGGTCATTGCGGTTGTATACAATCTCAGTCTTATTATAATTTTTATTATTATGAAGATTTAATATCTTTTCCATTTAGCTCCTTCTTTTGAGTAATTGTGCTTTGTCACTATATGTAATGCATTAATACTTTTCTAAATGTTACTAAAGGTAAATATTTGTATTTGTTTTATTATTATTTTTAAAATATATATATTTTTTTGTTGTTTTAATACATATTTCTGTTAAAATGTTTAAGCTTAGAATATATCCTGTGGAATCACATATAGCTGAATCATTAGCTTGCTAAACATGCTAGGAGTTCTGTGGTAAACTTTGGAATTTTAGATATAAAGTTGTTTATATATTCTGCCAGAGGAATCCTAGGGATAATGATAATAATAAGCAAGTTTGCTAAAAAGCTAACTATGTAGTTAGAAACATGTAAGAATTAACACTCGCTAGCTAGATAATGAACCTAGCGAGCTACTGAAAGTCCAAACAGCATTTGGTTTAGCTAACACAAGCTAACACTACCTTTTCGACAGACTGTTGATGGAAATGATGAAAGATGGCCATTTATCTGAGATCTTTACGTAAAAGACAGGAGATTAACATGAACCAGCTTATTAGTGTCGGTTCAGAGATTTTTCACTCTGTGTTATTTCTATCATATATGATAAACACTTGTTTTTTCCCCCAACAGGACTTTTTTTTTTAAGAAGTGCCTTAAATAAATCACCTCTAATCTAGGGATCTATAGTGTAAAGTTAAATCATTAAGATTATTTAAAAAGATGCTTAGGCATTATCTAGAGTTTGGAGAACTTTGTTATAACATTTATTCAGATCCCCCGACCCCAGCACTGAGCTCTGTATCACCAGGTGAGCTCAGGTGAGCTCAGATGTGCTGTTTAACACTGAGTGTTAATGATTCACATTTACAGCAGCGAGACAGTAATCAGTAGGGCTTGTACCAGGCAAAGGTCTCTCCGTAGTGACGGCTTCCCATCACTTCAGAGACGACGTCCATCGGAACAGCATCGAGGACGAGAATGGGGAAGGTAAGCCTACTTCTAAGAGAACTATATTAATAATATGAATAAATAGCAAGCGATATCATCCTTCTCTGAGTTTTCGGTTGGTTTAGAAACCGTTGGGTGCAAGAACTATTTGAAATAGTATTTAATTGTAATGATGTCACTTGCTTTGGGGATTTTAATGATCCAGGTTTGATCTGATTAATAGAGTGCTGATTTTCATAAAATCTGGTAAGAGTACAAAAGGACATGACTCTAATTACATTAAATATACACATATGGTAGGTGTATGTAATGTAATAATGTAATGTAATATTCTCAAATAGTTCCTGTGCCTTTACAAAATTATAGCATTTAAATTATAGCATTAAAAAAAACTGCCAAAAAAATGAACCCCTGGTTTTATTTTTTAATCTTCTTTTATCTTCTGCCTCATCATAAAAGTTTGAGACAGCAGTTGCAAAGGTCACTCATAAGAGCCATAATTCATGTTGATGCGTACATACGTATATCCAGAATACCCTAAAATAGACTATATATATGACAATACACTTACAGGTATATACTGTATTACTGCTTAGGTTTGTGTTAGCTTATAGCCTGGAAATTATTTGATTTCCAGAGTAAAATCTCAGGAAAGGATATTTAGTCTGTGTTGTTGTAACATGATTATAAAAGGCAGATACAACATTACATGAACGTTGAACTCTGATGTATAAAGGAGCTGTATAATAGTGGTACAGGTTTTTCACTCAGAATCCAAGGTGATGCTTACTTTTACACACAATTAATAGGAAATGCGTGATGATTGCTGTTCCTTTCACCTTTAAATCAATATATAAATATTTATAGGTGATACAGTATGAGACAGCAGATTATATTGTTATACAGTATGGAGTCGATCTTGGAAAATCTATTGGATTTCATGAGGGCTGATTTCGAAAGAATCGACTTTTGGTAGCATATTTGAAGACGTCTACACTAACACATGCCAAATATATTGAACCTTACACAAGACAGGAGTGTGTTTATTTAGTCACAAGATAAATGAGATTTGATTAAATTTATTCTCTAGATGAATCCAGATGGTCTTTAAATGCTAGAGCAGTTGTGTTGATCAAAACTTCTATTTTTAGAAACTTTTATCTAGAAAGGGTTTGCGCGTTCCTAATACCTATGTTTAATTTACACTGTAGCAGAAAAAGTTCATATGTCATCGTGTGAAGGGTTTCTCCAAGACACCACATATAAGATTAAACAGTGCAATGCTTTAATCATACAAACATTTTGTCGTGTAAGATTTATACAGATCACACATAGTTGACAATTCTGAAAACTGCATAAGGATATGTAACTGGTTTATTCAATTTACTGTAACGTATTTTACAAACCTATTTTATGTACACTTTTTATTTTCATGGACAGCTGGACGGCGGGGGAATGTTGACTTCGTTAATCCTGCTCACAACTCTTTTTGCAACATGTAAGTATCTAACTGAAGGGTAAAAACGAAACATGGACAGATTGCTAGCAAAAGTTCAAAGTTCAGATTATTATCTGTGCAATTTAAAGACACGAATGTCGATATGATGTACAAGCGTCCAAAAGGTATGCGGAAAAATCTTGTTTATTACTGACAGTGGTGAAAGATATCGTCCCCGATGGTTAGTGCTTTCTGATATTTTTCTTTAACTATAGTAACTGTTACATGCTTCCTTCCTCTTTGTTCCCCTAAGATCTTCCTCATTCCTTATATGGCACCACATCCTATGGTTCGCTACTGGATGTCAATAAAACTTCCCTCTCTTTCTATAGAACATACGAATGGCTGATGCTGAAGCATTTGGATTAGGACTTACCGTATATGCCTCTTCGTTCTGGGATTAAACCAGATAACATCCTGAAGCAATTTTCAAGCTTGGCAAAGCACAGCGGACAGATCTAGCGGATCTTCATTGATTCCAAACTTAGTACCAATATAGGACATACCTGTGGATATGATGCCCCTCCCTCTAAATAAAAAATACGTATCCAAATGTCCACAAATGCATATTAAATAAACCACTGGGGGTGAACTGTTGATGATCCACACCAGGGAATTGCGATTTATTATTATTTATTGATACTATTACCTCGCCAAAGTTGATTATTTTCCCATAACAGCACATCCAAAAGTGTTTTACTTCTCTTATACCACAGCAAAACTTACGATTACACTTAATGCTGTATAATACCCGTAAAAAACAAATCCCCAAGTCCCTGATCAACCCAGAGGAAACCCACCAAGCAGTGACAGAACATGCAAACTCTTAATGTTACAGATTTACACTTCTTCCAAAAATGATAAACAATCTTCTCCTCTCGATAATGTCGGATAACGTATTTAGGAGGAGAGCTTAATTAATGAGCACAGCCTGGGAATAATATCTGCGCTAGCCTTATCTTGCAGTTTGTATGCCAGGGCTCCTCAACATCATGTGCAATATGAATTAACAATATCATGTGCAATATCAGCAGTCTCTGGAACAAGAATTCTCTCCGGGATTAATAAAGTTTTATTGTATTGTATGGTATCATATTGTATCATGTCATATCATATCATATTGTATTGTATCGTATTGTATCTTTTTTTATCTTACAATAGGAGCAGTGCATTATAATACCTCTGTGATTCACCTTACGTATTCCACTACTGTCAGAGCTGGTGTTATGAATGTTAATCAAATCTTGTTCAATATTTAACATGACTGTGATATAATTAATAAGGATCTTAAAACATTGTCACTATATACATTACTAGTCAAAAGTTATGTAAACAACAACAACAGTCTGTTGTTATTTTAAGACACAAAGGTTCGCTGTTCTGGAATCTTTCTTGCATTTGCAAAACCCATCGAACACCATGATGAATCATTGCATATTTTGGACACATATTTTGGACGTCTTCAACATTGATTTACAGTGTAGAAAGAAATAGGCATGTGAAGGCTGTTAACTTCTAATGTAGAAATAAAAAAAACAACCAACTGTGTAGCTACACTTGGATTTTTAAATTTCTAGTTGAATAATAAAACCAGCATCTAAGATTTTGAATAAAAAAGTTATAATGTAATATTATTTTTTTTTGTTATTTTTTCAGGCTACAGTCAGAGTGTCCCGGTCATTAATATGTCTTCGGTGGAACTAAGGGAAGATCTTAAAAAAGGTATGTGCAGACATGCAGGTCATGCCATAGTCTAAGCAAATACTTGTGCTTATATGTGCCAAAAACCAAACTTGATAACGTGTCCTCAATACATCTGTTTCTAAACAGATACAAAACTCAAGTCGAGACAGGAAGAAGTAACTCTCCCAGCTATTTTTATGAACTAAAACAGATCATATTTTCTCCACAGGTGACTTTGCATTTAAAATCAGTGCATATGATCTAGACGGTGATCCATTGACCTATGAGATCGTCGACAAAAACAGTCACTTTAGGGTGTCTATAGATACTGGTGACGTGTTCATCGAAAATCCACTTGATCGAGAGGTGATTTTAGCTAAACATTTTCTCTTAAAAAAAATTATTTGTTGTTACAGTTGAAGCCCAGCATTTCACCTCTTTTCTCTTTTTGCTTCCCTCAGACTACAGACAACTTTCCGGCAAATGTTTCTGTTAGCGATGGAATACATAATCCGGTAGGTCTGATTTATACAATGTGGAAATCATTGGAAGTTCTTCATCGCTCTCTAAACTTAAAGCTCTTATTTTCAGACCAGAAAAACAATTATAATTGTGGTGCTGGACGCAAATGACAATGCACCAAAATTCGTAAATGAGCCGTACAACGTGAAACTGAATGAGGTGAGTGAAAAGCCAAAGAAAAAGATTGTACATTTCGGCAGAACAAATGAACACAGTGTCTTCAGTAGAATTTCAGTGGAATTTGTTTACGAGTTATTTTTTATCAATAATAGCATATTCTGACCAACATATATCGAAGAAATTCATAACGCTGTGATTTTCTTCTCGACATGTCGGATCACAGGACACTCCCATCGGCACTACGGTGCTGAAAGTGACAGCGACAGACCCTGATTATGGACAAGCCGGGATAGTCTATTACAGTATCGATCAGGTAGTTCATCTTCATGCAGCTCTTTAGATGTTCTTTAAATAGTTAATTAGAAGGAAAGCCTCTTCTCAGCACTGAAAAAAAAAAAAATAGAAAAGGTTAAAATGTTAAACTGTGTTTTTGCTTTTGAACAGGTTTTGTTTATGATTCTATACTTTCTAATGTTTTAGTCAGAAAGCTCTCTGATAGGAAAACACATCTGTTGTAAATGTGTACTTGGAATCTACTTAAAAGCTGCAAGCGTTTTTCCAGAAATGCACAAATTAATCAGAACCTTAAAGCAACAATGCATCATTATAATTCTGATTATTAACTTGTGTTCTTTTCTTTTAAATATCTATGTGTATTAGTCCAACCCAATTGAAGGATTCGACGTGTTCTCTATCGCAAGAATAGGAGGAAACATTGTGTTGAACCAGGCACTTGATTTTACGGAGAAGAGCAAATTTTATCAGCTACAGATCAATGCCACTGTGAGTCCTCCTTCATCCATTGCACATCTCAAAATTCAATTCTTGAGTTAGTTACAGATGGCCTTTTCCATGCAGGATACTATATGTAATTGGTTGGTTTAATTATTATTTTTATTTTTTTTTACATGCAAGTGGACCCAGGAACTGTTTATTAGGGATTATTGAGTTAATTGTGAGTGGATGTAAATTCGTGGGTTAGCACACAGCCACAATTTGTATCTGTATCTGTCTCCAAATATATTTAAAAATTTAAATGATGGGAATTGGGTCAAGAACTTTCCAACACAGTGGTAAACAGAATTGGTGGAGTTGCATTATTAAAAAAAATAATCAAAGATACTAATCAGAATTTTCTTGGAAGCATAAAGATTGGACTGTGGAACAATTGATAACGGTCAGGTGGGCTGATGAGTCAAGTCTTCAATGGTTGAACCGGAATAAGAAAGGGACTGCATGAAGAGAAATATTAAAGTATGAGTGACGGGAATTAAAAGTCTGTGGCTGCCACAAGGCGCTCTGGAGAACTGGAGCACTGACATGACAACGATTTATATCTAGTTTGTTGTCTTACTACAAAGTTAACGAATACACATCATGTTGATCCAGATTTATTCTTTTATCGCTTCAGGATGGCGGTGGTCCTCTTGACAACAATCCGAACTATGTTCAGTCATCCATCGGCAATGCCTACTTCACAGTAGTTGATGTATCAAACCGTGACCCTGAGTTTGTAAATCTCCCAGCCACAGCTAACGTAAAGGAGAACTCGGCTGCCGTACGTATCAGCATCTTCTTCTGTTAGTGTCTGGAAACCAGCACAAAGAATATAATACGATTTTTACAAGGTCTATTGTTGAAGCTTGCAAGCTTTACTAGCACATTTCTTTTGTATTTAATTGCAAACAGTTCTGTCTGTACATTTTGTTTATGTGTATTATCAGCGAGTGAGGCTTTATACACTTTGTTATATTGTGATATTTCTTTTTCTAGGGGAAATCTGTGTATCAGGTTCGGGCCAGAGATCCAGACACAGGGATCAACAACAAAATCAGTTACAGCATTCAAGGTGATTTTTTTTAACCCAAGTATACTTAACAACTCATTTAGAAACTTTTTTATTAAGATGAATAAGACAAATAAGAACTAGAACACAATTTACAGCCGTGCCCAAACGTTTTGAGAATGACACATGTTGTCAAGATGTTGAGAGCATGTCTCCAGTGTTTTGCCATAGCAAGCACCACCCACATATTCATTAGAAAATGTACCTCTGTAGTTAACAATTGTTTTTCTTTATACAGATGTCAATGTAAACGGTCTGTTCGAAATAAATCCAGATAATGGCATTGTTACTGTCATGGCCGACATTGACCGAGAGGCCATGCTAGACATTGATGCTGCTGTGCTGCTTACTGTGAAGGTAACAATCTTACCTAATAATGTATATAAATACTAAAAAAAAAGTGTTTTAATGGTAGATGTTGATGCAGTGCTTTATAATACGTGCATGTTCAATATTATTTATAAGATCTTAATATTTAAATGTGTGTCTTGATTTATAAGGCATAAATTCCAACAGCTTTTCCAATTGGGTTACAATTCCTCACGCTCTTGGCATTTTTCCCAGGCTACTGAATCTAACTTGGATGTGAATGGGGTCTATGCGAGTGCCACAGCTATTCTCACTATCCAGATCGAGGATGAGAATGACAATCCGCCACTGTTTTACACGTGCGATGAGAAGGCTTGCACACAGACCGACGTCTTCAGCGCCGAAGTGGACGAGCACACGGCCACCGGTCTGTCCATCACAGGACTAAACATGAGGGTCAAAGATAGAGATGCGGTAAGATGAAGCTTATTTTCAGCTTATTTACTTGCAAGGACAGACTGGAGGATGTCCTAACGTCCCATTTTATCCAAAGCAATACAACTTTAGCTTGTCATCATCCAAATGATGCTTAATGCATTGATTCTAGCCAAATTGGCTCAGAACAACTTGGACATAAATAGTTTTTGAAGTTGCTTTTTATATTATTTATTGCAGGGTGAGAACAGCCGTTTCCTGCTCAGCCTTGAGGGATCAGCTAAGGATTTGTTTTCTGTCTCACCCACAACTGACATGTCGGACCGAGCTGTGCAGATTCTGGTCAAAAACCCAACTGATATCGACTATGAGAGAAATAAAACCTTGATCGTACAGGTATGAGTGTGAACAAATGCAGTGGATTCCAGCAGCACAATATGTCACTGGTTAATTGTAAAAGTTGTATTCACATTGTATTAGTTTCTAAAATAAAAATATTGTTAGGAATAAACACTGAATAGGGGTTTTTATTTCTTTACTATAAAATATGCTTTTTTGTGCTATTATGGTTGTTATATACGGCTGAGGGGTTCTATCTTCTACTAATCTATTTTCTAGACAGCAAGTTGGGTTATAAATATAACATTCAAATTATTATATAATGAAACAAAGTGTAACATTAACAATATTAACAGCAACATGTATTACGAGGACATAATTGCTTATTACAAGTCTCTGATCAACCCAACACTTAAAGGTATTCTTTGGTTTATGTAGGTGGTGGCCAAGGATGCCGGAAGACCAGATTTTGTCAACACAGCTACAGTCACCATTAAAGTCAACGACATCAATGATAACTTCCCCATATTCGCAGAAGATGTTTATAACTTATTTGCCCCAGAGCACTGTGAAAATGGCCTCATCTTGGAAACCATTACGGTATGGATGGGCTATAGCTTAAATTTGGGTTTAATTCAAGTTTGGTATAAAGGTTGGGGTTGATGACAGGTTGGGTTTTGTTATTAGTCTCTGCCCAATATTAGTTTGGGTATAATCCCATTAAGCCTCAGTTTGGATTACTATAAATTCAGGCTAAGTATTGCTTAGGGGATGGTCTCAGTTAGGGCTCAGTACCAGTTCATGTTTAATATCAGTTTGGGTTAAGTGGAGGGTTAGGAAAAGTCTCTTAAAAGGAAAAGTTGGTATTTTGTTTTAGTTTTGGTTTATTGTTAAATTAGGGTAAATCTAAGTTTGGATTTTGCTTGATCCTGCTGTGGTTTTGATCTTAATCAGTTTTAGTATCAGTTTAGTTTTTGTCTCAGTTTGGGTTATTCTCATATTGGTCTTGGTCACAGTTTAAGATTAGTCTCTATTAATTGGGTTAAGTCTAGGTTTCAAACTAGTATGAGCTTAGGCTTTACATCAGTTTGGTCTTAGTCTCAGTTTGAATTTAGCTATTTTAGTTTGGGTCAGTCTTATTTTGGGCTTGATCCCAGTTTGGGGTTAGTCTCATTATGGTCTTGGTTTCATTTTGGGCGAGTCTCAGTTTTGGGATGAATGTCAATTTGATCTTAATCTCAGCTTGGGTTAGGTTTAGGCTTAAACCTGTTATGGGGTTGGGCTTGGTATTAGTTTGGATTTAGTAAAATTTTTGTTAGTCTAAGTTTGGGTGAAATTAGAAACAAATTGAGGGTAGTATCATATTTGAGTTTGGTTTTAGTTTGGGATTAAGGCTCTGTTTTGAGCTTAGTATCACAGTTTGGTCCTGTTTTTGCTTTGGTTTTAGGGTGTGAATCACTGAGCTTTCACATACTGTACTTGTTTTGTTTCCTTCAGGCAACAGACGCTGATGAGCTGGACAATGACCACCTTACCTACAAACTGATGCCTGACAGCTTGTAAGTACTGTAAATGTGTCAAACACTGTATATCACATACTGTATGTCAGTTCCACATTATGTCTCTGTGTTAGATCAGAGTCGACATATTTACATTTACTTACTTATTGCTTTCAGTCATGTGTGTGTGTGTGTGTGCATTTAGTGAACCAGTTTCGCAGCAGTTCATTTTAATGCATTACCTAATGACTCTGAATGGGAGTCATCTCACCTTATGATTTCCTTTTCTTTGCTTCCGTTTCACAGACTCGAGATATTTGATGTTTTCCCTAAAAACGGGACTGTTTATGTGAAAAACGGAAACAAGCTGGATCGCGAGCGCAAGAACTCGTACCCTGCGACGCTGCAGGCCCGAGACTTAGCAGGGAACGTGGGCTCCACCGTGCTGGAGATCACCATTAAGGACATTAACGACGAGGCGCCGCAGTTTTTCAGAGACAAATACGAGTACTTTATTCGTGAGAACGAAGTACTGAAGGCTCAAGTGGAGGTGAGAAATAATACCATTCAAACTAATACAGTACAAGCTACAAGCTGATGGAGTAGTATGGATGAAGTGTGGTGGACATTCCATAAACCAGACTCACTTCCATCATGAGCTAGTCTGGTTATTTTTTAAAGGGAATAAAAAACATCCTTTTTGTATGAATTACATATACAGTAGTTAAAAATTGAAACTATTGAGACTTGAAAGAATGTAAATACAGCTTCAAGGGCTTAAACAATGTTTGGATCTTTGTTTAGGCTCGAGACGATGATGAGCCAGGCACTCCCAACAGCCAAATCAAGTACGGCATTGAACCTGATAATTACAGTGATAACTTCACTATCAATGAGGACACCGGGTTTATAAAGAGCAACGGCCCTCTGGACCGCGAAGCCATCGATAGCAAACTGGAAGGAAAGATTACACTGAACGTGACAGCCACAGACATGGGCACGCCACCTCTGTCTTCTATGGTCAACGTCATCATTTATGTCGAGGTGAGTGTTCAGGCACTTTAGTTAAGTCAAAAAAGGTTGCTGCTTTAAAATGTAGTCAAGAAATAAAAAGTCAATTGTGAATGTTTTTACTTAATGAATTTTAAATCGAAATTAAATTCCGCATTTTATCTTTTAATCCAGGATGTAAATGACAATACTCCCGTGTTCCTGCAATCAGAATACACCTTTCATGTAAATGAAAGCGAAAGAGGCAAGTTGCTTTTGTGTGCTTATTTACTCAAGTTAAATCATTATTATTCTTAATGCTCTATAATTAATGTTGACTGTGGAATTTGTTAAATACAACCTTGCATGTATAACCTACCCAACTTTTTATACTTAATGTCTTAAGAACTTCTGCATGATGATAGTCTTACGTTATAAAAATATACAAGAGTTAAGTCTAAGAGCTAAGCTTAAACTTCTACCTGGGATCTTTTACTGTTTCTTTTACTGTTTCTTTCCATGTACACTGATCCGATAAGATGCACAAAGCATTTAATCACAATTTAACTCATTTTGCGTAAAAATGTGGTTCTGCATGCTGTGAAGTGTTTAATCTGCCCAGAATGAAACAGAAGTTGTTTTTTTCTTCCTCAGACTTAAGGTTAGGTTATTTTTGTTTTGATTGGTTACAAGACTCCAGTATTATCTATTATTGGTTAGATTAGTTTTCCATGTAGGAAATGCGAGCCAATCAGTGCTCCTTCCTCAGCCAGAGACTCAGTGGATGAAAGTCGGACGTAAAACTGGTGAAAGAACGTCACAAACGGAAGCAAAATGTCCTTTCTGTAAACTCATTAAGTCATTTAATGTTACCCTGACATGGATTAAAACATGCACAAAAAGAATATATTTATTCCAACAAGAGAGAAATGATCAGATCAAATGTTTACATGGCTAATATTTAACTATGGAATGGGTTATTAAACGTTTACACCGCCACGTCAGACTGTTCCATCTAAGGTCTGAGATGGTTACATGATGAATTTTTATTCCGATTGTCCGGTTATTTGTATCATTAGTGGATTATTCCATGTCAGCACACTCACTGTGTGCATCATTCCACATGAGCGAGTTCAAACTGTTATCTGTACATCATCTGAGGACACGGCAAAATTTTTTAAATGTTTTTCTTAGCTCATCAGGTTAAGATGAAAAGCAAGAAAGGAGGCAAATTAACTGCAAAGTACAAACCAATGTGAGCTAGCTAGCCAGCTAACTCATAAGCTATAAAATGAGTGTAGCCCCTTTGAGATCTGTTTCAAATAAAAAAGTAAAAATAATCAGAATATTTAGGCATGTTGTATGAAAAATGTCAGTAATTAAGTTTTAATTATTAAAACCATTGTATAAAACCAGTACTGCACTTGCAGTCTTGTGGTTAACTTGGTGATTGTCATGGCTGCGATTAGCCATTTAAATTATGTCTCTCTGCACTGCAGTAAACATGCGAGACAATACAAGACAATTTGAGACCTTTGGGAATTATTTCAAAGTAAAAAAGAAATTATAATAATGAATAAATCATGTACATCTTTTTACAGGCGCAACTGTGGGTTATGTGTATGCGACCGATGCCGATCAAACCATTAACAACAACCGCATATCCTTCAGCATTAAAAACATCCTCTTCCTGTGCGTGTCTGAGCCTGATGGAGAAGACTACCGAGGTAAGGTCATGGTGGATCCAGATGCAGAGTTGGACTTTGAGGCTGTAGTGGAATACACGATCATAGTTGAGGCCACAGACATGGGAGGGAAGACCGCTACGTGCACGGTGAATATAGTGGTGGAAGACGTAAACGACACGCCGCCTGTTTTCCCTCCTGGTATAACAATGAAGGTGGAGGAGAACACACCAGCGGGGAAGGAAATCGGAAAAATTGACGGGAACGACAAGGACACGAACGCCTTGCTGGTCTATGAGCGTGTTTCCAGTTTGTGCTTTTACAACAGTACATGGGCTCCATGTATAGAGGAATGGTTCGATGTGAAGAGTGATGGCAGTGTGATCACTGCAAAGGACGTAACTATCGATTACGAAGAGTGCACTCAGGTGAAAATGACGGCTCGGGTCGTGGACCTTAACACGCAGAAGGGGATGAACAGCACCGATGGTGAGTTAAAACAATGTACAGTATAAGGAATACATACAAAACGACCTCAGACAAATATATTTACTTACAGTTCACATGATGCACATGCACATATTTTCATTACCTTTTCTGAAAAAGGGGCCAATTAAAAATGATTATTTGAATGATATAAACTTAGACGGCTCAAAGATGATTATCTTTGTGCTCACGGGTCCATAGAATTATCACAGCATCTTAGTGGTCCAAAACAGGATGCACTACTAAAGGCCCATTGGGGTAGGACTTGTGCTGCCCCATGGCAGGGAAGAAGCTACAGAAAAGGCGGTTGATAAAAGGGTTGCCATGTCCGATTTAAAATTTGGATTAGACATGTTATAATTGTTAAGTAATTTAGAGAAATTCATATGGGTCAACAGAAAAACAAACAAACAAACAAAACATGGGGCATAAGGAAGAAAAAAGCATTTAGTTCTTTTTCCATTCTTGTATTTGCTTGGTTTTATGCAATTAGATTTTAAATCAGATTTGAGCCCCTATTGTGCCCTTATATTTTAAGAAACATCGTCCGGCTCAGTGCACAGACTCGCCCAGTTCTGCCCAGCTTTGCCCAGTTCTGATCACTATTCTTCAGTGAGCTTCAGTGAATAAGGCTAGGCTAGCAGAAGGTAGCTACCTGCTAATAGATAGCCTAACCTTCATCAACTCTTAAGAAGGACTAGGTTAGCTATTAACTTCTATTTAGGTTAACCATTAGCGGTTAACTTTTTAAATTTCTATATATCATTATTTTATTTATAATGCTAATATTAAGGATGTCATCACCTTACATATATTTTTCCCCTTATTTTGTTCATCAGAAGTGCAGAAAAGACTAAAAATGACTGATCAGGTCCCAAACATGGTCGTTACTGGTCCCTGAATTCTGATTGGCTAGGAAAATGCACTTCCTCAAAGGGGTTCTCGAGGGCAGTTTATTTAAAGCTACAAACACTGAAATGGTGTGTTTGGAAATGGAGTGTAACAGAAAGAAAATCCATCAACCAGAGTAACCACAGTCTAAAATTAGTTTCAGCTGGAATGTTAACAGACACATTTTGCAGACCTCTAAGTCGAATTCGTTTAAAATAGAGTATGTGACCTTTAAAAACACTGCAGCCATCAAGGTATTGTTTTCCGTCATAAAATCTGAATTTAATCTGATAAATCTCTGCAAACCGAGGCAAAGTGTAATCTTAAATTTTAAGCAGATATTCCATGCCAATATTATACAAGATATTCCATGCATACAATGGGCGTTCAAGTCCAACCAGGACTTCTGATTGTGCAGAATAACAATGCAGTTATAAGTGTAAAAACACTTCCACTGAAACGACTGTACAAGTTCCACTGAATGACTGCATTGGCTTTGAGCCACCTCGGCCGAGATCATTTACAGACGCATGACGTTCTTTTAAACTTTCGCATCGTCCAAATGTTTTAGTTCAGCTGAGATGCTCATCACTTACTGTGCTTAAAGTCTTCTGTAAATATCAATTACTTTTTATACCATCGTTTACCAGAAATATCATTATATGTCCTGGCTTGAGTTGAACGCCCTGCACAGCCCTGTTTTTTGTTTTGTTGTAATGAATTATTTTCATTTCTTTCAGGTGTTATCACAATTGATATAATAGACTTAAATGACAACGCACCCGTGTTCATCCCTGTCCAGGACTTTTTTGGTAAATCTTAAAAATAACTATGTTTTTCAGAATTTATGCAACTTACGTGTGCTACATTTGTCTTTTTTTTTTTATTATTATTTGAACATTACAATAATGTTAACTAACGATTATTAATAAATGCTACATTTCTGCATTTCAATTTCCTTTTCCCGTTATACAATATATTTTAGAAACAATAAATTAAAAGATGCAAAGAAGAAATAAAAGTAACAGAGTAATAAGATGCTTTTATCTTGTAGTCCTGATTGCTGAGAACACCGAGGAAGGCAAGAGTGTGGCCCGAGTGCTTGTAAGTACTTTTTAATCCTTTTTAGTGACATTTATATTGAGAATTCCACATAATATTTATTTGTTTATAAACAAAAAAGTTCTAGGTACCTAGGCAATCCTATACCATTTTCCTGTTAGACTTTATGTCAGGTCTGTGGGACATGCTGACATTCGCTTTGATCAAGAAGGTCATGTGGCCACTAGTAAAAGTTATACACTGTGGTGTTTCCTGTGTATTTATGTGTACTTCATTGATCTTATTTTTACTTTTGTTGTTGTCGCTTTTTTTAAAAGGCTATGGACAGAGATTCAGGAGAGAATCAGAAAATTGAATTTGAAGTCGTATATGTGGAATTCGTCAGCACCAACACGGACGAAAAGCCGCAGCAGACAGACCTAATTTTTTCTGCCGAGACTGAGCAGCCTGATACTGAGAACCGCTACGGGGGAATAATCAGGTAAGATGGCGCTGTTAAATTCTTGATCTTGGTTGGTCAGAAGGTGTCAGATAAAAGACAAATCACAGCTTCCTATTAATGCTCTCATTTTTCTACAACTATCTTCTACTAAATGGATTCCTAATCATTCTACAACCGTAAGATTAATTGAAGAGAAATGGACAATATGGCCTGTTTTAGTACGTAAACTTTGGAATCGTTGGATAAATGCTGCAGTGTAAGAGCAATAAAACACTTCAAGATGCTGAATATTAAAAATATTCATATTCCGGGTGGTTACAGTACCCATGGTACACCATCCTGCTTCAGATTATTTCCTGTTAATTTCCCCCAAGCTGTTTTAAAGCTTTCCCTAGATTTATGCAAAATATTTAAATGAACAAATCTGTTTGTGATGGTGTGCTGTTCCTCAGGTCTAAGAATATCCTGCAAGCTGATAAAGAGGGGAAGTACTTGGTGACAGTAACGGCGAAGAATGTCATTCTCAGTACAAACGAAACACTTCAGGTGAACACCGTGACACCGGTTTTACCCTACTGTTACTTTTCAATTTATATTGAAAATTTTACTTTTATCCTTGGGGTCAATTTGACCCCAGCAATTTCAACCTCCAGAAAATTATCATAAAATATCGTATCGTAAAAAAAATTGTTACCGAAGTTAATGTATAAAAGTCATGAAATATGTAGCAAAAAATTTAATTTTAATCATTAATTTTGAGATTTAAACATTGAATGTGGTCAAAATGACCCCAAAGATATTAGGATGTTTAACCTCTTCTTTTTTCCAATCAGGTTCCCTTCTTTGCCTGATATCCTACTTTGTTAGTTGTGTGGTGGTCTGGAGTTCTACTGCTAATAATAGACATAATACTTTACAGAAATATTGTTATTTAGTCTACTTTCTGACCTTGCATTGATCTTGTGCCATCTTGCTGTTTAACAAAATCGAATGTCAAGATTCCCTGTATTATTATTTTTTTTTTAAAGATCATCACGGTGGACAAGTCTTACAAGGTCAGCCTCCGATTTGATTCGTCAATAATTGAAGTCAACAATAATCTGGAGGACATCAGATAGTGAGTGTTGCTAAATCAGGGCACACATGCTTCAGCTCTTTCTCCATCAGTTTATATGTTAAACAAAAAAGAGGTGAAACCCTGCTGATGTGTAATGTCTTTCAGCACCCTGGCGGGAGCCACGAAAGCGATGGTGCATGTCGTTAAACTGACACCAGAAACAAGTCGCATAACACAGAGGTATGTGTAGTAAACTTTATTGGTATTAGTATTAAAATCCAATAACTTTCATATGTGATACTACAGCCAGACAATATGGAGATGGCACAATAATGCTGTTTTGTTTTGTTTTAATGAGTATAAAATGTTCAAATTTATTATATAATGATTTCCTCATTTTCGCCACTTCAATTGACGTTCAATAATCATTTCAAAGTTTCATCTGACACATCATGCTTTTTATCTATTTGAAGCAGCAAAATGTCACTAATGTGGTAGGAAGCAAATTCAAATCATTATGATGTTGAGCTTCATCTTACCTTTTTTTGTTTGGTTCTCAGGAAGGTGATAACCCTTCTAGAGGTGTACTTCGTATTCCCGAATGGGACAGCTCTCAACTCCGAAGCTGTGGGAAAGATCCTGAACTCGCAGGCCGTGTATGAAGAGTACGGTTACACCTTGCAGCAGTTCGGTCTCGCCGGCATTGTAAGAAACAGAAAAAAATTGTGGCTTCTTTATCATATTTATGCTGTATACAGATTATACTGTATATTGATCTTCAGATTATTTCTATACAGTATAAGCACTGTATAGTAGTGTCTTAAACAATGCTAAATTGGGGTTTGCTTTCTCTTGATAATTACTTTTGCAGTCCGGAAACATACCGGTAGAGAAAACAAACAACACAGTGTTGTTTATCATGGTGGGACTCGTGGCAGGGCTCGTGATCGTCCTGATCGTAACCACAACGTCGATGGTGTGCATAAGGAAAAAGTAAGACATAAAACCATTATCGTGCATTAATGCGTTCAAATAAAAGTCGCTCTGAATGATGCCATCTGCTAAATGCAGTACATGTACTACATTAGGAGCAGCTTTTATGAATTATGATGGAACAGAAAATAGAAATATATATAAAAAATACAGTATTATGCAAAAGTCTTGAGCCAACCCTCATTTCTTCATATTTTGCAAAGACTTTCTCGTGTTTTTTTTTAATGTTCTCTTAAAATTAGAAGGCATGAACCAGTGAGAAACAGGTGCAGATAATGACAGATGATCAGGCCGGTGATTAGTTTACTGGTGATGCTGGATGCTGAGTGGTTGAAACAGACGAGAGGGGAGATGAGGCTGCTGCTAAGTTTGTTACATAAGCAAGCAATTTTTAAAAATCTTTACAAAAAACTTTACAAAAAAAAAAAACATATGACAAAACTTGTCAAAACTAAATTTAGGGTTTTTTTAATCACCCATAATGGGTTACTCAGTTTCTTGTTAGAAGTGAAGTGAGTGCACTAAACTAACTAACTAACTAAAAACCTTTGAAATCCCAAATCTTTTTGTCTGCTCTTAAGTGCAGGTGTGTAATAGTTTGCCCCAAATCATTTATACTGCATTATGCCATCCATGAGACGTCATGATATAATATTGCTCCAGATGATGTTTAATTTACTCTTAAAATATGATGAATTTGCGGTTTACCTTTCTAGATACAAGACAAAGCTAAAGGCAGCCAAGGCCATGAACACGGCAGCCATGGCGGTTGATGAGTACCAGAAGGATGGGCCTGTTGTTCCTGGAACCAACAAGTACACCAGAGAGGGGTGAGACACACACACACACACACACACACACTCCTGCCACATAATTTAATATATGGACTATTAACAACATGCAGCATAATACATTTATGTGTCATGATCTATTGTGTAATCTATTGTCTATTGTGTATGTATATTCTATTAAAATAAATTAATTAATAAATATCATATCATCATATCAGTTCTACAGGTTTAGCTGTGTTTAAAAAAAGCTTAAATTTGTTAAAATATACATGAGGTTTAGAAACGCCCGAGTGCTGTTCTTTACTGCGTAATATTAGCTATGTAAGCTAGTCAGTAAACTCTCACACACTATAGCATAATGAACTAGCCGGTGTTTGTCTCTGTGGGATTTAACCCAGCACTGAGTTACATTTTCATATTTCTAGTTATTTTTCTATTTAACAATACGTAAACTTGTCAAAATGTACAAACAAACCCATCCCCAACCTTAGATACGATAGCTATAGCTCACTGGTGACTGGCTGCTAGCCAACTACTACTGTCTAGCTAACTACTAACTAGCATGGCACAAGTGATATTCAATTCAATTTTATTTGTAAAGCACTTTTAACAATTGTCAATTTTTTATTGATTTTTTTTAATTAAAAAGACTTTTTCTATTTTCATTATGTCAACAGTAGCGTGTCTACGATACAATAGCTACCTCACTAGCAACTGCCTGCTAGCTAACTACTGAGCTATCTAGCTAACGAATAACTAGCATGGCACAATTGAGTTTCAGATATTTTCTTTTTTTTAGCCTTAAAAAGATTCATATTTGTATTTGTATTTTTTTCTTTTTTTCTTTTAGCCACCAAAACTGTTCAAATGTGGCATAACAATCAAAAGGTTGTTTATTTACCTCACACATTAGCTTAGCCTTAGTTGTTGTTGTTTTTCATTTTTAGCTTAGCACTGATGCGCTTTCAATTTAACCCCCTTCAATAACAAGGCGACTGTGTGGTAAATGTTTTGGTGTTTGTTCTGCAGGGCGAACCCGGTCCTCAACCTCAACATTGATGCGTCCACAGACCTGGGCTTTGATGAGGAGGCGTCTAGTGCAGACAGAGAGAGGTAACTTTCACCACACACCATGCTTTCTGTATTATTTTCATACGCAGTTAACGCATTAATGGAAGACTTGCCTCTGAAACACATTACTTACTTTTATACTGAATAATTTAAAATATGAATCTGGCGCTAATTTGTACAGCGGATGTTTTTTTTCCATTATTCCTGTGTGGATACATTGTATTTTTATATCAGCAGTGCCTTTTCTGTTTTCGTTCTGACAGATAAGTTAAGTGCATTAGGAATTAGAGACAATAGGCTGTCTTTTTGTGTGGTTCTAATTATGTGTGTGCTCTGTGTGTTTGTAGCCTCAATTCTCTGGATGACAACATGGACATGAATACAGCTGACAAGGACACAATGCCAATGATGGTAAAGCAAACAAACAGACAAACAAACAAACAAACAAAAACCCTAACATGGTAGTAATGAAGGGCATGTGTACAGGATGTGGAAAAGGAAGTGTATATAATGCTGTTATGTATAGTAATGGTAGGATGGATGGTAGGATGGATGGATAGATGGATGGATGAAACGATGGACAGACAGACAGACAGACAGACAGACAGATGTAAGGACTACCTGTTGGTTATGATTGATGGCTGGCTGGCTGGATGGATGAATGAATGCCTGGCTAGCCGGATGGATAGATGGACGGACAGATGGACAAATAAAAGGACAACATGCTAGCTATAATGGCTGACTGGCTGGCTGGCTGGCTGGCTGGATGGATGGATGAGTAGACAGATGGATAATAAGTGCAGGGGTGAATGGAAAAATCGAGCTATGATGGATAGGTGGACATATGGATAGATGGACAGGTGGAAATTAAGATATGAAAACAGGTGGATAGACATCTAGCTAGCTATGATGATGGGTTGTGGACAAATGGATAGATGGATGGAAACATGACGGAAGATCAACCATAACATTAACACCACATAACGCTAACACTATCAATTATAAACCAGTAAATTGGTAAATGGATCCTGGGCCCCAGACACCACAGCACACCCCCAGAGGTCTTGCAGAGTCACGGTCCAAGAGGCCAGAGCTGCTCACACAACACAAGAGGAACACAATACTAGGCATAATGTTTTGTGCTGTAAAATGTTGGCTGATCAGTATATATATTCAGGAATGTATTTTGTCTTTGCTAGGCCATTGAGGAAGAAGAAGAGGAAAATGACGGCGACCATTCGTACATCGAACCGCTGGGTGCAGCCTTGGCTCAGAGAGGGAAGAAGAAGGGCAAAGCCTCAGAGAGTCCCAGCATCACCTTCTCCAACCCTGCATTTGACGCCACCACAGACCTATAACATTCCAACTGTTCTATCACTCAGGTCTGGGCTGATACTGGAAACACCACCACTCACTTAAGCACAAGTCGTACGGTTTTACGGCTACACAGAACAGTGCACAGTCACCTCATGTGGCAAAACATGCCGTGTTTTTTTGTTTTTTTTTATGTTTCGGGAGGTTATTTGACTAGAAAATAAAAATTTCTCTATTGAGCAAATTTCAGCAAATTTCATAACGATAAGAAGCATTAATTTATGTTGATATTAAACAGTTTACAGAGAAATTATCATCCCTGTTTCTTTATATTTGTACTGTAATTCATTTTATTATATTTCACAATTATAATTTTACTTGGCTACACATTTTTATATACAGTATATATTTCGATTGATGTATTTTTTCCTATTATATTTTCTGCTGTAACTTGTGAAGTTATTCTAATCCTTATTGGAAATAAATATTTATACCACAGTGCTGCTGATTCCACAAATCTGATTGGTCAGAAGGCATTGGTTAGTTTTCCATAACAGCAGCTCTGACAGTAGTACCGCTGCTTGAACTTGACCTTAGACATTTCTATATTTCCACCACTCATCCACAGGGACTTTTATGAGGGACAGAATACAATAATACCAGAATTTTTAAAAACTTTTTTTGTTGAAATGTTGACTGAGACACTTTGCTAAACTTTCATAGAAGGGGCACATAGTTTTTCACCATGGCAAAGACTTCAGATGGAAGGTCGTGTTTTTTTTTTGTTTTTTTTTTGGATGATGGTTCATGACAATATTTATTTTGTCTTTTCAATTTCAAGAGAGAAGAAATAATGGCTGGTATGACATGTAATGACTGTTTATAGCTGCTAAGAGGAAATAACTTGTTTCATGGACATTCCAAAACATTAAATACATTATTCATATTAAATTATTAAATGTACAATGTGAAATTCTTTGACCAAATAAAATTTGTGAATCTTAGCAAATTTGGTGTTGTATGAAATAAATTAAACACTTTTAAAAGAAAATATTCAATTTCAGGGTGAGAGCAGGAACTCCACTTTACCTTCATCTGTTTTATTCCTAAAATATATATAACACCATGTGTGTTATGCAGCTGAAAGTACAGTACAATATAACAGAAATTCTTTAAATTAACATGAAGTCCAGTTCAGCATAGGGATGAGTCAGTAGGTGCAGAGGGCAGATGGATCTGGATCACTGGGAGCACAGGAGCAGGATGTGTAGCTCCAGCCATCATAAAACAGAATCCAGCTGGAGCTGGTCTTTCTCTGGATGCCTCAGGATCCTCGCAGGGTTGGCCTTCGTCTACTGAAGCTGGTACAATCTCCAGATGCTTCGGAATGGGTAGAAAAATACAGAACAGATGGAGAGAATTAGCGTAGTTGCCATTCAGGATAGATGTACTGAAGTATGAAGTTATGGGATGAGTTACGCGTATGCCAGATTAAAGAGATGCGTCTTGAGTCTATTTTTAAACTGGGAAACTGTGCCTGAGCCCCGAACACTGTCTGGAAGGCTACTCCAAAGCTTTGGAGCTAAATATGAAAAAGCTCTACCCCCTTTTGTAGATTTTGAAATTCTAGGAATTACAAGAAGTCCAGAGTTTTGTGATCTTAAGGAGCTTGGTGAATTGTAGCGTATCAGAACACAGGACAACCACCTACTGTAGTAATGCATTACAATAGTCCGGTCTGGAGGTCATGAATGCATAAACTAGCTTTTCTGCATCAGATACGGATAGGATGCTCCTAAGTTTGGCAATATTTCTAAGATGGGAAAAAGGCTGTTTTTGTGATATTGGAAATATGATTTTCAAAGGACAAGTTACTGTCTAATATTACGCCCAGGTCTTTAACTGTTGAGCTAGTAGAAACAGTACATCCTTCTAAACGCAGGCTGAATTGTGAAAGTTGTTGTGTACTGGTTTTTGGGCCGATGAGTAATATCTCTGTCTTGTCTGAGTTTAGTAAAAGAAAGTTATTGGTCATCCAATCTTTTATGTCCTGGACACACTCTGTTAATCTAGACAATTTAGGTATTTCGTCTGGTTTTGTTGAGATATATAATTGGGTATCATCAGCATAACAATGGAAACTAATCCCATGTCTTCTAATGATGTTACCCAAGGGAAGCATGTATATAGAGAACAGCAGAGGTCCTAAAACTGACCCTTGTGGAACCCCATATTTCACTGGCATTACACCAGATGGTTCTCCATTTTCGCTCGAGGTTACGGGTTACTCTCTTTAGCGTGAGTATGACTATTGTACCAAGGTGCAAGTGTTTTATCTCCAACTTTTTTTAATCTGATGGGAGCAACAGTGTCTAATGTACTGGTAAAAATAGTGGCAATGCTGCTAGTCACTTCATCTAGATCGTCTGCATTTAGGGGTCTAATAAGTAATTGGGACAGATCCGGCAGATTACTTGTGAATCTGTCTTTAGTAGTCAGATTCATATTTCTAACAAAACAATAACGTGGGGAGACACAGCTAATCTGTTCTACGGGTAGAGTATATATCAGGAGGTAATGATCTGTGATATCATCACTTTGAGGTAAACTCTCTATATTAGAGACATCTATACCATGGGATATAATTAAATCTAGCGTATGATTACAGCGGTGAGTTGATCCATTTATATTTTGTTTAACCCCAAAGGAATTTAGTAAATCCATAGATGCGAGGTCTAAAGCATCGTTAGCATCGTCTACATGAATGTTAAAGTCTCCTACTATCAACACTTTGTCAGAGTTAACCAGTAGGTCTGATAGCAGAAGTCCAAATTCTTTAAGAAAATCGACATAAAGTATGGCCCCTGGGGGCCATTGCAAAAATATAGCGCGGGTTTTTTTATGTATTTTATTGAGTGCAACATTAATAATGAGCACTTCAAATGAGTTAAACCTGAGCCTTATTTTCTGAGTAACAGTGAGTACATCATTGTAGATAGTGGCGACACCACCACCGCGACCAGTTAGACGGGCCTCGTGCTTATAGAAATATCCTGACGGAGAAGACTCATTCAGACCAATATATTCATTTGGTTTAAGCCAGGTTTCGGTGAGGCAGAGTGCGTCAAGGCAATAATCCGAGATCATTTCATTAACAATAAGTGCTTTAGGCGCAAGGGATCTAATGTTGAGAAGTCCTTATTTGGCCTTTTTCTGGTTTAATGGTTTACCGAATTTATTCTTTTTTCTTACTATTCGGGGAACAAAAACAATTTCTATAGGACAAGCTATGTGTGTGCGTCTATTAGTATGGTGAGTTGTATTGTGGCTAATATCTAAAGAATCTAAGGTATGACTTACCGCCAGTCAGATGGTTCGTAGTGTCCTGGAGATGCTACGAACCATCTGACTAGGGGTAAGTCATACCTTAGATTCTTTAGATTTTAGCCACAATACACCAGTAACCCAAACCTTTAATCACTTAGCCACAACTTTTCTTGCTTTTAAAGTTTAATTAGTTAAAAATATGTATTATTTATATTTTATTATTTATATTTGTTGTATTTTTATATTATATATTCGATTCCCAGCCAGTGACCAAACCCTCAGCCACTGGATGCAGTGCCGGTCCCAAGCCTGGATAAAATGGGAGGGTTGCATCAGGAAGGGCATCCGGCATCAAACCTGTGCCAAGTTGTTGTGTGGACCGAAAGACCAACAACTATATATATATATATATATATATATATATATATCAGCAAAAAAAGAAACGTCGTGTGACTTTTAACTGTTTTTACTTTCAGTAAACTTAATAAAATTAAAATAAATTGTGAAGTAAAATAACTAAATGTGTAAATAAACTTAATGTGTAAATATTTGTATGAACACTAAAAGAGTCAACACCATAAGACATAAACTAAAAATGCTTCACAATGTGTCCCTGAATGAAGGGAGGCTCAAAATCAAAAGTACCAGTCAGTATCTGGTGTGGCCACCAGCTGCTTGAAGTACTGCAGTGCATCTCCTCCTCATGGACTGCCTATTGCGGACAGTCTGAGCACTGATGGAGGGATTGTGTGTTCCTGGTGTGACTCGGGCAGTTGTTGTGGCCATCCTGTACCTGTCACGCAGGTGTGATATTCGGATGTACCGATCCTGTGCAGGTGTTGGTACACGTGGTCTTCCACTGTCTTAGGCGTCTCACAGCGCGGACATGGCGATTTATTGCCCTAGCCACATCAGCAGTCCTCATGCCTCCCTGCAGCATGCCTAATGCACGTTCACGCAGATGAGCAGGGACCCTGGGCATCTTTCTTTGGGTGTTTTTCGCAGTCGGTAGACAAGTCTCTTTAGTGTCCTGCGTGTTTAGAACTGTGACCTTAAATGCCTACTTTCTGTAAGCTGTTAAGGTCTTAACGACCATTCCACAGGTGCATGTTAATTAATTGATTACGGTTAATTGAACATGCATGGAAAACATTGTTTACACCCTTTACACTGAAGATCTGTAAAGTAATTTGGATTTTTACAACATTATTGTTGAAATATACAGTCCTGAAAAAGGGACATTTCTTTTTTTGCTGAGTATATTTATTTATTTTATATATATATTTATTTTATATATATATATATATATATATATATATATATATATATATATATATTTTTTTTTTTTTTTTTTTTTTTATTATTATATATATTTTTATACTTAAATTTTATTTATTAAAGCACTTACTGAACCTGAGGAAATAAATGAAGATATAAATTACATTATTGCATTGTGCTTTATTACATTTTTTGTATTCATTTATTTATAGTGCTTACTACTAGGTCACTAGTGCCATCTTTATTTAATTTTATTTCATTTTATTTATGTTGATTTCATTTTTATATTTTCTTTCATTTTATTTTTTAAGTTTCATTTTAATTTATTTAACTTTTAGATTTCATTTCATTTTGATTTACTTTGGTGATTTTAGTTTATTTTGCTTTATATTGTTTAATTTTATTTAACTTTATTTTTATATTTTATTTAATTTTTGGTATTTTATTTTACTTTTTATATTTTATTTTTCTGTAACTTTGTTTTGTTTTATTTTTTTTAACTGCATTTTTATAATTAATTTTATTTTTGGTATTTTGTTTAATTTTAATTTTGTTACTTTCCTTTAGTTTACTCTTGGTATTTTATTTCATTTTATTTAATTTAAATTTACTTTACTACTTAATTTGATTAATTTTTGTCATTAATTTAATTTTAAATTTACTTATCTCATTTTTGTGTTTTTTTTATTTTACTTCACAATTTATTTTAATTTTATTTAATGTACTTACAAATTTATATTTATATAATATTAATAATTATTATTATTTAATTCTATTTTACTTGACTAATTTTCAAGTTGTCGTTAAATTTTCAAGTTTAACAAAAAATACATCATATAAACTATATAAATATAAAACGTATGAACATTTTGAAAGCTATTTTGTAATGAAAAAAAAAACAGTGTTAATTTCCTCAATGTCTGGAGAATATTTTTGTCCTTTATGGATGGATTAATAAATATCATACTAACATTTATAATTAGTTTTTATTATTAAATCTGCCTGTGTAAAACGAATACGTGTAGATTCTAAAAAAACTAAAAACACAGAAATGACGCTAAAAGATGAACTTCATTACCCGATAGGCACAGGGGCGCCTCCGAGGACTACTTCCGGGTCGTGCACTTCCGGCATTTTTGTTGTTGACTGTAAGCCGTACAGTGTTGTCAGAGAGTCTTTGTGTTAAAGCGCGTCGCAGTGATGTAGAAGTTAAATCACAGAAGAACAGCAGGCCCTCCATGAGCCACGTGTGTGTGTGTCCCTCACAACTGTAGGGATTTTATGTAAATATATATTATTCTTTTTATTTATTTAATATTATATGTGCTGATTAGCTGTTCAGTGTAACTCCTGACTGCGCATGCTTGCAATAACTGTTTATGTGAGACAGTTTTTACTTACTGTATTTACTATATACACATTTCATTAGGGTTTTAGTGCCTCAGTGTGTCACTGTCAGGGCTTGTAATTGTCTGTAACGTGTGTATTTGTGTCCATTAGGAGAGAGAGAGAGAGAGAGAGAGAGAGAGAGAATGTGGCAGAGCCTGGGTTTGACTGTGCTGGTCATCGTGGCCACTCTCACCTGTGTGCTGCTCTTCATGCTCTTCGGTAAGCCTCTCAGATCTCCAGGGACGGAGAGAACAGACCGGAACACAACAGCTCTTCATCACAAATTAATTAATTATAGAGTTGATTACACTGTTAATGGAACAGGAAAATGTTAGTGAAATAGTACGGCTAAGAAATTGGGCCAAGATGGTGAGTCTGAAGCAAAGACAACAACTAGGGAGATTTTCAATGGATGGAATTGGTTTAAAGCTGTCCAGTACATTATTAAACCATGTAACGATATTCAACTGATCTATCAACTACGCTAAAAATTGTGAATAGAGATAACATACCTACAGTAACTAGTTTAAGTAGCGGTCTTTAATGGGGGGGGGGGGGGATTATTTTCAGGGAAAATAAGCTGATTAGCTTTAATGTAATCTGTGATATTATTTTGGGCTGAAGCCCGTGTACATGTCTGCCTGGAACAAAGATGAACACCTTAATGGGGGCTGCAGGTGGTCCATGGGATGTCAATTATATATTCACACACAAGCACTGACATACATGAGGACAAAAATATAAATGCTAAACGTTATATGAAGTGACCTTCCTATACAACAAACACAGCAGAAAATTTGATGAATTAGAGTATAAAACAAATAAAATATCCACAAAGAGTGTAGATCTAACACGAACTCTGATTTAAAAGAAAACATCTCTGATGGACAGGAAATGACATATTTTCTTCTTTTTTTTTTTTTTTTTTTAGATATACCCAAGCGCAAATTAATCCCAGATTACACTAGGTTATATTTCTGTCTCCATGGTTGACCTTGTCTTTGTAATCTTTCAATATATTTGGTGTAAAAAATTTTTTTTAAAAGACAGCGGTTATAGACTTATATTGTTGACTTGTCTGTTTCTTCACCCTGTTTAGTTTTTTATTCCTAGTTTTTTCCTGTACATTTCAGTGCTCAAGGTGTCATAACAGGCAAAACGTGAACCATTTCTTCTTACATCTTTCTCTTTTTTTCTTCAAAGACAACGCTAAACGTGATAGAATCATCCTTTCCAAAAAAGTTCATAGCCACCTACGCATTTCTGCTCCTTTTCCCAACAAAAACATATTTGGTGCATATTTTGGTGATATAACGGTAATTTAATGTGTGGAAGAAATATAAATTTTGTTCATAATTCTTTGTCACAGCTTTATTTGTTAGGTATGTATGTGTTCATGCCTCATTGTTAAAATAGACCGACTTTGTTTGCTGGTTTTGCAGGTTGGTATGTGGTGTGGCAGCTCTTCCTGTCCAAGTTTAAGTTCCTGCGAGAGCTGGTCGGGGACACGGGCTCGCCGCAGGCCGAAACGGAACCCTCGGAATCGGAGAGCGAGCGCAGCTCCCCCCCGACGCCCCGCCATCGCGCCAAACCCGCACGCCAAAGAGTGGCTTTCCCAAGCAGCACTACATAAAACTTCGAAAGGGTGCCGTCCAGCTTCTCAAACAAGATTTAAAGAATGAGCCACTTAGAAATGCCCCTTTGCCAAAAAAACAAAAAGAAATTACAAAAGGAAGGGGTGCCAAGCAAAACTAAAACAATTCATAGTCTATACAGCATTTTAATTGAAAACTACGTCTTCTCCTTCCCTGCCTTCACTACTTTCATTAGTTTTATTAACGGTCAAGAATGCGCTCCATGCGTAACCCACGTATCCTCCCGGTGATCGATCAGTGGCTCGCCCTCCTCCGCAGATCACCTCCAGGACCTCACAGATACAGCACATTGAGATCTCTTCATCTACACGGCACTTAAAATAAATTATCCGTTTCGGCTCAGACAGGCCGATCGACTGACCTGCCATCATGCTGCTAACCGTTTCATTCATGTTACCACGCTCAGGCTGCTAGGTTAAGATGGAGAACCCTAAAGGGAGACCTCCAAATGCTAAAACGTGTCAAGCAAACTGACAGAAGCAGCCTGACTTTATCGGAACTCTTTCAGACGTCTGACGTGCAATGCAGAAAGGAATGTACCAATCCGCTGCCAGAAAAACCTCCGCAATTTCAGC
This sequence comes from Clarias gariepinus, assembly GCF_024256425.1. NCBI lineage: Eukaryota > Metazoa > Chordata > Actinopteri > Siluriformes > Clariidae > Clarias > Clarias gariepinus. The sequence continues at coordinate 28,335,931 of NC_071115.1, read as the reverse complement.
GCGCGGTACGGGACTTGGAGCTTCGTGAAGTCGCTCATAGAGGATTCACTTTAACCATGCTAAAGATTAATGTAATAATCAAATCTGTTACTAGTGGATGCCACTCCTTCTGAGCTCCACTGAAACCAAGTTGTTATTTGTAATGTTTTAGGATCATTTCTGTTATGGCAGCCGCTGTATTATTATTTTTTTTCCCCTTCACAATAAAAGTATTGGATAAAACTTGATGCAAAGGTGTATGTGTGCGTGTGTATGAACTGTGGCGAGCGTGCAAGTGTGAAGGTACATCACAACACTGATTTGTTTGCTGTTTTCCTATGACGGCACACCTCATTATGTCTACAGCCCCGAATTCTCAATCCTGATTGGCCAACTTTTAACAGCAGTGCTGTATCCTGTATATAAAGCTAATTACAGGTCAGTGAATAAGGAGCTTTGTCGTATGGCGCACAGTGTGTGTGTATATGTGTGTATGCGCGTGCATGCTCAAGAGTACCACCTGTGGGGAAACGCTGTCTGGTGCTTGTCTGACCCGGCTTTCAAAATGAAGCATACCTCATCTCGCACCCAAATTATGTTTACAAAGGAGCCACTAGATGGCGATATAGGTCAGACAGTGTTTTAGAGGCGCTTAATGTCCACCATGGGGTTGGGTAGATGGTGAAGGTGATGGATTTCAGAAATCAAAGATTTACAAAGTAAAAAACATGTCATTATTAAACATATTTCCAGTTTATACATGGCTCATGTGTGTGCGTGCATGTTTCCTTTACAATCAGAGATTTAGAAAGAATTGCAGGAAGCTTCTGCGCGTTACCCCGGCATGGCTGTTTCCTCCTCCTCTCCCTCCTCCTCCTTTTAACCCCCCCACCCCCCCACCCCGCCGCCTCCTGACTTCATGTGTGTGTGGGTGTGTTTGTCTTTTGTCTTTATTGTCAGTCTATGTCTATATGGGTCAGTTTCACTTCGACTTCAGTCACGGGACTGTGTGTATTCGGGGTTAGTCTCTGAGATGATTCACTGTTTGTAAAAAAAAACAACAGCAATTACAGGTGAAACTATAAAAGGCAGTACCTCTGAAGCCGACTGTTTTTTTTTTCTTTCTTTTTTAAACAATATTAACTATGAAAAGCTTACAATGATCCCGTTGTCAGAACCGATTCGTCATTGTAATGGAGTGGTGTAACAGTTTGGAGGCAGGTGGCTTATACTGTACAAGTCTAGTACAATTTGGCGTGACTGGATAAAAGAGGTACAGCCTCTTGTAGACCTTTAAGTAGTCCCAGACTAACAGACACAATTTTAAAAATAAATTTCCCAAAAATATGTTTAATTCACATTTTATTTTACTTTGTCTAACTGTCTGTTTGTATTTATATTTGGACTGCTGAGCTGAAAACTTTAAACTTAACTTCAACTTCCAACTCAGGATGCTGGACTTGACTTCAATTCTCAAAGCTGGGACTCTGGACTTAACTTGGTCTTTTGAGCTGGTGACTCTAGAGTCGACTTCTTGTTTTCAAACCTGCAGCAGAAACCTGTTCATATCAGTGACCCAGTTAGTAACCTTGGTCCATTTCCCACTTGGGTTGGTTTAACTACACATGGGGAAGTACAGTACTCAAACCAACCAAAATCTGGCACTACCATTCAGGTTCCCTACACTCATTGGTTAAATGACCTTGGGATAGGAAAGAGACCTTAAACACAAGAAGAGATACATGTTCTTTACTCTACCAGCTTTGAACTACACCAACACAATGGCAAATAGACGAAAAAAGACCTTACTCACTCATTCACTATAGCGCTTATCCTGTACAGGGTTGCATGAGGTCTGGAGCCTATTCCAAAGGAGTCTGGGCCGAGATGGTATACACCCTGGATGGGGTGCCAACTATACACACACACTCACTCATATACTATGGAAAAGGCAGTTATCTGGTCATCTGTTTGTCTTAGGACTCTGGGAAGAAACCCACCAAACATTGGGGAGAACATGCAACTTTATTTACACATACCCCATTTGGAAGATGATCTATCCAGAGCGACTTACATTTTATCTCATTTTATATCTAAGGGTTAAGGTCCTTGCCCAAGGAGCCAACAGTGGCAACATGTTGGTGCTGGGGTTTGAACCTCACATACAGTACAAGGAGCCAACAGTGGCAACGTGTTGGTGCTTGGGTTTGAACCTACGACATTTTGATCATTAGTTCAAAGCCTTAACCACTGAGTTACCCCTGCCTCCCCTACTACCACTGAGCTACCCTGCCAGTGAGGGAGGACCAAAGACTATCAGGTGTTTCCTCTGAGCCACATGATGTCAGCCAACCTCATCTATTCAAACTCCTTACTCACGCATCATTGGGAACGATGGAACACACTCGGAGGACAGTCTATTTGTTCCTTACCCATCCCTCCCCTCTGAGAGAGTCATGGCTGCGGGAGGCTTCAGCATCACCTGGAAATATAACTACCACATCACGCTTTGTGAAGACGCGTGGCCTCAGGTCACCTGAGCAGTACAAGAAAGCGGATATTGAGCATGTACAGCCACATGCCGAGCTTCAACTTGTTAACCCAAAGATTTGTTTGATAGGCATTCCAACATGCAACTGGCTATGGGAGCTGCTTAGCTCAAACTTGAAAGGTACTCACTGGCATTGGTCTGGATGAGATAAGCTTACATTCTCATTACAATTAAACTGCTCCTGAGTTCTTTTGGGACCGTCCGGTATCACATACCTGCTCAAGTAAACTAAACCAGGGAGCAAAACGAACCAGGTTTTGACTAAACAATAAAGGTGTGAAAACACCCTTGGAGTCCTGAGCTTGGGACTCTGGTGTTGACATGGGACATCAAGTTGGACAACTCCTGACCTTCCAATCTGCAATCCAGACCCTCAGCGTTATGTGCTGGAGATTCTAGACTTGATTTAGACTCTTGAAATTGGACTCGGGACTTAACTTGGACACTTAAGCTGTGTCTCTAGATTTGACTTGGTCTCTTGATCTTTGGACTTTGATCTGAACTTTGCTTATAGCTCAGAGCTATGTAGAGATGTAGACTTAAGACTTATTTAAAATGATTCTGGCCTCAATTAGACTCTAGAGAAGATACACTGCTGCTTCCCCAAACTCTATTAACCCATTCCATCTGATCCTGCACCAGTAGTGCACCATGTTTAATAATCCGACATGGGCTTTTCTTGGCCTGCATGAAAGTGATAACTGATGACTCCTGTCACTTTTTTGCTGTTTCCTACAGAATCCCACTTCTGATGCAAGGCTCCATTTTAGATCTGTTTAATCTAGGCTCACTAATGAGTATGAATACTGTAAGTCATAACCTGAGGCTGTTGTTATTCATAACGTTGAGGTTCTGGGTTGCTGATTGGAAGGTCGGGGTTCTATCCTTCGAACTCAGTCACTGCCGGGTTGCCGCTGTTGGGCCCTTGAGCACGGCGCTTAATCCATGCTGCACAAATGTATACCCCGGCCACTGAGATTCGTTGCCAGTCTCAAGCCCAGAGAAACTGGGTGGGTTGTGACCGAAATGGTCAGCGTAAAACCTGTGCCGAGTCTTGCAGATCAAATAATCTGATGTGGCGACCCCTCGAATAAAATGACACGGCTTATCAAGAATAAAGAGTTATAATCTAGAGTTATTAACCTGTAACCTAAAGCAAGATGTACTTGTAGAGGTAGCTGCTGAACCGTAACCTTATGTTTTGAGCCACAACATTTGGTTACTGAACAGCCATAAGATACAGGTGCAACATCAGCTATAGTACAACCCATAAACTGTAACACTAAATGAGTTTATGGGGAAAAAATCTAGATAATAATTGTACCAATGTGTGAAAGGGCAAATGTGCATGTTGATGAGTGTAAAAGTGCCGGTTGCTTGACAAAATTTGTGTGTGTGTGTGTATGTGTGTCTGTGCACGTCTGCGTGCATGCTAATGACAGCTGCAGCTGTACCCCCTGCTGTTTTGAATCCATATTCAAATTAAGCAGTGCAAGATAAGGCCAGCGTTTCCTTCAACAGCATGCTCAGTATTCCATGTGCGGGCTCAGGATTAACGTCACATTTATGGAAAAAGCCTTCAGGTGCCACAGCTATCTTACGCAGGCATGGGAAAGTGTGTGTATGTGTTTAAATCTGCTTCTTTATATACTGCATTAACTATAGCCCGTGTGTGTGTGTACGCTGGCATAAGCTGATAGGTAGGAGAAGTCTGACTTGTATTTCTTCTGCAGCAAGTTTTAATCGGATGAATATTATTAATAAAGTATAAAATTCTATGACCTGTTTTTATTATGTACTCTAAATCTTTATAGGTCGGTGATCGTTTATGGTGAGATGCATTGCTATCTCCTAAAAGAGTTGGAAAGTGGATGGGAGAAAATAGAAAATGTGTGTATCAAGCTAAAACATCTTGCCCTTTAATGAGATGTTGCTTATGATTAAAGCCCTATTTGGATTGGAGTCGTTTTTCATGAAGAAATATAGCAGTATCGGTCCACATAAGTCATGTCGTCCTGTATCTGGAAAGATTACACCATGGTTTTACCTTCAAGGATTTTTTTTATCTTCTCCTCCAAAATGAAATCAAGTGTCTTAAACAATGGTTTGTCTTACTCAAAAAGGTACATGTGACAAATAATTAAATATTATTATTATTATTATTATTATCATTATTTACACTGCTGCATGTCTGTCAAGGCCATGTCCTATTTCTATAATGATGAAGGAATAGCTGCATGCAAAACACGTCTCACACACACACGCACACACACACATCTGCAATATTGCTAACAACCTTAATTACTTCTCTTGAGCCCATTAAAATGTGAATATGTGCGTCACCGGAAGCAGCAGTGTAAAAATGATTGCACCCACATTTCAGAAAAAAGCTTGTGCGTTATTAATAAACAGAATAAATAAATAAATATATCCATATATAAAATGTGTTCATTCATTTGTCTGTTATTGAAACTTAAAATGTGGTGATATTAGATAAATATCATTTTGTTTAATTTAACTTACAGTGGAAAACAAAATGATACAGCTAATTTTTTCTAAAAAAAGATTTAAAAATTGTCACAATGAATAAGTAAGGAATAAAACCCTTAAAGGAAAACAAATCAATGACACGGTGGTGTGATTAAAAGAACAACCCATAAATAACTGTTAAACTAAACAAAGCCTTGGTGTGATAACTAGGCAGAAATGAAACAAACAGGTTTTTTTTGTTTTGTTTTTTTTGTCTGACATTTTTATCATGTTTCCAACGTCTACAGTTCTATGAAGCTACAAGGCTAGAAAAACTGCTGCTTGTTTTTACCAAGAAACCAGAATACACCTCTGTCCTTGTCCATGGTGGAAAAGTTACTGTATGTTACAAAGCACTGATACTGGAGACTCCTTCTGTAAGTGTAAACCATACAAGTCACAGTGAATTAGACGTTACCATAGAAACGCCCACTGGCTCCTCACACTACAGAGTTTTCATTAAGTTCTCCAGTTTCTTCCAAACCTCCCCAAACCTGTTTGATTGAGATAAACAACTCATAGGTAGTATGTTTATGTATATGTGTAAAAAATATGACGATAAATCAAAAATGATCTTCATTCTGGCTGTAGAGTAAAATAAAAAAATCACTAGACAAAAAAAACTCAGTTCCCTTTTCCCTTTTTTTTACACACGAAACAAACACTGTGTTGCTCCTCCTCATTCCTTTGTTAAATAATTTTTTTTTATTAATATTCATTTGATATACTACAATTTGTTCTGCCTTGTTGTGTATCACTTCCTAGTTTCATGCCTTTTCTTCCCATTACCTCATATTTATTCATTACTAGCTGAAGTAGCCGTCGTTGGCGATTAAATAGAAATAGTTAAAAGGTTAAAGCTAAAAATAATCTGCTGATCTTTAATGTAATCAGTGATATTATTATTATTATTTCAGGTCGAAGCCCACGTACATGTCCGTCTGTCTTTCTGTACGGCAAAATGTATGTCTCTCTGTCTAACTCATTAATACACAGAAATCCCATTCTGTAAGGTTGAGTATCTTACGCCTTGTTTACACTAAGTTCTCCTTTCATTGTCAGACAAATACACTCCCTGTTCGGTAATCGGAGAGTGAATCACAGATGAGAAATTGAAAAAGTAGATCGAATAAAGATGAAGTTTGTCTTAAAACCACTCCAGCGTGTTAAAATTCACTTATCCCACTTCAGCGCTGTTATTTCAGTTAAAGTGAAAATACGAACTAATCCCAGTAAAAACATTCAGTTTAGCTTTTCTAATTAGGTGTTTGTTTACATTGAGCGCATTAGTAGCTTGTTTTTAAGATTTAGATTAATAAATCTGTCACATAACTGTTCATAACCTCGCTTTTACTCAATATTTTGATTTCACGTTTATAGCCACGCCCACCTCCAGACAAAAGTGCTGAAAGAGTAAAAAGAAAAAAAATTCTGGCTGGACAGACATACGGACATTTTTTTCTCAGACTGGTTTCTGGTCCTCCAGTGTATGAAATGCAAATATATCATTGAAAGAGCAAGTTTTGAGCAATGTACAGACAAAACCTTTCTTTTATTTACACAGATTTATATACAGTATATGTGGGTTGGTTTGGGTGCTACGTAAAAATGAGGGGTTTTTTTCGGTAAAGAATAGTTTGGTAAGTTCCTCTTCTCCTAACCAGAATCCTCTGTGACATTCCGTCAGACCACTTCATGTTGCTTCAATCTAATTCTAATTCTAACTCAATCTCTTCTAATCTTCTACTACAATGTATTAGTACTTTAGGCGTCTGATTTCCCTCTTATTGGCCTGCGGTGTGCCTTTTATGCTCTCTGCATTACTGGAGTTTAACTAGGTCTACTAAACAGCATGAGTAGGACATTTCAGGTTCCTAAACAGATTGTAATCACTAGTTTTGATTGTATAATTAGACATCATTATATTCTATTATGCCCCATATCATATGCTCATGCTATAAAACCTATTTTCATATCATGTGACATCGTATAGAGGTCAATGTACCCTATTTTTCTCTGTTTACTCACTTATCTATTTGATCTGTGACATGAAGGTATTGGCAAGAATGAACGAAAAGGTTTGCAGGACGCCAGTGAGACCAGCAATGTTAAAGGGCTTGGAGACGTTGCCTCTGACAAAGAGACAGACAGCAGACCTGGAGGTGACAGACTGGAGGTGTTACGATTTGCTTTGGGAGTGACAAGAATGGACAGGATAAAGAATGAGTATAATAAAGGGACAGTGCAAGTAGAATGGTTTGGGAACAAAGTTAGAGAAGCCAGATTACATTTAGGTTTACATTTAGGCGCTTGGCAGATGCTCCATCACCGGGTTACTAGATTACTAACAAAGTGCCATCAGTCAAATACTGTTGGGAAGGGTTTTTTAGGGGATGCTGGGAGAATAACCCAAATATTGAAGAAACTGACAGTTTTTAAGTTTGCATGTAAAGAAGTCAGTGACTTGCTGTACAGACATCCAGAGGAAGTTCATTCCACCAGAACAGAGAAGATGCAAGTCTTCCTCAATCTCTGAGAGATGGTGGGACCAGCCGAGCAGTGATTAGAGTTGAGAGGTAACTGGGCACTGGGCCGTTTTTAGCTTTGTAGACAAGCATCAATACAGCCAGTGCATAGAACGGAGATGTGGGGTGGGGTGGGAGAACTTGGGAAGGTTGAAAACGAGATGTTTAGCTGCATTCTAGATCAGCTGCAGAGGATGAATAGTAAAAGAGGCAGACCTTCCAGTTAGTAACTGGAGAGTGAGTTACAGTAGTCAAGATTTGAAATAACAATAGACTGAACAAGCACTTAAGTGGCCTGTGTGGAAAGCAATCGGCAAATGCAATGTGTGGGGAGTGATCTGATTGTTGTCCAGGGTAATCACAAGGTCTTGACAGGGTGATGAAAAATCTGGAATGAACAGCAGTTTGGTTTTGTGTTTCAGCTAATGAGCTGATGAGCTAAGAAACTGGAGTGTCTGAGGGAGGAATTGAGGGAATGAGTTGCGTGTCATCTGCATATCGATAGTATGAAAAGGCGTGCCAGGATATGTCCTTCCCAAGAGATTGTGTATACAGGGAGAACAGGACCAAGCACTGAGCCTTGTGGAACACCAGTAGAGAGTCTTCATGGAACAAATTCAAATTCAAATTCAAATTTTATTTATCACATACACAGTCATACACAGTACGATATGCAGGGAAATGCTTAGACAACTGCCGTGACTTTAAAATAAAAGACTATTAATAGGAAATAAATATGAAAAAGTAAGTAGAAGGTAAATTTAACTAAGGAAAAATACTTCCTTGGTAATACAGTTGTGTACAGTGCAAAATATACAATATAGAATATATATATATATATATATATATATAGAAAAATATAGAAAAATAATAAAAACAGCTGTACAAAATAGAAATATAGAATATAAGGATTTTTTTGTGTGGGAATAAAGTTAAATATAAACAGAGTGTCCAGAGGGTGTGCAAATATGCCTAACTGTGACATATTTAAAGTGACTTATGTTAAAGTAAGTAAGTAATGTCCACGAATGTGCAGGTGTGCAGTGGCCACTGTCAGTGATCGTCCGGAATGTTCAGAGTGAGTGCAAGAACCATATGTCTAGATGTGCTAAATGGATCAGTACTGTGTGGTGTACTGATTAAGAGACCGTATCGCCTGGCCTTGATCCAGCCCTGTGTGCCGTAGATCGAGTGCAGGTCAGGGAGCTCGGTGCGGATAATGTGCTCAGCTGATCACACCACCCTCTGTAGAGCTCGTCTGTCCTGCATGGTGCTGTTCCCGAACCAGGTCGTGAGGTTTCCCGTCAGGATGCTCTAAATGGTGCAGGAGTAGACATTTCTGAGCACCCTGGAGAGCAGTCTGAAGTCTCTCAAGCATCTGAGGTGGACAAGACGCTGCCGGGCCTTTTTCACCACGGTGTTGATGTGACAGGACCATGTCAGGTCCTGCGTGATGTGCACACCGAGGTATCTGAAGCTGTCCACTCTCTCCACTGGGCTCTTGTTGATGACGGGGGTCTGGTAGTTCCTCTCCTGCTTTGTACTAAAGTCCACTATCAACTCCTTTGTCTTGCTGACGTTTAGAAGATGTCACCATGTCACCTCATTCAACCAAGTTTTGGGGTAGGAAGCAAACCGTTGCCATGCTGTCCAACTGATTGTAAGGCTTGTAAGGATAGACAAGAGAATATTGTGGTTCATCGTGTTAAACGCAGCTGAGAGGTCCAGGAGGATGAGGACAGAGATTAAGATCTTTTGGACATGTGCAGAGGAAGGAACGAGGGGTATATCATTAGGAGAATGTTAGAGATAGAACTGCCAGGTAGGAGGAGAAGGGATAGGCCCAAGAGGAGGATTATGGATGTGGAGGAGAACGGAGTGACAAGGGAAGTTCAGTTAGATGGAGACAAATCATCCGCTATGGCGACCCTTAACAGGAGCAGCGGAAAGAAGAAGACTTTTAAAAAAAAGGTTAATCCAACCTTGCCAGTGATAAATGACAACAGATGAATAATAAATATTTTTTTTTATGCCTGTTCCTGGTTTTTGTTCTAAAATGTAGACACCTGAACAAAGAGGAAGTTAGTTTGACAATCTTTAATTGAACTTACTGCTGATTAAAAGGAAGTTAGTCTTACGATTTTCCATTAGCCTTAGAGAGAAAGAGTGAGAAAGAGAGAGAGAGAGAGAGATGCATTTGCTGGGGGCATCCATCCTTAATATAGTCACCTTCTTTTTGCTGCAATTACATTATAACTGATTAAAATTCCCTCTTTTTGTCTTCCTTTTTTCTTACTTATTTAACTATATCCACTAGAATATGGTTGTTATTATTATTATTATTATTATTATGGTAAATAGTATTATTACTTTATCACTATTATCAGTGTAAGTCATGTTAGTGGTATTACAGTATTAGTACATAACTTAAAATTTCTTTAAACCTTACTTCACAGCTTCCCCATTTTGACAGTGTGAGCAGAAGTGTGCAGACGTACATCGTCAGGATCACAACGCCCTTGGATAGCAGTCCTCTGTGCTTAAAAATTCAATTGACGTTCATTTGTTTATAGCACTTTTAAAAATAGTCATTGTCGCAAAGCAGCTTTACACAATCAAAGGAAAATTATGGAAATGTGTATGAAATGTGAAAAATGCGTACAAATTAAAATGATCACATTGTCCCTGATGAGCGAGGCAAGGGCAGGAAAAAACTCCCCGAGGCGGCAATAGGAAGAAACCTAGACTGAACAGGGAACCCATCCTCATTTGGGTGATAACGGATAGCAGGAATTGTTTTGCAGTCGTACTCTGTGTTAGGCGGCTGGAAGTTTAATAAAACAGATGTTTTTAAGTTAATATAAAGTCCAGTTAGTTACTGGAGGCTCAGGTAAAAAACTCCACAGACATGAGGGCTGCCTGAGATGAAAAGCAACTGATCACTTTACCGTCAACAAACCTGATCATTAAGAGTGGGGAAGACAGCATCTAAACATACCAGTTCACCATAATACTCTACGTCCATGAGTCCCCCAGATCTGCTCCTTTACCTAAGGCTAATCTATTCACAAAAACCGGAAAGAGTCTAGAACATTAATTGGAAGGCTAGTCCGAAACTTTGGGGTTTTGTAAAAAAAAAGCTCCACCATCTGCTGCAGTTTTTATAATGCATGGTACTGACAAGCAGCCTGCATCCTTTGATCCTTTGAAGTAACCATGGTATGGTCTGATATGATTAGCTCACTACTGAGTCCTCGCTACTGCATGTTATTGTTGTGGAGATTTCTGCAGTGATCTTATTCCTAGTTACGTTTGCTACGGTTTTAAATTAAAATCTAGAATTAATTATTTCGTTTGACGCCATTTACCTTCTAATTTTCGAGTGATCTTTTTCAAAGTATGTGTGGAATCATTATACCAGAGATCTCTTATAGGATGTTTCCGTTCGATGCCTACAGGCTTGTAGTGATGAATCTGTAAACCAGTAATGATTCTCTTTAAGGAACTTCCACCTTCCTTAGTGTATTGGTGCCAATTTTGTTTGCAGATATCTAAATAATCTATGCTGTTTGATCTATTGATCTTCTGTGAGTTGTTTCAGATCATTCAGATCCCCAGGTTCACCCTGAGACTACATAAAATACATAAATTGCTGCACGCTGCTACCTTTTTTCATGCAATTCTGTTCTCGCACTGCAGTCACAATTGAACTGATGTAACATGTTCACACTTGCGTAACAGTGAATGTGGAGACAGTAGCCTTGGACGCGAAATGCTGATAAGACCAAACAGAAGTTTTAACATAACCGAAGTGCGGATCATTTTTGTTTATGTCATACTACTGTCTGTTCCATCATATACTCCTTTCTCTGCGGCTCTCAGAAAACACTTTCAACATATTTATTAACTCTTTGGATCTTTTACGGCAGGTGATGAGGTTCAAATTCTGGTCGCCGTAATGTTCCTGGTTTGAATATAAGGACTGCCAGACAGACACTATTGAGCAGAAAATAAAAGCTGCTTCAGATAAAAAGCTTCTACTGTATGAATAAACGTATTGACCAACTTTAGCTTAAATGTTCAATATGTTCACATAGACCCATTCATACTCATTTTAAAGCAATTCCAGACATATTTTATGGCTTTCTTGCTTCTGTAGCCAAGGACTTGTGCTTTGGCGGACAAACAAAGGCTTGCTTGTGTGACTCATACACTGTCTACACACTGCTGAATTTACTGGTCTGAATACTGAATGCATGACACACACACATACACACACACATGCACATGCATGTTATGATGAGGACATGTACAGTAAACGAGAACTGACCCTAATCCTTGGCATTTCTTGTAACCCCTTAACTCTTAACCTTACTTAAATGTGATGTAACCTGGAGAGTTCGGGAAGAAGAAAAGGTCAGGAAGTCGCCGCTTCTTTCTGTGGAATGAAAAGACAAGTCCTTGATTCCTCAGTTATTGAATTTCAAAGCCATGTTATGTGTTTTTCAAAGGCGTACAGGAGTCGAGCGATTTCTGGTATTTTATTTATTTATTTTTCTTTTCATCAGCAAAATAAAAAAAAAACAGGAATACACTTTTTATCTAATAAAGTTAAAATGAAGGCTGGATTTTTTTTTTCTTTTGGTCACAGCAGAGAGTCAAGCATTTTTTCATTTTCTAAGCAATCAGATTGCAAGTTTAGGGCAAGTGGAAAATATGGAGGACAAAACTGCTGGTGAAAGAAAAGTGTCTTCTTTCTTTCTTTCATTCTATCTATCTATATATCTATCTATCTTTATACTGTATACAGTGGTGTGAAAAACTATTTGCCCCCTTCCTGATTTCTTATTCTTTCGCATGTTTGTCACACTTAAATGTTTCTGCTCATCAAAAACCGTTACCTATTAGTCAAAGATAACATAATTGAACACAAAATGCAGTTTTTAAATGAAGGTTTACTTTATTAAGGGAGGAAAAAACTCCAAATCTACATGGCCCTGTGTGAAAAAGTGATTGCCCCCCTTGTTAAAAAATAACTTAACTGTGGTTTATCACACCTGAGTTCAATTTCTGTAGTCACCCCCAGGCCTGATTACTGCCACACCTGTTTCAATCAAGAAATCACTTAAATAGGAGCTACCTGACACAAAGAAAGTAGACCAAAAGCACCTCAAAAGCTAGACATCATGCCAAGATCCAAAGAAATTCAGGAACAAATGAGAACAAAAGTAATTGAGATCTATCAGGCTGGTAAAGGTTATAAAGCCATTTCCAAAGCCTTGGGACTCCAGCGAACCACAGTGAGAGCCATTATCCACAAATGGCAAAAACATGAAACAGTGGTGAACCTTCCCAGGAGTGGCCGGCCAGCCAAAATTACCCCAAGAGCGCAGAGACAACTCATCCGAGAGGCCACAAAAGACCCCAGGACAACATCTAAAGAACTGCAGGCCTCACTTGCCTCAATTAAGGTCAGTGTTCACGAGTCCACCATAAGAAAGAGACTGGGCAAAAATGGCCTGCATGGCAGATTTCCAAGGCGCAAACCACTTTTAAGCAAAAAGAACATTAAGCCTCGTCTCAATTTTGCTAAAAAACATCTCAATGATTGCCAAGACTTTTGGGAAAATACCTTGTGGACCGACGAGACAAAAGTTTAACTTTTTGGAAGGTGCGTGTCCCGTTACATCTGGCGTAAAAGTAACACAGCATTTCAGAAAAAGAACATCATACCAACAGTAAAATATGGGGGTGGTAGTGTGATGGTCTGGGGTTGTTTTGCTGCTTCAGGACCTGGAAGGCTTGCTGTGATAGATGGAACCATGAATTCTACTGTCTACCAAAAAATCCTGAAGGAGAATGTCCGGCCATCTGTTCGTCAACTCAAGCTGAAGCGATCTTGGGTGCTGCAGCAGGACAATGACCCAAAACACACCAGCAAATCCACCTCTGAATGGCTGAAGAAAAACAAAATGAAGACTTTGGAGTGGCCTAGTCAAAGTCCTGACCTGAATCCTATTGAGATGTTGTGGCATGACCTTAAAAAGGCGGTTTATGCTAGAAAACCCTCAAATAAAGCTGAATTACAACAATTCTGCAAAGATGAGTGGGCCAAAATTCCTCCAGAGCGCGGTAAAAGACTCGTTGCAAGTTATCACAAACGCTTGATTGCAGTTATTGCTGCTAAGGGTGGCCCAACCAGTTATTAGGTTTCAGGGGGCAATTACTTTTTCACACAGGGCCATGTAGATTTGTATTTTTTTCCCCCTAAATAATAAAAAACATCATTTAAAAACTGCGTTTTGTGTTTACTTGTGATATCTTTGACTAATAGTTAAATGTGTTTGATGATCAAAAACATTTTGTGTGACAAACATGCAAAAGAATAAGAAATCAGGAAGGGGGCAAATAGTTTTTCACACCACTGTATATATTTTTTCCCTTTCAATTCAGTTGGCACAAAGCAGATTTACAGAAATATAAATTTTGTATAATTGTAATACACACACACACACACACACACACACACACACACAAGGATAAATAAAAAAAGATTCCCACCAATCACTGCTGTGTACTGTAGGGGTAAACGTGTTACATAAAATGGTGTGTTACAAGCTGAGTGCTGAGATGATTTTTATCCGAAGCGGCTTTTTAAACCAGGAACATTGCTGTGACCAGAATCTTAACCTTGTCACCTGCTGTTAAAGATCCAGTGGAGTAATAAATAAAGTTAACACCACCAGCTCTGTTGAAAGTGTTTAATAATTTTCTGTGATAGGAGTAGCCTATATGTTCGATGGGACGCTAGTCAAAGTAGTCAAAAATTATACTACTACTACTACTAATAATAATAATAATGCTTTTGATTTAACTGGTCACCCAAGGTCACCTTCAAACTAAGAACAAATTAACCAATAAAGCAAGATAACAAAGATAACAAAGATAACGTAAGTGATATTAAACCAATATTAGATAAAACAAGAGATTATCATAATTTAAAACTTTCAAAAACAAATGACGATTCAAACGGAGATTTAAATGAAGGTTTGATTTAGGGGCAGCTTTACATTCTGTAGTATAGGCGCTCCAGAATAAATAGGTTTTAAGTTAAGATTTGGAGACTCTATCTCACAAATGTTTTCAGGTAGAAAATTCCAGAGCTGAGAGCAAAACGGTTTAAGGATCTAAGCCCATGGTGGTCAGGTGGACAGGGGATCGAGGAACAAGGAGGTTTGATGAAGAAGAGCAAAGAGTGCGAGAGGGGGTGTGGAACTGAACGAGCTCTGATAAGTGAGGGGGATGCTCTGAAATGTGAAGAGAAGAATTTTGAACATATGATAGGGAGCCAAAAATGTGTGCTCAACTTGTGATTTGCACGGAAGAGCAGCATGCAGTCATTAATTTTTTGTGGTCTAAGGGTGTACCTGGTGCTAAAACAACTCGCGTTTGGATATTTGCGAACAAAATTTGGTGAAAGTTTGTTAAAGATAATCATTACTGGTGACGAGACATGAATTCATCACTATGAGCCTGAGAGTAAACAGCAGCGTGTGGAACGGAAAACCTTAATCCTTCAAAAGCATCAGCTGGAAAATTTACCAATGTTTACAGTTTTCTGGGATTCTCAAGGGCCAATATTGGAACATTATCAGGAAACAGGTCCAACAATCAACAGAGCTCGTTACAGTGAGACGCTTATTAAAAAGCTGAAGCCTAATTTCAGGATGGATGATGAAGGTCCAGAGGGGAGAAGTGGTCAGGATCCACTTGTACCTCAGGAATGCCATATGGGTAGATAGAGAGAAAGAAAGAGAGAAAATACAGTGGCTAGGTACGATTGAACCCCTTTCACACTTTAACATTGCAACTTCACTTGTGTTCAGCACCAAGCGTGTTGCCGATCAGTGCGCACCATTTCAGGTTCAGAATAGGAGTGGCATCAACACAAGAGCCTTAAAGTCTGGTAGGAGGTATACATGCACTAAAAATACCATGCATACCAGTATTTACAAAACAACAAGGGAAGGTGAACTGAGGGTTGAGGTGTGAGCCGTGCACATTTATCACAGCACTCCGCTCAGAGCTCACTGTCTCCCCGGTTCACTGCCCTTTCTTAGTATCTCAAAGCTCTGGCTACCTAAACCGGTCACAGAGGTAGACGGAATCTGGTAGACAATCATGACACAGAAGTAATGGAATGTAAAGCTGCCAATCATAGGGAGATAAGTGATAAGTTCAAAAGCTGACGTGAGTGTATGCTTTACACGGTAGCATGATAAAAAAAATTGTTACTAACAAGTTGAGAATTTTGATGCGATGAGATAATGATGCTCGTTCAATTTATTTATAATGAAACTATATTTTCTATATTTATTGAGAATGTTAGCATTAGATCAAAAATATGTCCAGCTTTATTAACTTCTTGATTAACCCCTACTGAATCTAGAATGGGCATTAACACTGTTCTCAGAGGATCCTCTGGATTCTTTCTGTAATTAGATACTGAAACAAACTTTCATACGTAGTCTCAATAAGGTAAAATCTGAGTGATGATTCACTAATGTGTGGGTGATGACTGCAGCTAGCAGGCGGTCGGTTTAGCCTGTTTTTCTGCTCCCTGGACTGGGTTTCACACTCTAATGATTCTGAGGCTGTGTAAATCACAATAATAAAACAGGTTACCGTCATAAAAATATCTGAAAATCACATATGAGTTTGAGTTGGACATATCAAAATAAATGCTTAATAAACAACTATTATTAACTTGTATCTTCTAAATGTCTTACGATCCTTGTGAAGGGGGTCGATCATCTTCTGGAGTACTGAACTAGGCCAAGACATGGATGGTATTTATACTGTATGGACAGTAATTTACTCAAACTCTAAATCAAAAAAAAATTTGAGATGTTGGATTTTTGCTGGAATCATAGAAATTAAAACAAACAAGGCTTGAAATATTGTACTTTATATGTTATAAATCTAAGTATAAGAATATACTTTCGTTTCACATTTTGAAATAAATTCCAATTTTTTTCACAATTTCTATAGAAAAAGATATAGTTAAAATTAATAAATAAATAAAACTGGGTGTCATTTTTATACAACAGGTTTTTAAGACAAAGTGGGCCTGGGGGTGGTTGTGTGATGGTCTGAGCTGAAATCATCAAAAGAAATCATGATGTTTAATAGAAGTTAAATTAACTGGATTTAATAATCTACTTTACAATAAGCTACTAATGCACTACAGTACTTGCACTACTACTAACCACCTGAACCAATAGATATTAATTAGAAAAGCTTAACTGCATATTTTACTGGTAACAGCGCTAAAGTGGTATAAGTGATTTTTTTAATTATTATTATAAACAAGACGTAAAATGCTTAAGCTTGCAAAATGTGATTTCTTGGTATTAATAAGTTAGACAGAAAGTTCTGCCATATAGAACTACAGACAGACATGTAAATGGGCTTCAACCTGAAAAAAGTAATATAGCTGATTACATTAAAGCTGATCAGCTTATTTTTAGTTTTAACCTTTTGACTATTTCTACAAACTTTGTTCCTGTCAGCGACACATTTGCCTGTTAAATCATGGTCTAGCTTTCAGTTTCACTTACGTTGCATTTCAATTACATCTACTCATTTTTAAATGATTTTACAACTACAATATTTTTAAGTGTTTCATTAAAAAAAAAAATTTGTAAACCACAGTTTTATTTTTAGTTTTAGAGTGCAGATTGTGAAAAGCCTTGCCCTCAAAACTACTGCAATTATCTGTAAAGCCCATATTGTTTTAGAGCCCCAACTGGTTTTTTCGTCTTTGTTTCTTTCAATAAAAGAGTACATTAGACCTTCATTCTTTATTGCTTTCTTTGTTTGATGAGTGCATTCTTCTCTCTACAGAACTTGTAGGTCAAAAACAATTCATTTTCTTCTTCTTATTATTATTATTATTATTAACACCATCATTTTAATTATCATCATCGTAAGGACTCTTGGTGCTGTCGTTATAGTTATACAGTGCGCACATTGTACGAGCCCCTCTGTTAGAGATGTAACAGTTTAAAAATTTACAAACATAGATGCTAGTGATAAAAATGAAAGGAAAACATAAAAGTTTGTTTATATATCCCTTAACTTCCATATGGTTGAATGATGTCAGCTGCCTAAACACATGCTCAGCTGGACAAACTGGTAGTCCATCATATAGATAATTATGACAAAAATAGGGAACCTACAGACGGTATTTAAGAGAAGTCAGCTGACCGATCTTACATTGCGACTAATTGAGAAACACTAAACATCACAGAAGAAGCTCTGGTCAGTACATTTTTTTATCTTTTAATCTTTTTGTGTTGGTTTCTGATTTTGTTTGCAGTGAAATCTAATGATAAAGTGTATGTATGTTGTCAGTTATGTCGTAGGAATGTTTTTAGACGTCAAAGGACGAGAGACTAAAATAAAACCAAAACCTCAGTAAGAACGACTCAGAGGTTATACACCCTTGTAGGTAAATGCACAGGCAAATAATGATTACCACCAAAACTACAGAACGATAGCATCTACTGGATATCGTATGCGCGTTTGAACGCAGTATTGCACTTCTTCCAGCTTCGGAGGAGCGTGATCGGCATAACAGGTACACAAGGCGTTGATAATTCAAGTGTCTGTAACATTTTTTTTTTTTTCTTTTCTTTTTTTTTTTTTGGACAAAGCATTGAGATTTTTTGAAGAAGACTTTATTTTTGAAAGAGGTGAGCCAAATCGTACACATCAAATTCTGATGGTTTTCTTTTGAACGGCTACAACATCCAGCGTCATTAAACAGAATAATTTTATTTTCATGTAAAAGAAAAGTAATTAAAAGGTACTTTACATTTAAAAATATAAAAAAAAATTTATTGAAAAAATGCTAAAAAGTTATACATTTAAAGTAAGGAGTACTAGATGTTTATTCGGACACTTTGACATAAAAATGAGAAAAATCCATTTTCCATCAAGTTTTGGGAAGGTTTCTCAAATTAAGGAAGACATATTGTAAACTGATACTTTTAGATGTTTAGATTAATTTAAGTAAGTAATTTAGCATCGATAACATGTTAAGTTTTCATTAAAAAAAATAGAATCATGATGTGTTGACTTTTGTTGCACAGAAAACATTTTAAGTTTCAAAGTCTGTTGAGGATGATGAGGAACATTATACAATTCAATATACAATTCAAAAACCTCATTTACAGCAGCCTCCTCCTCTACCAGTTTCAGTTTCACTTTTGGTTACCTAAAGACACCTGGCTCTCATAGTACAGTACAGGTGTACGCCATTAAACATCTGTCCGTCAGTTATTCCCTAAGGATATTATTATATAGAGGGACGGAGCACACAGACAAAGCAAATACAACAGCTTCTAATGCAAAAACATTTCGTGTCTTTTCGTGTCTTTTCGTGTCTCACCAATAGTTTGTGCGTCTTTGTTGTAGTGTTGAAGTGTTCATGTGTTAAAACAGAAGGTTTGCACTTTAAACAAACTTGAGCACAGTGCTTACACTGCAGTGCCCCACATGTCACCATTAAGTTCACACAACATCCAAATCCCATAATTCTATTTCACAGAACTGGACTGACTGCAATGGTAACAGTAACAAAGTGTAAACAGCTTTATTTCTTGGCTTCAAAATTCTCCAAAATCAATTTAAACCAGTCATGCCAGCGGCTGTGTTGAACAGGAAGTATCTTCGCTTTATTGATAACCTGACAGAAAGAAGCGATTCAACTGGGTCATCAGGACTTGTCCGCTTTTGCGGCTTGGTCAAAAAACGTGGAAGTTTAACACTTCTTAAATACGTTGATATATGGGTCTTAGAATGAAACAATTTGTTATACAGTAGATGACCTTATGCATTGATAACTATAGTCAAAAGTCCAAATATAAATAAATACAATTAAATACATATTGCATAATGCATAAATTTTCATTTAAGGTATTGATAAGGTATAGATAAATGCCTTAAAAATCTGCAATTTGTCTACACTACTTGGCTGCATTTAAGCTAAACAATTTAAGCTGCCATTAATGCATTCCTTTCTATTCATGTACAGTGATTACTGTTCACCTTAAACAACCTATAGGAAGTAAGTAAAACCTAGCCCTAGTTCAGAGCATGGCTTCCAAAACGGTCTCACCAGAGCCACTCGGCGTCCTTCAGGACAGCGACGATGATGATGATGGGAACAACTCGTCAGGTCTGGAGGATGAGGACAGCGATGAAGAAACTATGGATCTGGAAGAGAATGAGTAAGTAGCTTGGCAACCGTAACTAACTGAGGACACCTCAGAGAAGAATCGACAAATGTGCTGTGACCAGATATTACGTATTGAGAGTCGTAATCTATGTATCTGGGAAAAGGAAAAAGGGTTTGTAGAGAGAGTTAAAGTGTGAAAGCTAAAAATAAGCTCATCAGCTTTAATGTAATCAGTGATTTTATAATTATTTCAGTTTGAAGCCCATGTACATGTCTGCCTGACTTTCTTTTTACGACAGAACTCTTTATTCTGTTTGCAGAAGTGAAGATGATGAGCAGAACACACCACCGGTGAAGAAGCCACAAACGCGTTCTCAGTCAAAACCTCCCCCATCATGGAGAACACCCGAAGAGCCCGACGAGGCTCCAGCGGTGATTCGATTCTGCCCTGCGCGTCCTCCTGGGGTGCAATTAAATTCATCAAACAAATACACACCAGTAGAGTTGTTCAAACTCTTCTTCTGTCCAGATGCTGTGGCGACGCTGTGTAAGAACACCAATAAACAGGCTGCCAGAAACATCAAACAAGGACGTAAGTACAAATGGACTGATGTAACAGTGGATGAGTTCTACAAGTACATCGGACTTGTTTTTTACACGGCCCTGATAAAGCTGAATGACATCCGAGACTACTGGCGACAAAACAACATTTTCTCCATCGCCTTCCCAGGGACTGTGATGACAAGAGACAGATATAGGACCATTTCCTGGAATGTGCACATGAGCGATCCAGAAGAGGACCAAGAAAACGATAGTAGGAAGGGAACCCCACAGCATGACCGACTGTTTCGGGTGAGACCGCTCATGGACAGGATTCGGGAGGCCTGCAAAACCTTTTATCATCCACAAAGAAACCTTGCGGTGGATGAACGAATGGTTGCATCTAAGGCAAAAACGAGTATGAAGCAGTACATGAAAAGAAAGCCAATCAAATGGGGCTTCAAGTTGTTTGTAATGGCTGACTCTAGCAACGGATACACTGTGGATTTTGCTGTGTACACAGGAAAGGACGCCTTTTACACAGGGCAAGGGATTTCATACGACACTGTTATGTCATTCATGGATCATTCCTTTTTGGGATCCGGGTACCATGTTTACATGGACAATTTCTACACGAGCCCAAAGCTATTCAAGGACTTGCGCGGCAAGAAATTTGGTGCTTGTGGGACATACAGGGACAACAAGAAGAACTGTAAGGACTGCCCAAGGACTACGCTGAACGCTCTAAGTAGGACATCACTCAGAGGAGACTTCAGGTGGATCAGAGATGGTCCTCTGGTGTTTGTGAAGTGGATGGACTCTCAAGAGGTTTCTGTTTGCTCTACGATTCATGCAGCCTTTGGCGAGACGATAAAACGGAAAGTGAAGACCTCGAAAGGGACCTGGAGCATACAGACTTTGCCATGCCCAACTCCTGTGCTTAAGTACAACGAACACATGGGAGGTGTGGACTTGTCCAACCAACTGATCCAGTACTATACACCACAGCACAAGACCATGAAATGGTACCAAAAGCTATTTTTGCATTTTTTGGACATTGCGGCTACGAATGCATACATCTTACACAAAGAACTTGTGTCACAACAACTGTGCCATGCCTTGACACACAAAGCGTTTATGGAGGAACTGACTGCACAACTGTGTGGCATTTCACAGAAAATCCCTTTAAAACGCGCCTGCTGTGATCACGTCCCTGTGCCTGTTGCCAAATTGTCTACAAACATCAGCCAGATTGCTTCACATGGTCGCAGAACCTGCGTCTTCTGCCGAAAGCAACGTTCCAAAAAGAGCAGCACTCCGTGGAAGTGCAGGAAGTGTGATGTTGCACTTTGCCTTCAACTAACTAGAAACTGTTATGAGCAATGGCATAAAACTGGGTAACTGAAGTAAAGTGAAAATGAATGCTATAACTATTAACTATTACACTTACGTTAACTTATACTAGCTACCAGTTTACTTATTCTAACTACCTGATTCACTGAATGGCAAGAAATGTAATACTGATGTACTGTAGACGAGATTTTATTCCTTCACTTTTAATGTAACGCTTTAGTTCTGGGTGTTTCCTGTTTATTGACTTGAATTCTGCACTTTAAACTTTTACCTCATGAATTATTCATTCATCTTCAATTACAGTACCTCTTCTTCCTGTCCAGGATTTTGTTGGATCTGAACCTATCCTTGGAACACCAGGTGCAAGACTGAGGACACATTGTTTTTCATCCAGTCCGGAGTTGTAACATGTTGTAAATTTCCAAATCTTCGGCACAAGTCAATATTATTAATGGCTTATTGATTAATTTATTATTGAAATTCACCTTGATTTAATCAAGTTTAGTAGAAGTATTTATTTATCTATTTATTTTACAATTGTTTTCTGGAAATAACCTTATATCTCCAGAATATGAAGGCAAAAATATTT
The DNA here is from genome assembly GCF_024256425.1 of Clarias gariepinus. Lineage (NCBI taxonomy): Eukaryota > Metazoa > Chordata > Actinopteri > Siluriformes > Clariidae > Clarias > Clarias gariepinus. Next base: position 28,313,621 of record NC_071115.1, on the reverse strand, counting down.
CAAAAAGAAGTGAAATTGTATTTCTGAAATTTCTAACTTGTATGAAGGACCTGAAAGATATGTAGAACATGGTAATAAAGCAATGGGTTAAAGCGATGGCCTTAGTAAAAGTTTATTAAGGTTCGAGAAAACCCATTTGATAAACTTACCTCCTGTGTGGAATGCTTGTTTGTGTTTCAATGAAACCAGTTTGGGTTTTTTGTATCAGAGACATACTGGAAGTAGCCATGAGATGATGGCCATGAGGAGATGTATATTTATACTGCTAGTTATTCCTTGGGCTGCTAAAGCATTTAAATACAGTATACGCAATATCGTGCAAACCGTCTTACTAATATTACAAAATCCTGCCTACTGGTTAATTTCCATATTTAGGGTACTTCTGTGTATTTAGTTAATTGTATTTTCTATTGTAATCTTTATTCCCATCTTTGGTTTACAGTCTAATGTTTCTGTTTTGTAAAATATATCATATCGTATTGTATTGTATAGTATTATAATGTACTGTATCGTATCATACCGTACCTGAATTCCTTTACTTTAATTCTATTAGATCCCTCTTAACATATCATAGTATTATATCGTATCATATTTAAGCTTCTGTAACGTTTCTAGATCCATCTTATCATAATGTTTTGTATTGTATGATAGTGTAGTATCATACTGTATAATACCATATTTTGGTTCCTACAGCTGTTTTCTCAGCTTGAGCTTAGTCTGTCCATCTTGATCTGACACATCAGCAAGGTTTTTCCATCTACTATAACAGTGGCTCACCGGATGTTTTTTTTTTTTCCTTATTGCACCATTCTGGGTGAACTCTAGAGACTGTTGTGTGTGAAGAAAATCTCATAACGAGCAGCGGTTATAGAAAACATATAGGGACCAGCCTGTCTGACAACAACAACCATGCTACAGTCAAAATAATTTTTGACGTCGTTAACATTATCCTAAGGTGCTGGGCTACATCTGCTGCACTGCTGCCACAGATTGGCTGGTTAGATAACTGCATGAATAAGTAGGTGTATAGCCTAAAAACTTTTGTTACGCTTACTTTTAGTCAGATATATACATAGTGGTCCAACTAGGTGGTCCAACTTGGGACTGTGAAGGCTGTTGGTGATTACTAATATATTTATTCCTGTTTTCATGACCGTGCTAGGACCTCCAACGTTCACACATGCATTTACACAATACAGGCTATTTGGACCCTGGAGGTGCGAGGCGAGGGCTAACCACTAAGCCCCTGTGCTGCTATACGTATATCCCCTCTATACTGGAGTGAGGAGAAATCAATATGTTGTGCATGATTTATAAAGCAGTGTGTGAACGACTCCATATAGAAGTATATATTCGGATACAATGTCATTATTGCAGTTTTGGACAAATACTTTATATATACACTATGTATGTCTGTTTTATTAATCTAGACTAGGTGTAAAATCAATAAGTCAGACATGATTTATAAAACAATATGTGCCCATTTAAGATGAAAAACTCGACAAAAAGGTGCTAAAATTATTATTATTTATTATTATTTAGTGCATTGAATAAGGTGTAAAACTAACATAAAAGCCACTTTGTGTTTGGAAGTAGATCTCCCACAAATCAGGCACATTCCATACTAATGAATGGACCTGGTCCTGAGCACATCCAGCGTATCCTTCCGCGCGCATACCACAGAGTTTTCCCTCAATCAAAAAAAAAAAACACACCGCATTTTTATTAACAGTGTCATCATAATGATGGCTGCTGGTAGTATACTTTAATCATGAGAGAAGTCTGATATTTATTTTTCACTTGTCCGAAAAATCGCACACCACAGGTAGGGTTTTATTTTTTTACACTACGCGGTAGGATACATGAAACCGCAATAAGAACTTCCTCCGAGGTGCGCGTAATGCGTGAGAGCAGCGCGCATGCGCACGACAACTCGGGCAGGGGCGACAGTGACGAGACGCCATTTTGAGGCTCCAGTTTCCAGCAGCAGCGAGCCGCAGCGGAGAGAGGAGGGGAAAAAAGGAGAATAAAACACTTTAATCCGGCGGTCTTGCTGATACCCATTTCAGCTTTGGATACCGAAGGGGTTGCTTTCACGTCGCGTAAAGAAGGAAGAAAAGCAGAAAAACGGAAAATCCGTTTTTTTCCTCTTGTATCAGGTAGGTTTATGAAGTTTAGGCGTTTCTTCTGTTTACCACCTAATCGCTTTGATTTCACCCCCTCCACACACACACTTTTAATTGTTTTTTTTTCCCTTTCGTAACTAAACGTATCTAGGTTTAAGAGACTTGTTAATTTGTCACAGATGCTAAACATTTAATATTTTTGTCATGTTTCGCACAAGCTGTGCGGTAACTAGGATTAAAAAAAAAAAAACTTAGCTAATTAGCTAACGTCCTTTACTCTTCGAAATGTTTTTGTATTATTTTTACCAGAATTTTACAGCTACATGCCAATTCCAGAAGTATTTATGTATGTATGTGTTTGTGTGGGGAAGAAAAACACGAGAAGAGACACTGTTTAGATATTAGCTACTTAATTGTATTTCTTTCCCCCCATCCGTATTCCGGCAACCTATTATTGATTGGCTAACAGTGAGCACTCAAGCCCGGTTTGCTCATTAAAGCAAGTCGGGAACCAATGAGAGCGCGGAGATGTGGCTGTGAGCCAATGATTCCGGCTATAGGGCGGGACATCTTGGAATACAGGTGGGAAGTGGTTGTTTGCTAGCGGTATTGGGTAATAGTAATGATAAATTGGTACGTAGGTTTAACTAGCATGCTAGTTTTGTTTTGGTAATTTGGCTTGTTTGTGGTGTCTAGTTGAGTGAGTTAAATGTTACCATAAATTTATGTATTGGAATAGGTTGAAATGAATAACAAGTGGTTTAGTTTTCAACAGGAGGTTTGTAAGGAAGGTATTTTACTACTTTTTTTTTTTTTTTTTTTTTTAAGACAAAATGGAGGATTTGAACTCCAGTAAATTTGTACAGGAATAGGAATTAAATTGGAGAGTTTTTTTAATTTAATTTTTTTTCAATTATACATAATCAACATGTATAAATAATGGAATTTTGTACATTAGTCTGTAATTAATGACTATTGTAATTTGTCTTGTTTTTTCTTCTTATTCCCCTCATTACCTTTTTCTAGAACTACAGCTCTCTTAGTTTAGTTTAGCAAGAAACTGTAAATGTGTGACATATTGGTCACTTTTATTCATTAGAGCGGGTTTGAATCCTATTCCTGGCTCAGTTGATTGCCGTATCAATGTCTTCTGCGCTCTCAAAACCTGTGCTTAGCAGAAGAAAAAAACACAGCGGAGTTAAACTTGGCATTTGTGGAAGAGGCGTAGGCCTTGAGGTGTGCCAAAATATTTGCTTAATAAACACTAATTGCCTAGTTTTCATGGTTTATACAAATTATACAAATCAAGTTCCTTAAGCTGATTCAACTTCTTGCTTTGCAAATTACCGTTCTAACCCGAACCAGTTTTTAAGTCATGAGAACGTTTAGACTTGAGTTTTTTTTTTTTTTTAGGATCTCATCAGTGATTTATTTTTTTTATTATTTTTTTTACCGTCAACTACAGTTTAGCGTCTATCCTGGGCCACAACTCATCGCCGTCTTTTCAAAGACCCCCCCCCCCCCCTTCTGTTGCGCGTTTGTGATCTGGAGAAGCGCAGGATTTAGGAAACCGCTACAGAGGGCGTCTTTGATCTGGCAGACGGAGAGCTGTTTGTCGTCTTGCTCAAGGGAGGGGGGAAACCCAGCAATCGCGGCATCCGCTTTCCCTTACGCCACGGCACGGAAAATGTAGAAGCAGGGCAACATGTTTTGTTCGGTTTAGTCACGTTTTAGGGTTTGTAACGTGCCGTGGTTTTGCAGTGGCTTTCCGTGATAACGAAGGTGTCTTGAAGCTGTGAAAGAGGGTCAGAGAGAGAGAGTGTGTCTCCTGTGCAGGGTTTGTGGACGAGGGTTTGCTAAATCGCTTCCATATGGGAGATGAGGGCGGTGCGCCTGAATGCTACTGCACTCGTTTTAGGTAAAGATAGGAGCTCTTGTTTAAGGTTCGGACGATGTGTGATGAATAAAATAAATCACTGTAATTAATGGTCAAGTCGTAGCATTCTCGTTTGCTGTGTTTCTTTCAGACTCTGAAAAACTAAAAAAAAAAATAATTCATTAAGTTTTCTTGGCCCCCCCCCCTTTCACTCTACTCAGAGCGATGTTGAATGAACTGCTTACAAAGTGTGTTTTCATGGCCACAGCTGCTCCTGTGTGCGCTCGGGATCGATTTATTAACTTTGGCACGACTTCAGTGCTACAGTTTCCCTCCTCCTATTAAGAAGCATTCTGTCTGGTTTGGTGTAGGCAGACGTCTGAAGTGCTGTACGCTACCTCCTCCCCCAGCAACTGAACACACATACACACACGCAGTGTGGAATGTCCGATGCTGACTGCAGGATGTTTTCATAAATGTGGGTTCCTGTAATTAGCTTTGTGTAAAAGGGGCTCTTTTTCTGAGTAAGAGCTTTAGCTTTGAGCGACGGTGTGAATTGCTGTATTTTAATCCCCTCTCAAATGTTAACGTGGTTAATGACGTATAAAAAGCTTGATCGTGTGTGTGCCACACAAATAAAGACTATAAGCTTTTTTTTTTTCTTCTCTCAAACACTGAATTTTTTTTTTTTTTTTTTTTTTGACCAAAGTCTGTTATAGATTAGAGTGTTGAAATGGAGGGAGAAGGAAAAAGGTAAATAAACAGCATTCTAGGGACGCTCATTTTTTCAAACGCCTCCAAGAAAGGAAGAAAAAACGATTAGATGAATTGTAACCTCAGCAGGTCTTCAGTCCGGGTTTCGATAGTTTTTTCAGATGTGGTTATTCAAGGTCGGGTTGTGTCCTGATTTCTCGGCTGTCTTTTTAGAGCAAAATCACCTCGATTATTTTTAGCACAAGTTTTTCAAAGCTTTTTGTCTAAAACAAAGTCGCTTTAGTTTAAACTCTAAACTTTGGAACGTTTTCGAACACTTTTGTAACCTCTCTTTAAAAAAGTGCAAAAATTAAACTTAGTTGTGTTTAGGTATGCACATTTGGCTCTAGTTTCTGTGTGTAAACAGAAATACATTCTTTTCCACTTTTGTAAACAAGCTAATTTAGAATAATTTTTCCCCCCATAAATGTGACCTGATATAAGGATGGCCCTTCCCCTGTTTTTTTTTTTTGGAGTGGCATTGCTCAGCAGTAGCTAATTTCCATTAAAACTGAAATATGAAAGTGCACTTAAGTCTCAAAGCTTCCCTAGCTTTAATCTTTATGTTAAAGAAATGGTAAAATGTGGGACCCTTAAGTCACTGTTCTAACTGTTTAAAATGCAAGTGCAAATCGAATTAAGTTAAATGGTTTTAGTAACGTTTTGAGAAAAGGTGACGATTCTCAGACTCTGAGAAGCAACCGTTTTTCCTTTTAGGACTTTAGAACGGTGTCGCTCATGTGCATGCTGCAAGACTTAATACAGCCAACGAAGAAAAACTAAAAAGGTAAAATGGTTCATACCCTATCGCTCAAGTATCATAAGAGCACCTGTACGGTCAAAAACCTACCCAAAAAGACGTCCAAAGAGCAGTGTTTAAAAATTTTTTTAATTTTTTTTTTAATCCCCTCCCCCCAGACTTGGAGGCAACCAGGCTTGCTTGAACATATCCTCATGATTGATCTTTGCTGCTGTTTGGCCGTAACACCCATACATGTTTCTTGTCAAAATGTAACGCGGTGTACTTGACACACCACACATTAGTGATAAACAATTTTTTTTTCATCCTGTTTGCTGCGGTAGTGCCGGCAGAAAAATATGGTGAAAAAAAAACACTGATAATGGTGTTAGTCACCAGTTTAATTAATCTCTAATCTCTTCCACGTTAGCTCAAGGGGAATTCAAGGTAGTGCGGCAAGCAGATTTCGGATAAAAATCGACTAACGCAAGCAGCCGGGGCAGCACGAGGTGATTATCCTTCTGCTCAGGAAGCCGTACCTAAAAGGCGGTTTCTGTTGTCCTGGACTAGTCCACATCCTCTCTGTCTCGCACACACATTCTGCAGAAACGTCAAGGCAGCTTCCTGGTTCTAGTGTTGATTTGAAGGTAACATGTTTCTACATGTTTCCTGGTTTAGTCAGCGTATTAGGAACAAAAAGCCAGCATGAAGGACGTTTCGCTTTAAGAAGAAAAAAAGATAGTCGAGATAAATAAACGTGCTCTTGGAGTTTTTTTTTTTTTTTTTTTTTTTTGGTCCTTTTGCCTCGAATATCGTGATCCCAGGTCAGTCTTAATCACCAGCACTTTTAATAAAATTTTTTTTTCAGTTCATTGCAGTATTTGTTTCTCTTGTTCGTCACAGATGGACACGATTTATAACTTTTTTAAAATTTATTTTAAGCCCATCTGTTGCACTCCTACCTCCTTCTGTTGTCTTGCTCGATGACTAAACAGATCCCTGACATCTTGGCCGACTCGAAGTTTTACGTCCCGATGCTGTGTACTTTATTTGTTTTCTATTAAAATATCAAACTACCAGACAGTCCAAGTCAGCTGCACCTCGTTACTAAACCAGTACCAGCGTGACCGCGTGTTCCGAGTGCTTAAGAAACTGTGAGATCTGAAGAGTGTGTTGTGGCTTCTGGAAATCGTGTCTGTAGACTAATTTCAGTTATTTATTTTAGTTTTTCTGTCTTTTATCCCCCCCCCCCTTTTTTTTTACTTTATTTTACAGACCCCGTGTCTGAGTGGTCGGGTGCTTTTGATAGTAGTACTACTAATAATAATAACCATCATAGAAGCTTCTGGTGGAAAACGGCATCTCTCAGTCTCAAGGCTGTTTATTTTCAATTAGCCCTGTTGATCTTCATCACGTTGTTTGGCCCATCTCGATACTCTCATCAAGCGCTGATCGACGACGCTGACTAACCCCCAGGAATGTTTTTATTGCCACTGCCAGGATGACTCAGTGTGTGAGAGAGTGTATGTATTCGAGAGACGCAGCTGCTTGAATGCTGGGAGTTTCCCTAAGAACTCTCTCTCGCGCGCGCACACATTCACGCACAGCTTGAGGCTGTATGACTCGAGCCCCCTTCTCTCACTCACACAGACAGCTGTTGTCTGAAAGGAATGGCGTGTTGATCAGATTTCATTTCGTTTGTAAGAGCCCGTATCGCGTGTCGTCTTCCACGGGTTTGCCAAGTTACACTTCATGCCTGCCTGCGCCGAATTTCCTTCTCCATACTCACGAGCGGCTTTTTTCTTCTTCTTTGTTTTCCCCCTTTACAGATTTGGAAGTAGTTCAGACTGACGGCTCGGCATCACGATGGCTACCCAGTGTAAGTACACGTGTTTTTTTTCTTTTTTTTTTTTTTTTTTTTCTTCCCTTTCTCTTCTGCAAGTCTAATTATAGCCAGGAAGTAAATGAATGGGTTTGCGAGGTAATGAGCGACCTCAAAAGCAAGGCACCCTACCGCACTGCATACACAAGTGCACACCTTAACGATGCCACACACAGCGACCGAATTCTGGGCAGGGCATGTTTAAACATGTGAAAAAGCCTAGAAGCTTGTCGTTGTACTGAAGCAATACAGAAGCGTAGTTGATAAATTAATAGAGCTTAAAAAGAAAAGATCTATTCACCCAACCTATCCATTTGTCAGATTTTGGATAAACACCTCCCAGGATCTACAGTGTTGAGTCAAGTAGATTGTGTACACAACCACTCGGAGTCTCATCCAACAAAAACGAGCATTCTGGACAGGAAATTAGGCTTCCGGGTAGATTTATTTATTTTGCTTTTTTTGTCTCAGCCACACCTATATTGCACAAGGAAGGAATAGAGAGAGTGCACCTTTTAATACACCAGAGCCAGTACACACACAATGCATAAATACAAACTCGCGTAGTGGTTTTGAGTAAAAAAATAAATAAATAAAAAAAAGGTTATATTGGTATACAAGCTGTTGCAGTCATTTTGCTGGGAACTCTCAGTATTTTATGAAATGCTTCCCTTCTGATTAACGTCCGTTCTCGGCCGTGCAGCTGATCTAATGGAGCTGGACATGGCCATGGAGCAGGACCGGAAGGCCGCAGTGAGCCACTGGCAGCAGCAGTCCTACCTGGACTCGGGTATCCACTCCGGAGCCACCACTACAGCGCCCTCGCTTTCGGGAAAGGGCAACCCCGAGGATGAGGAACTGGACAACCAGGTGCTGTACGAGTGGGAGCAGGGATTCGGCCAGCCGTTCACACCAGAACAGGTGGCAGGTATGTGTTGCGTATGTTCTCTGTGATTCAAGACGGAGTAGTTTGTGTTTAAATATCCACGTGCTTTGATGCCCACACGCTCTTTAATTAAAGACATGGACGGGCAGTATGCCATGACCCGGGCCCAGCGCGTGCGCGCCGCCATGTTTCCTGAGACCCTGGACGAGGGCATGCAGATCCCCACGACCCAGTTCGACTCCACCAACCCGACCAATGTACAGCGGCTAGCCGAGCCGTCCCAAATGCTCAAACACGCCGTAGTGAATCTTATCAATTACCAGGACGACGCCGAGCTTGCCACCAGGGCTATTCCAGAGCTCACCAAGCTCCTCAACGATGAAGACCAGGTGAAAATTGCTTCCTTTATTAATTAAATTTTTTTTATTGTAATAAAGATTGTATCCTTTTTTTTTTTTTTTTTTTTTTTTTTTTTTTTTTAAATAAAAGTACGTTTAGTTTTGCACAAGGCGTTTCTGTTGTTGCATTTTCACTTTTAAAAAATAAAGGACACGAGGACTTCAGGGATTTATTTTTTATTTTTTCCCGCTCACAAATCTGGGGCAGCATGTTTTCACTTTGTAACCGTCTACCTTTTTTCTTTGCGGAGGTGGTGGTGAACAAGGCATCCGTCATGGTGCATCAGCTCTCGAAAAAGGAGGCGTCTCGACACGCCATCATGCGCTCCCCTCAGATGGTGTCGGCCATCGTGAGGACCATGCAGAACACAGCCGACGTGGAGACGGCGCGCTGCACCGCCGGCACCCTGCACAACCTCTCGCACCACCGGGAGGGCCTTCTCGCCATCTTCAAGTCCGGCGGCATTCCTGCTCTCGTCAAGATGCTCGGGTAAGAGTCTAGGCTCCAAGGAAAGCTTAATGTTGTTTGCAGCACTTGCATTATACCAATAAATCACTTAATTTATTTATTTTTATTGAATATTGTGTCTTTTATAAACCAGATCTCCAGTAGACAGCGTGCTGTTCTACGCCATTACCACCCTACACAACCTCCTCCTGCACCAGGAAGGAGCCAAGATGGCCGTCCGTCTGGCCGGCGGCCTGCAGAAGATGGTTGCCTTGCTGAACAAGACCAACGTTAAATTCCTGGCCATCACCACTGATTGCCTACAGATCCTCGCTTACGGCAACCAGGAGAGCAAGGTGAGTCCGGGCGGACTATGTTTATTTTTGTTGCTGTTTTTGTTTGGGTGTCTAAGCGAGCGTGGCTGTTTTAGCTGATCATCTTGGCGAGCGGTGGCCCTCAGGCTCTGGTGAACATCATGAGGACCTACACGTACGAGAAGCTGCTGTGGACCACCAGCCGTGTACTCAAAGTGCTCTCTGTTTGCTCCAGTAACAAACCTGCCATCGTGGAGGCTGGTAGGTTTATATAAGCGCACACACACACTTGGGGATCAAAGTGTTCAGGTTTTTATTGGCCTTGACTGGGTGTCTGTGTTTGTTTAAAGGTTTTTATATGTCTGGAATTTGATTATACAAATTAAATTTTAAGGCTTCAAATATAATGCCCACTTTTTCTACTTTTTTTTTATTATTATTTTTAGGAGGCATTTATTTAATAGTTTTACATAAGTTGTATTGTATGTAGCGTTAATCAGATCCTAGAGATTGGAGAGAATTTGTAACTATTTTTAATTGTTGCAAGAAATCTGTTTACAAACTTACAACACTTGGCAAGTTTGTTTTTTATAAAAATAAAAAAAAAACATTGATTTTTCAGGAGGCATGCAGGCTCTTGGCCTTCACCTGACCGACCCCAGTCAGAGACTGGTACAGAATTGCCTCTGGACCCTCAGAAACTTGTCAGATGCTGCTACCAAGCAGGTACACACACATGCACATAACACAACAGCTGGGGTGTTTTATTTTTATTTTATATATTTTTTTCCCCCAAATTTTATTTATTCATTTTTATTCACCCCCTTAGCTATGGTAACTTTGCTGTATTTTTTTATTTTTCGTGCGCTACAGGAGGGTATGGAAGGCCTGCTCGGGACCCTGGTCCAACTCCTCGGCTCAGACGACATCAACGTGGTGACGTGCGCTGCCGGGATCTTGTCTAACCTTACCTGCAACAACTACAAGAACAAAATGATGGTGTGCCAGGTCGGTGGCATAGAGTCTCTCGTGCGCACTGTGCTCCGAGCCGGGGACCGCGAAGACATCACCGAGCCGGCCGTATGCGCCCTCCGCCATCTCACCTCCAGACACCAGGATGCTGAAATGGCCCAAAATGCTGTGCGCCTTCACTACGGTCTTCCCGTGGTGGTCAAACTGCTGCACCCTCCCTCACACTGGCCTCTTATTAAGGTACAGATTTTTCACCATATATTTGCAAGTTCATTAATTATATTCTTTAGTAGCCAGCCAGTTTTGCAATTATAATTGTCTGATCGTTTGGTTTTGGTCGTGCCTCCAGGCCACAGTTGGTCTGATCCGTAACCTGGCGCTTTGTCCAGCTAATCATGCACCACTGCGCGAGCAGGGTGCCATCCCCCGATTAGTCCAGCTGCTCGTGAGGGCCCACCAGGATACCCAGAGACGCACCTCCATGGGAGGCACACAGCAACAGTTTGTGGTGAGCATTTTGGCCAGAGCCTTGAAATTAAAATGACTACTTTGTGGAAGCGAGTTCACTACCAAGCAGAGTCAAGGTTGTGATTAAGTTTTGTATGCACGCTCTACAGGAGGGAGTTCGAATGGAGGAGATTGTCGAGGGCTGCACCGGCGCACTCCACATCCTGGCTAGAGACGTGCACAACAGAATCGTCATCCGAGGCCTCAACACCATCCCTCTGTTTGTTCAGGTACGACATGTGACGCTTAAAGTTGCACATGCTGGTTATATACAGTTGATTTTGTCCTAAATATCTACTAAGATAACTAATCAGACTTGAGGTGGATGTTATAAAATGGGACAATAGTGGCTGTCAGTCCTATTTTAGTTCGGCTGAAGTATATGCATAACTATGCCCAATTTTCCAAATGAGCAATTTGTCAATGACATATATTTATATTGCACAAGACTCAAGTGAAACTGAAGGTTACTGTTCAGCACCAGTATGTAAGAGCTGTCCCTGTGCTCCCTCACCGTGCAGCTGCTGTACTCTCCAATCGAAAACATCCAGCGCGTGGCGGCCGGCGTGCTCTGCGAGCTGGCGCAGGACAAGGAAGCAGCCGAGGCCATCGAAGCGGAGGGAGCCACGGCACCTCTCACTGAACTACTGCACTCCAGGAACGAGGGAGTGGGTGAGTGTTTGAAGGGTCGTTTCAGTGGAACCTGTCAGACAAATGGTCCAGCAAGTTGTTGACATTCCGGCTTTCCTTGTTTTTTTTCCCCCTCTCCCCATTTGTTAGCAACTTGAAGGAATGAAAATTAAGCTCTTAAGAATTTAAAACTCCTGACATTTTTCTCTCCAAAGGCACAAACTGCACTACACTACTCAGGATTCATTTAGTTAATTTTCCATTTTTTTTTTTCCCCTCCACAAATTATTCAGTATGCAACAGCAAATAAGAAGCCAATCAATTCTTCATGCCCCCCCCAAAAAAAAATCAGGTACAGTCTGTTCTGTTTTTTGGAAGGCAGCATAAGGACAGCTGGCTTCTGATGTTTCCTTATTTTGGACCGATTCAATGTAGCACAGTGCGTCCCAGTTTGGCAAAGACAATCCCATAATTTGGGTCATGCGCCCATAAAAGTTTCAGGCACACAGTAATCAGAATTACTGCTCTTGACTTTTTCGGTTAAAATGCTGCATTTTCATTTAAAAACACACGGTGTTGTGGTGTTGGACCATGACGAAGAGTAGGCAGTCATTCTGAGATTAAACAAACATAAAATGTTGCTAACAAACTTCAGTTTGGTAATAACCCTTGATAATCTCTTTCTAGCTACATACGCGGCAGCTGTGCTGTTCCGCATGTCCGAGGACAAACCTCAGGACTACAAGAAGCGTCTGTCTGTGGAGCTGACCAGCTCTCTCTTCAGAACAGAGCCCATGGCCTGGAATGAGGTACGTACACTCTGCAACGGAGTACACACACACACACACACACACACACACACACACACACGTGATTCGATTACATGGCATGTAATTGATATAATTTTTTTTTCCCTGTCCATCTCTTATTAGACTGCTGATATGGGTCTGGATATGGGAGCTCAAGGCGAGCCTGTTGGATACAGAGCAGACGGTAAGAGACCTTCATCAGGTTGACACATTAAAGCGTGGCGTATTAAACAGTGTATATTGTAGAGACGTGAATCACCAGGGAGCAGCTGATGTATCTATGTGATACTTGACTGCGGGTTAGATTCTGTATCATGATTCTATAAGTGTCAGGATTTTATAAATATCCCAGTATATTTATTTAGTTACAATTCTAAAATTTAGCAAGTAGGCTTATAGACGAATTGCTACAATTTAACTACCTCAAACATAAGCTTGTATAAATTACAGAATAATCTATTACGAGTGGTTTGTGGTATCGTGAGCTGATGAACCCCTATATGTACGCATGCAATGCCGTTTGAGTCATTTTTCAGGACGGCAGAATTTTAAATTCATCAAACAAGTTTTGCCTTAATGCACGTGTGTACCTGTATTTTTTTATATATTTTTATTTATTAATTTTTTTTTGCTTTCCTCTCTCCGCCAAAGACCCAAGCTACCGTTCCTTCCACTCGGGCTACGCTCAGGACGGCCTGGGCATGGATGGCATCCTTGAACACGAGCTCGCTGGCCACCATCCTGGAGCAGACTACCCGGTGGACGGGCTCCCTGACCTCGGCCACACCCACGACCTGATGGAAGGCCTCCCTCCTACAGACTCCAATCAGCTGGCCTGGTTCGACACGGACCTCTAAACACATTCTCACACACACAGTCTGCAAGTAGAAAAGGTAAGAGACTCCAAAGGAGAGGGGAGGGGGGGGAACTTAAAGAGCCATTTATACCAGGTTTACATGATTGTTTTAACCTCCATGATTGTCTGTTGCTCGATTTGTTCCTAGAATTCTGATTTTTGTTTTTCTCCCCTTGCAGCGTGAGTGAAACTGCATTGTGATTTTTGCCTGAGGAGTCACGGAAAGGTCGCGGCGGGTGGGAGAGCATATCGGAAAGTGCCTGACACAATGCGTGCACACACACACACACACACACACACACACACACACACACACACACACATGCGTATAAACACTGCACACACATACATATGTACACACCTGATGGAGGTGAGATGGAGTTTTCTATGAGGAACAAGAGGAAGGGAAGCCAACCCCACCCCTTTTTTTTTTATTTTTTACTTTTTTTTTTTTGTCGTTATTATTCTAATTTTTTTTTTCCTCCCGCTTGGCCCTGATGGAGGAAGGAAGGTCGTGAGGGATTTTGGAAGCGGTTGCTCTTTGAAGAGTGGAGAAGAAAGGTCTAATGATGGAACTGTAAAACCTTTTTAGCTTTGTTTTTATGTCACTTTTAACTTTCCTTTTTTTAAAACCTTTTTTTTTTTCTATTATTATTTTAAAGATGATCAGTCCATGGTACTGACCTCCTAGCTTGGTTTTGACCTCTAGTATGTATTCGTTATTATATATAATTTTTTTTCCACTTTTTTTGTTGTTTCAGCAGTAATTTGTATTTCTTTGTCTTCTGTAGTGTTGAGTTGTAGTGGACTTGCCTCATTTTCGGTTTCTCGATCTTTCTCACATAAACGGTGTCGAACACTAATAATCGGTTTCTATGTATTCTGACTGAAAGTGTAACGATGTGTAGCTTTTTTATACGATCAGCTGTTTAAACCTTGGAGTATTGGGGTGGGAGAAATATATGCATTCTTATTAAAAGAAGGAAAAAAAGTATGGCTGGAGCAGCGCTTTTCAGTGTCACAATTGTTCCAAATAAGGTGTGGAGTGAAAGGGGGGGGGGGGGGTGTCACGGGGTTGACAAAGATCTTTTCTTTTCTATGCTATCTCGAGGTAGTCTCTATTGAAGCGACGTCGTTGTTTGTTTTTGTTTTTCTTTTTGTTTGCCTGTGCGGCTTCTTTCGGGAACATGGATAATGACATAGCTAAACAATAAAAGACTTTTATTCCACTCTGCATCCCAAGACTATTTGTTTATTTTTCCCTTTGATAACATTGGGTGATTACATTGGTGTTTTTTTTTTTTTTGTTTGTTTTTTCCCACCCCCTCTGTTTTAACTGGTCAAAAGGTCTTGCTGCCATTGAAGGAGTCAGTTTAAGGTCTAATATAAATGAATACAAGCAGACTGCACACAAAGAACTATTTCACAGGTATTGGCTCCTTTACAAGTAATATATTTTGTGAACCACTGCCCTGAAAGAGAATACTGTTACAAATGCTGTGTAATGTTTTTGTCCCTTGTGGTTTCTTGGTAACATGATGTGCCGGATTCTTTCGAGGGCGGAACTATAAACAGATCAAATGTGTGACGTTTCTTTAAATGAAAAATTGCGTTCAAATGCTGTTCCGGGAACCCGATCAACTTCAGCTTAGTCACAATAGCTCCTCTTTATCACACCATGCTTGGTGCGAATCTCAGTCTCATCCTCAGTCATTATTTTATTTTTTTTCCGTCTGTGTGGTTTTACTCAACGCTTGTTTGCATATTTGTACTGTAGTTCGTTACTTTGGCTCTAAATCGTTTTGTATTGTGAACATGGACGTATCAAGTCATCCTATTTAACGCGTTTAGCATATAACTGGTCCATGTTTGCTTATCTACAAATCAGTTTTTCAGGAAAATAACATGATCCTGTGTGTGTGAACGAGGGGGAGAGAGATCAAAGGGAGGAACATTTGAGTGTGTGCATGCATGTGAGCTGCTCTAACCAGCTAACCCTCTTTTTATAAATAGATACTGAATCTTGTTTATTGGCCAGAGCTTAACCATTTTGTTTGCTGTATTACTACAAATGCAGCCAGTCAGCTGTCACGCCTCTGATGTTGTGCTGCAAGAAATGCAGCAGGTTCACTATTAAACATTAACAGTTATCTTTGTCATATAGTTATGAGCTGAGAACACATTGCCCAGCCAAAAAAAAAAAAGTTACCACCTGGCTTTAACTAGGCGAATAGTCAAGAAATTTCCTTTGGGTAATTACTGCAGTGATTTCATATGGTTCAGCTGGCAGCAAAATTAACCCTAACTGACAGTGAGTAGCTTCTCATTCCGAACAAAACACGTCAGAAGAGACGTCCTGTGGTTGTGGCTATGTAAGTTTGTTTTTTTAAAATTTATAAGTGCATCAAGCAATAAACAACTAGGGATATTACTGATTTCACTAAAATTGGGTTAGGAACTGTCCAAAACATTTAAAACCTGGAAGCATAGTGGTGAACCATCATCTTCCAACTTAACCAACCGTAAGACGTCTTGAATGACGGATCACTTAAAGATCAAATTGGTTAAACTGTAGAACTCAGATAAATTTAACAGCGAAATTAAGTGCATTTCCACATACAGTGTAAAGAGAACTAAGGGTATTGGGACCAAACAGCTGTGTATCTTTAAGAAAACCACTTTCGTTTTCTAGGGATCATAACGAATGCACTGTTGAGCATTCTCTGCTCCCAAAGAAAACAATCCCACTAACTCAAAGGAAATTTGACTGATTCTATGACAGGAAAGGTGTTTAATTCTGTTTGCTCCCTAAGGAATTCAGACCTGTTTTTGAAGGAAATCTGGTCAAACACACTGCCTCAGAAAGGACAACTGTCCAATTATTTTTGTTGCCAAAGGAACGCTGACCAATCCCATGCCCTCTTGGAAGAAATGTGACCAATCCCAAAGCCCTGTAAATAAAAGCTGTCCAATCCTGTCTGGTCAGCATTCCTTTGGGAGCAATCCCATCCATTCTGAAAGGGAATCTAACAGATTCCAGCCACCCTGGGGGAAATCTGACCAGTTTTAAACACTTTTAAAGGTATCTGAACAGCCCTACACCCTTCTACACAAAATCTGATGGAGCAGACACCATTCTGAAGGAAAGGTGTTTAAACCAGTCATCTGTTCCTGAAGGAAATCTTGACCAATCCTGCCTGTCCTCAAAAGAAATCTCATATATCCTGTCTGCTTCCAAAAAAATAAGACCAATCCTGTAAGCTCCCAAAAGGAATTTAGACCAATCCTACATGTTCTTGCTGTAAATCTGAACAATCCAGCCATTCTAAGGGAAATCTAAACAGTCCCACTGCCTTTTAAAGGACAACTGTCCAATTATTGTTGTTCCCGAAGGATTACTGACGAATTCCATGCCTTCTTGAAGGAAATCTGACCATCCCCACAGCCCTGTGAAGAAAAGCTGTCCAATCCTGTCTGGTCAAAGTTCCTTTCGGAGCAATCCATCCATTCTGAAAGGAAATCTAACCTGATGTACACCCACCTAAAGGTAATCCGACACCCTCCTGAAAGAAGGCTCACCAAAGGAAAAACCAACCAGTTTCACCTGTCCTTGAAGGGAATCTGACCAATCCTGTATGCTCCTGAAGAAAATTCCGACTAATTCCAGGCACCCTGAAGGAAATCTGACCAATTGTACACCCTCCTAAAGGTAATCTGAACAATCCCACACCCTCCTGAACAAAAACCGATGAAGCGAAAAACCCTCCTAAATAAAAGCTCCCCAAAGGAAAACTAACCAGTTTCACCTGATCTTGAAGGAAATCTGACCAATCCTGTCTGCTCACAAAAGAAATCTAACTAATCACAGAGCCTCCTGAAAGAAATCTGACCAATCTCCCAGGCTGGTGAATACCTTGCTTTTCCACCCATCATGACAGGCAACCTGAACACCTCCATAACGTCCTGAAGGTAAACTGATTAACCAAACAGCTTCAGAAAGTAAAAGTTGTCCGAAGGAAAACCGACCAGTTTGCCCAGTCCTTGAAGGACATCTGACCAATCCCACCCATTATTGAAGGACAAATGCACCCTCCTGCAGCGTTCATTTGTTTCGTTGATATTTTCAAATGATTCTAGTTCTGTTTTCTAAAATATAAACACATTTGCAACCTTGAACAGGACATCACACAACAGCAATATATTGATCTCGTCATTTTTTGGCGAAAGATGAAACATTGGTGAAAGAGAAGAAAAACTGGTGAGTGAATTAGCTGGAGCTACAAATGTACCAATGCTAGTAGCTTAGTAGCAGAGCAGAATCGGAATTACTTATATGTTTTCTGCCAAGTAGCATTGCAGAAGTACTAGCTTCAGAAACAAAAGTCGTAGACCAAACCATCTCTGCTCTTTGCCTTATCTCGTTTCTCATAAGCAAATCAATCAAGTTTGTTTGATTGTTAACTTTTCCTTCTAACTCTATTCCGGTTATCCGGTGTTCTAACAATCCATGCTACCTATGTTTTTTTTTTTTGCTACTTAACGTTAACTGAAAAGCTTAAAAACTGTTTTAGTCTTTTTTTTTTTTTCAGAATATGCTACCATATTAACCATGTTGACCATAAACATGTTCTCCAACAAATGTTAAGTGTTCAAAATATGCTCCATTTACTGCTATTGTACATTTGACAATTGGGGTAGCATGAATCGATATCCATTCATGCTATGGTAGCAGTTTTTGACAAGACATCAAAAATTGGCAGAGCATCAACACCAGAAGTTTATTAAATGTTATATTATTTAAAGACATTGTCATTTATCATCGAATCATATATGAAAGGTGTGGTTTGGGATACTTTTATGTTCCCTTTGAAGTGCATGTTCATTGAAAACGTTATTGATCTTAATGCCAATGGTGGAACAGCCTGTGCTTATAACGAGGATAATAACTGCAGCGATGGCATGTGTGTAATTAAAGTAATGGCACCCCACCGAAGAACAGTAATTCGTTCAATAAGATTTACTCCATTTCATAATAGAATCTGAACATTTTCACAGTTCAGAACATAAAAAAAAAAAAAAGATATTTCAAGATCGGCCCATGTATTGGAACGAGAAGAAGAAGAAATCAAAAACACAGAGTGACTTCTTAGTTCTCATTAGCTTGTAATGTAGGTCTGTAGCACATGCTTATACTTGTGAGAGAAGAAAAAGAAAAAAGTTTCTGCCCCATAGCCCCCCCCACCCCCCCCCCCCCCCCCCCCCGCCTTTGTTGTGGCGCGAGGAATTTCACTGAGCCCTTGCCAAAGCGGCCGGCTCCAGTTTGAAGCCGTGCCCCGATGCTTTGGCTCCGCCGGCGACTTCAGAAAGATCACACGCTCGTCCCTCCATCTCCGAGCAAGGAGGAGGAAGAAGGGTTTGTCCGAGTTGGCCCCGAAAGGCAGCTTGTCTGTGTATGTAAAGAGCCTGTGATGTGCCGCATAAAAACTGGGAGGTGTGAGGGTATGAATCTTTTTCCCCCTCAGCTCTCCAGCAGCTCCGCTCTTCCCCCTTAAACACACACACACACACACAAGCCGAAACACACTGGAGTCATATATCAGTGGATCAAAGGAAAGGGGAGCGACGGGAAGGGAGATAAGGGAGATGGCAGGAGATTTTAGACGTGAGAGAAAGAAAGAGGGGGAGGAAATACAACAAGAGAACTCCATGACCTCCACTCCCATACACCCACCCACCCACACATACACACACACACACTTTGCTGGAGGCTACACACTGCACCTGTGTGTGACAGAGAAGCCCACATTAAATGATGACACATGGGTCACAATGTGGTGTTTCTGAGCTCTGTGATTGTCAAACTGACTTACAAAGCAAGAAAGACTTTGGAAACACACGCTCACACACACACACACACTTCCTGAGGCCGAAGGAAAATCAAGCAACGACTGACCAATCAGAATCCAGAATGGGTAATGGAGGAGAAGCAGCACTCCAAATGATCTGATGTGGAGACGGAGGTTCTCACACGGTCATCCGAGCTACATGCTGGGAAAAGAAAAGAAAGAAATCCTGTAGTATAAACTACTACACTAAAGATGATGGTAAAAATGCAAGAAACCAATATCACTGAGAAATTAAATTAGAGAACCAAATAAACGTAATATAAAGACAAAAAACAGCTACAGTACGCAATTTGTAAACAATATTTCTGCAGACATACACAATATATTTGCAAACTTTTTATGCAGTTTTTTTTTATTTGTCCCACACACACACACACACACACACAGTCTGCTTTCACAAGAACAAGAGGACTGTTGCCTGGCAACCGCAGAGGCTCCTGGCTTTGAGAGGTACTTGTCCCCACACACACACACACACACACACACACACGCATATGTGCAGGTGTTCGCTGGTAGCTGGAGCAGGAAGATGAAAGGCAAATGTCAACAGATCAAAGAGATCACCTTTGAGGTATATAAAAAAAAAAATCCAATAAGGATGACTCGCAGCTTGTGTCTAAGCAGGTTAGCACTAAGTGAAATCTCTTTCTCTCTCTCTCACACACACACACACACACACACACTAACTCTGGGTGCTATCCAGCGCAGGAACCAGAATGGAAAGCTCAATGTCCCATGAATTAGTCATGTGATGTGCGTTGTTGTAAATAAATGATGTCAAACCATTAAAGCAGAGACGTCCTCCAGAGAGCGAACGCTGTGTGTGTGAGGAAAAACACACGCCGAGACGTTGCTTGTTTTTTAAAGAACGTCAAATCATGCCTGTAATCAATCATTTAAAGGTAACTGGACTGTTACAAAGTGCTGGCACTGGAGACTCCTTCCAAACACTGACGAAAGCCTGAACATATCAATGATTTCCAAAGGTGGAAGATAACTGAGGGCCTGTCCACACGGAGACGCGTTTCGCTGTATACGTATACATTTTCTATCGTATTGGCGTTTCGTTCACACGGATCCGGCGTTTTAGGAGACTGAAACCGCTATTTTTTGAAACGGGGTCCCAAAGTGGATAAATCTGAAAACAACACCCTTGCGTCTTCGTGTGTACGGCCAATCCGTATATATTTTGTGAAACGATGATGTCATCACATCACGTGTCCGCTGCGTCACACGTAACAGCAACAACAATAATGGTGGACTACGTGATTGTGTTCGTGTTGCTCCAAAGCCTACTAGCTTTATTACAGCAAAATCTATTGCTTCTATGCAACTGTTATGAGCAGCAAGCGATAATGGACAACACCATCTTGGTTCGTATACAGCGCGCAAGGTTATGCGCATGCTCAAAGTCTTCTTCTCCGTGTATAGTGTATCTCTATGGCAGAATTACTGCGCCCCATACTGGTCTGGCATATATGCTACACCGTTTTCAGTGGTTTCGTGTGTACGCAGATATTTCTTGTTCACGAAAAGAAATGATCGGATAGGGAACGCACCGGCTTTGTGTGGACGGAGTCTGAGTATATTTACTGTGTTATTGTACTTAAGTACATCTTTCATATCATCATATCTGTACTTTACTTTAGTAGATTTATTAGAGGACACTTTTTACATTTACTCCACTACATCCTCTATGAAATATCTGTACTTCTACTTAACTACATTTCTGCAATTCAGAAATTGTGCACATTCACAATCGGGAAGCGCGAGGAGTGGGGTTAATAATAATAATAATAATAATAATAATACTTAAGTGTATTTATATTTAAATTTGAAGGTGACTACTTGAAAACAAATCGCGCACTTCTACTTTTACTTGATTAATATGTAATCTGCGCGGGTTACAGAAGCGGTATGTGTTAGCGTGCTGTGACGCAAAAATGAATCGATATTTCCACAACCAATCAGAATCAAGAGGGTATGACAGGGGACACAGGTTCAAGCGAAGCTGGAGTGGTGGTCACATGACCAATCAATATTTCACACATACCGCGTAGTACTACAAAGACTAGAACATACTGTAGTATAGATTGAATTTGCAACATTTTAGTCTTTTTTTTTTCTTATAACCCTGTTTGCCAAGTCATACATCACAAGAGTTGAACATACAGTCTGTGTATTCGCACAAAGCTGTACAACTGTATAGCTCTGACATCCATAATACACTCCATGCACACAGCCATCCTGCGAACCTAATCCACTCGACCCTCGAGCAGCCATAAGGAATCGAGGATCTGTCAATCACGCACCGCCCCTGGGCCGTTGTTCCAGCTCAGCACCAGAAGCGGGTTGAGCCGTAGCTCCTCCCCTTTGACCCCAGACCTCTCCGTGGGAAATGAGACACAATGACCTTGTAACACGATGACCTCTTTAGATCCTGTGGAGGGTTCTAAACATGATATAAATATAGTCCTCACTTCTGGGTAAAGATTAGATACGCTCACATGGTTATGTGTTCGTCTCATTGTTTCCCAAGAAACTGCGAAAAAAACGTGCAACAGAGATGAATAATATTTTTATTATTAAAAAATGACATTTTCTGAAGCATCAAAGTAATTTTAGTGACATGGAGAAGATCAAAGCATACGCATCCCTTATTGTTTTCCGTACACAGGTACATGGTAAAAAAAAAAATCCCGCAGTCTTGTTTTTTTTTTTTTTTTTTTACTTCAATAACGATGATTGTGATGACCCCGTGACTCATTTCAGCCCGTGAGGCAGTCTCACCCTTTCCAACTCAAAACAAGCAAGAAACTGAACAATGTAACCCAAAAGTTGATACAGACGTAGGCACAGCTTCTGGGAGGAAGACTTCAGATCTAAGTATCACATGATTTATTTCAACTACAAAAACTTGCTTGCAATCCTGAAACATCGTCGATCATTTTTATTTATTTTTTTTACTTTAGATTAATGAATTATTGAAAAATAAATAAATAAATAAATAAACAAACCAGTAGAAGTGTGTAACATGTTGATGTATATACACAACTCACCATTCAAGGTTGTCTCTTATTGTCTGTTTGAATTTTTTTTTTATTTTTTTTATTCAAATTCAAATTTTGTTTGTCACATACACACACAGTACGATATGCAGTGAAATGCTTAGACGACTGCCAGTGACTTTAAAATAAAAGTTCATGAATAGTAAATAAATATGTAAAGGAAAATAGAGGGCAAATTTAACGAAGAAATAATAAAATAAAATATAAAATAAAATAACTGTACAGTACAAAATATACAATATCAGAGAAATATATGAAAAAATATGGAAAAATAAGACAAACAGCTGTACAATATAGAAATACTTATTACTAAAATTATTTATGTATTACTTATATATTAAGTATATATATATCACTATATTATTTAATATATTACTAACTATTAAAAACTTGTGAGCAAGGTAAATTTTTTATGCCATGTATGCTATTTAAAAATATTAAAGGCGACATAATTCCTATAATTACTTATAGGCGGCACGGTGGCATAGTTAGCCTTCACCACCACCGCCTCACACCTCCAGGGTCGAGGGTTCGATTTCTGCTTCGAGTCTTGGCCATGCTTGGTGGATTTCCTCTGGCGGCTCCGGTTTCCTCCCACAGTCCAAAGACATACGGATTAGGCTAATTGACCTTGAGTGCGATGGATTGGCAGGCTGGACCCCGCCTTGTGCCCTGGGAGTTATTGCCACATCCCCCGCACAGTCCTGACCTCGCTCCGAGCCATTTCAACATGTTTGTGCCATTGAAAGGGTTCCTGGGAGGCCAGCGTTTCAGATGTGAAAAAGACAGGTGGTCCGATCATGGCTCCAGCGTAATGAGAAAACTTTCTACCTTGATGGTATCCAAGCACTAGTGAAACAAGTACATTAGTGTGGCAGGAGATTATATAGAGAAATAAAGGGTCGTTCTGTTATCCTGCATAATCAAAGTCCCGGTTTGACTTGAACACCCTGTGTAATTTTACCATACACAGCCTTAAGAATATTTTAATGTTAAAATGTCTCATAATAAGGAGTGTGCCATGGTGCCTCGGCAAGAGTCTCAATCCGTGTTGCAAATTTAATACTAGGCATTTTAGAAAACATTTTTCAGGCAAAAAACAGTGTAAGTGAAACCACATGCTCCCATATACATAAGCTCATCCACTGAGGGCAAGCATGATTCATTCCTGCCCGTTCCCCTGACTGTACACATACGCCCACACACACACACACACACACACACACACACACACACATAGAACCAGGGTTACTCAGTCAGCGGTACATCCCTAAATATTCATGGTTGGCCACAGCAAGGCCCAATAGGGGGATAATGAGGACCACTGGGACCTCTCCTGGATTCCCTTGAGACTTTAATCTGTCCCTTTCTCATTCACACACACACACACACACACACACACACACACACACACACACACACATACACACACACTCATTGGACAGTCAATAATAATGAATGTTAGGAGGACTGGGACTGCACACACACACACACTCATGTCAACTTTAAGGAGGGTCAAAGTGCACTGCAGTCTGTAAGTAATTGGACAAGGACTCGGTTCTCATTATTCAGGAGTACCTCTAATTCAAGATTAATTTTAATCTTTATATTTAGTGACCCGCTGCCAGTTTTCTTACACTGTTGGTACATTTTAGCCCAAAACATACGAACTACATTCGAGAAAATTAACACACTTCCTTGCGTGAAAAACAAAAGTTTATTAAGTTACCTTCCAAAAGGTCTAAAGGCAAAATTTTTGCAGTCCATCTGAAAATGTTTAGAAAAGTTTCTAAAGACACAACAATGTTTCTTTCCATAGTAATGAAGTTTTTCTGGTGTCCATGCATGATCAAACCAAACCCGAATACACAAATCCCTAAAGATCTTACCTTTGGAAAAGTCCTGTTTCTCAACGACCTTGTTCTCTCAAGCAGAAGGTTTTCTGAGCTACAAAAACGCTGCAAGAACAGCCAGACAATTAGACTTTCCTTTTGGTCCCCGCAAACCAGCCTACAGCAAAACGTGAAACCAATGTCCGTGGGAATTGCTAGAGATGAACGATCAATGAAAAGCGATGATTCAGATATCGGATGTCAAATTCTGTAAGAAATACAGACAGTTGGAATTAGATTCGGAAAAGAAAACCTTTCTAAAACCTGAAATGTTTACTTACATTTTAAGATGAGATTATTTTATTTGGTTGGGATAAAAAAACGTTGTTATTCCATTCCACAATGTCGAATATTATTATTATTTTTTTTGTTGTGTTTGTTAAGAATTTAAATGTAATTGTTCAGTAAAAAAAAAACTGTTAAAATTTTTTTTAATGAAAACTTAAGTTTCCAGTATCAACATTGATTAAGAACATTATTATTATTATTATTATTATTATTATTATTATTAAGAACATAAATTCCTAGGGTGAGGCTAGTGAAACTGCTTCTCATCCACACTCTTTTCTAAATGTGCGCAATCTATAGCAATCAATTATCTAATTATATACTGTACATAGGTGAAAAATAAAATTACAAAAATCTTTACATAACTTTCAGAATTTTATAGCGTTAGGTTTTGACATAGCTTAATGACATGCACACAACTGTGTGTAAAACCTAACAATCCGTCAGAGTGTCATCTAAATAGATGTTTTAATGAAAAGAATAAAAACGCAGGGAAAACTTGACCTTTTGGACAAACTATTTTACAAAGTTAACCTGAACAATATTTAAATTTAGGCAAAGTAAAGCAGAGAATCTTGTACAACTGGTACCACTGAGTCCTAATGATGAGTAAAAAAGATTTTTTTCTTTTAAAAACAAACATGCAGGTATTTCTGTAACAAGTAACATGCCAAAAAACTAACAAATCATGCATTTTAATAGTTAGAGATGTTCCATAAAAAAATTAAATGGCATTGTCATTTATGCATCTATATCTTTCTTGTACGATAAAAATCATAGTTTAAAAATCAACTATAACTATATATAACATAAAATAATGAAATTGTTTCAAAAGTTAAACCAAATTCCAGATAAATATAACAACAAATAAAACAGAATGATCAATTTATCGTACAGTATAAACCATAAAATCTATTAGTGTGTGTAAGTGTTTTTTTTTGGGGGGGGGGGGGGGATTTTTCCAATTTTCTTCCCTAATTTAGTCGTAGCCAATTCCTTCCCGGCACTAGAGAAGTGGTTTCTTTGTGGGGACCAAATTCAAACTATAGGTATCTTTTATCTGGTCCTTACAATAATTTTTTTAAACATTATAAAAAATAAAAAAAAACGCAATAAAAAACGATTTTATTTAATATATAAATTTTAGATACTGTATGCTAAGGCTTATTTTTGGTTAAATAGTCTAAATTCTAGTGTGACAGCATTAATTAACTGCATTTATACCTGTTTACATGAAAGTCCTCACAACAACTGTACACATGAATTGTGTGTTTCTTTTTTACTGTCAGTGAATGAAGGGCATCTACAAACGGAATGAGCAAAGTGAGTGATGTCATTACACTCACACACACACACACACACACACACACACACACACACACACACCACTGGCACTAGGGAATAAACCCTACAATGGCCAACCAAAGCATTTTTCCTGCTTTTAATCTTGCCTGCCTGCAATGTGTACACACACACACACACACACACACACAGATTTAATATGGATTAAGCTGATTTGCATATAAATCGGTTTGTGGAATATTCATCTGGAGTAATGATGCAGTATTTGCGTGGCTCAGCGACATTATGGTGACTTGGGAAAAAGAAACACCTATTAGTCTAAAGACGTCTATCAGTCACTGAGAACAGGATGGGAGGATGACTGTGTAAAAGTTTGTGCACTCCTCAAAGCTAATATTTATGATTTGTACAGCATTAGGATGTAGTTTGCTATTATCGGTTTTTAACCTTTATTAAATCGTCCTAATAAATGTAGGTCATGTGATTACGTGTATGCATGGAAAACCAGGCCGTGTCCTAGAACCATTCAAGTCTACGCCGTGTGATTTTTAAGTTAAAATGGTGTTAAAATGATACCACCAGGGGAAAGGAGAAAAAAGGCCACAAGTGGAAAATGTAAAGTGGAACATGTGTGTAGAAGGATTAGTTCGCCTGACTAATGATAAAACACTGATGATTGATTAACCGGGACAGGTGTACTCGATGAGGGTTAGACCTAAACACATGTCCTATACACCCACACCAGTTGTGTGTTTTCTTTTCTTCTTCTTTTTTTTTAGATAATGGTGTGTTGTTTGGGCAAGAGATTGACGGATTATATTGTCTTTTATCTCACCGATACCTACAGAACAGTCCGAGCCTAAAAAGTGGTGAGACTGCGATTGAAGGAAAAGGTCTTTTATTTGAAAAGAAGTAGGAGGAGGAGGGATGTGATCAGTCTGGACATGTTGTCTCTTTCTTCGTCTCTTATTTGCTTTGACAGCAAACTCATTCAGTCTCTAAATCATGCTCCCCCCCTCCCCCCCTGTCCTTACATCCTTTTACAGCCGCACAAGTGGGATGAAGACCTGCAGGGACCTGAGTCTCTTTTATGTCAGACAACACCCCCACCTTCCCCCGGCACACGCACTGAGACACGGATATACAGCACGACTGCGAGATAAGAGATGAACTTTCTTGTATATACATGTCAGTAAATCATAATGGTGTTATGGCAGATCAGTTTTGTCAGCGCTTCAGAACAGAAATCTCAGCACCAACACTACTCTTAATACACATTACATATATATATATAAAATATGCATGCAGTAATGAGCTCGTCTAATTATCTGAAGATAGCAGTGGTAATGCTGTAGCCTCCCGCAGCTGGAGAGCCTAGAGCGAGCTGATTGGCCAAGTACTAAGAGTCGATTGATGGGTGTCATTCTAGCGATCTCAAATCAATCGTGATGCTAATCAATCGTGGCTTTAACCAATCATGGGCATCTGTGAGGTCACACAAGCAGAAGGAGTGGATACCACGTCATTTATACCACTCCCTACAGTTCAAGAACATGCTATTGGATGACATCACATTTTTTGGAGAAAACCTGTGATAGCCTTCGCCCTCTCTAATTGGTGGTTATAGACTTGATGTGAAAGTGAATTAATGATGAGTGGGACTTTTTTTGGAAAAATCCAGAGAAACACTAAAAACTAAAATTGCTGATCATTGATTATGTAACTCATCTGCCATAGTGAAGTTGTTAATATGCAAACTCTTGCATGTTAAAACTAGCATGTTAATATAATCCTGCAGTTTAAAGTACAGAACAAAAGTGCTGTTATAGTCTTATATAGGTTAAACAACCGCTATAGTGATGCGAACGGCAATACGTGGTCGTCTTAATCTGGCATTGATTTTTGAAGATCATTAAAAGTCTAAATTAGGACATTAGTGACTTAGACTCCGTCCACACGAAGCCGGTGCGTTCCCTATCCGATCATTTCTTTTCGTGAACACGGCGTCGTCTCAAGAAATATCTGCGTACACACGAAACCACTGAAAACGGTGTAGTATATATGCCAGACCAGTATGGGGCGCTGTAATTCTGCCATAGAGATACACTATACACGGAAAAGAAGACTTTGAGCATGCCCTTACCTGCGCATAACCTTCGCGCTGTATACGAACCAAGATGGTGTTGTCAATTATCGCTTGTTGCTCATAACAGTTGCATAGAAGCAATAGATTTTGCTGTAATAAAGCTAGTAGGTTTTGTAGCAACACGAACACAATCATGTAGTCCGCCATTATTGTTGTTGCTGTTACGTGTGACGCAGCAGATGACATCATCGTTTCACAAAATATACGGATTGGCCGTACACACAAAGACGCATGAGTGTCGTTTTCAGATTTATCCACTTTGGGACCCGGTTTCAAAAAATAGCGGTTTCAGTCTCCTAAAACGCCAGATCTGTGTGAACGAAACGCCAATACGATAAAAAATGTATACGTATACAGCGAAACGCGTCTCCGTGTGGACAGGCCCTTAGTGGTAGGTTTATTATCTTCCATGCAAAAGGGCCCAGATTTGAGTCCCAGCTCATGTCCCACACCCAACCGCTGGGGTCGCCGGACAAGCTAAGTGTCGATCCCAGGGCCAACAACATTTTAAGATGCCTGGGTTTAATTTCCATCCAATCCCCAAACCTCAGCCAGTGGATACAGTGCCAATCGCAAGCATGAATAAAAATAACGGTAGGGGTGAATCGGGAAGGGAAGAGTTGTGAATGGATCGGATGGTACACTGTGGACAACGCCTTGACGAGAGCAGCGGAAAGAGCAACGTTGTATAAATATGTTTATTTGGTGATAATGTAAATCGACACCTTTACCCACCCAGAGTTTGAATCTTACCATTTCAGATTATACAAAACTGGTGCTACAATCCAGTTCCAACTGCCCTCATTAATCTTCCTTCAAGGTTCTGATTTAAGCAGCAAAAATGAAGAATATCTGGGAAATATCCTTATCATTAATCTAGTAGCTCAGATTTAAACACGGTGGTGTTGCAGCATAACCACACACCATGATATGAGGAGGTTAAAGGAGTCATTGCGGAGCAGAAGAAAAGAGCTACTTCACACTATAGACAGATCTATAGATGGACGTCTTTCTTTGTAATAGTAAAGGTAGATTTCAAAAGGAAAAAAAACATTCAGATTGAAACGGAGCTGTATCCAGGTGAGTAAGTATTACGCTGAACAGGAAGGTTGCCAGAACTCTGTGAATCACACTGTTCGTGCGAATAGGACATTCCCTGAGAGTGATGTCACTGAAGCCTGACCTGGAAGGTAATGATGAAGTCATCATAAAGCACATAGTACAGAGCTGAGCAAGAAGAGTCTCAAAAAGGCCATTATTAAAGAAATGAAAAAACAATAAAAATCACAGTGCTGTGAAGGATTTTGTAACTTATATCTTTAATAAATGGTGCAAGTGAGAGGTTCGGTACAATCTCAAGCTGCCTCTTTCGTTTCGTAATTTGATTTTCTTGCAAATGACTTAAACTAATCAGCCATAAAATGATGCGGCAGTATCGTGTAGGATCTTGTGCCATCGGGGCAGTTCTAGTCCCTTATGGTCTAGTCTTTGCCTGCCGAGTCCTGTGCATGGTGGGCTTTTGATCCCCATGGGCATGGTTGAGCTCTAGGCCCGTCTCCAGTTTTCTGGTATATAATTGATAAGTTAGTGGTAAATGTTGTGGCTGATCGGTGTAGATGTTTTTTTATTTCTTTCTCATCATTCAATTTGAAGAGCATGGAAAATTAAAACTTTGCCTTCGGTTATAAAACGAATTGGGAAAGAAATGAGCATACTGACCGTGTCGCAGTGAATACTGACATCTCCATGAATCAGAGAATAAGTTTCATTTTATGTTGTGCATATTTTACTGAAATGCGTGTTCAGACTACTCGCTACAGACGAATGACTAATGCAAACAATAAAAAGCTTCTCAAGGGTTAATTTTCTCCCTCTTTATTTTTCCTCCTTTTGTTTTTTAAAGTGGATTGATGGACAACAGAAATGTGCGTATGGCACAAGTGTCAAGCTTCATTTCTAACCAAACTATCTGAATTACCTTAACGTCACAGAAGGTTTTTTAGGTATGTAGTAATCATTAAGATGCAATGCAGCAGGACGCATATCCACCTCAAAGCTCCTCAAAGCTCAGATTATATTTTACTATAACAAATAATACAATATATACTGTATCTATACAGTAGATGCCAATACATAAGTCTGACCAGATTATTACCAAAAGACCTTTCATTTTCAAGGTGACTGATCATTTCCTCTGGAGCCGTCTCCCATTTTGATTCGTCTTTTTTCAAGAGTCAGAAATCAGATTTTGTCAATTACTCAAAGCATATCCAAATTAGGCATAGAAAATATCCACTTCCCATAATGCATTGCTAAATATTAGCGTCCTAATGGAGATAAAATTACATATAATGCATGAGAATGGAGCAGCATTTCCGACACTGGTTTTCTATGCAGTTCTGCCATCTGGTGGTGATTAGTTTGAGACATGAGCACCTCTTGCACTAATGTAAATCATCATCATTAATACTGTATAATTCTATCTAAATCTAAATGACTTCAGAGATATGTTAGATGTATTGTGTAGGTTCATACAGGAAGTGTTTTAATTACTAAACACCGGTCCAAAGTGCAGAGATCGTCTATACTGCCTGGAGCCGCTCTCGGAAACTTAAGGCACAGGACAAGGCACACCTCGGACAGGGTCACCACATACTCATTCACACACTATGTGCAATTTGGAAACACCAATTAGCCTAATGGACTGTGGGAGGAAACCCACCATGCATTGTAACCTCAACTTAAAATTTCCTCACTAAGGTAAAACCTTATAATTCTAATGTTATGATCAGTGGTGGATTAAGGTGGTTGTGGGCCCCCAGGCTGCTCTATGCGTGGGGCTTTCCTTACTTATAATTTTTTTTACCATAACATAAGTAATTTATTGCCATGTGTACTAGCATGCTACAAATATATCACAGCCTGTTGCTGAAAATATGTGACATATTGCACAACAATACAGTCAATATGTTTCTCACGTTCTGCCCAATAGTGATCAAGGTTTTTTTTTCTTTAAAGCAAATTTAAATACTGGTTGTCTCTGTTCCGTTTCAGGAGCACATTAGTAAGTTTGATTTGTTCTTAAGTCTGACAAAGTGAGTGTTATACAATGTAATATTCGATATAAAGCATAACAATCCATCCATTCATCCATCAATCTTTAACCGCTTATCCAAAGTCAGGTCGTGGGGGTAGCAGTTCCAGCAGGGAAACCCAACTTTCCTTTCCCCAGCCTCCTCAGCTAACACTGACTGGGGAATCCCGAGGCGTTCCCAGGACAGTGTGGAGATATAATCTCTCCATCTAGTCCTTGTTCTGCCCCATGGTCTCCTTCCAGCTGGACGTGCCAAGAACACCTCCCTAGAGGGGCGTCCTGGTGACATACTTACTAGATGCCCCTACCACCTCAACTGACTCCTTTCCACGCAAAGTAGTAGTGGCTCTACTCTGAGTTTCACACGGATGAGTGAGCTTCTTATCTTATCTCTAAGCAAAAAGCCAGCTACCCTTCTGAGAAAACCCATTTCAGCAAGCACTGCAGGTCATAGACTGATGATGATATCAGGACCACATCATCTGAAGCAGCGATGCAATCCTTAGCCCACCAAACTGAATACACACAGCCCCGGCGGAGGCCAACACCCACTGGAAACAAGTCTGACTTACTGCAGAGAATCCGAACACAGCTCTCACTTTGGGCGTTAAGAGGTTTGGATGGCCCTAAAAAATGACCTTCTCACCCCATACTCCCGCAGTACCTCCCACAGAAAATCCAGAGGGAGCTGATCATATGCCTTCTCCAAATCTACAAAACACTCGTAGACTGGACGGGCATATTCCCAAGTCCCCTTCAGGATTCCTGCAAGAGTAAGAAGCAAAAAGAAACTGTTCCTCTTCAGTGGTTCGACAATCGGCCGAACCCTCCTTTCCAGCACCTTAGAGTACACTTTCCCAGGGAGGCTGAGTAGTGTAATGCCCCTATAGTTGGCACACCCCCTCTGGTTCCCCTTTTTGAAAAGGGGAACTTTCACCCCAGTCTGCCACTTCTTAGGCACTGTCCCAATGTTGGAGAGGCATGTCAACCAAGGCAGTCCCTCAACACCCAGATTCCAATTTCACCAATTCCCAGGGCTTTGCCACTGTGGAGATGTTTGACTACCTCAGTGACCTCGTCCAGGGAGATCAAAGCCGCCCCCCCCCCATCATCCTTCAGCTCTGTCTCTGCAACAGTTTGGGGAAGGCTCTTTTCTAATCCAACATTACTGTGTCCCAGTATACAAAGCATCGACTATAAAGACATGGTGTGATGAGTTCAGTGTGGAAGAACTTGACTCGCTCGCACACAGAGTCCAGACCTCAACCCCATCGAGCACCTTTGGGATGACCTTGAATCCTCAACCCTGGAGGTCCAGGACGACAGCGCTAACCACTAAGCCTTGAAATTTTATTCCTTACTCATCAACACAGCGTATAGGAGATAATTAGATAAGTAGAACCCGAAATTTACAAATAAAATAGTCATTTTTAACCATCCAAAATACTTCTGAGAAACACTTTAATAAAGCATGTACACTATATTTTTGAATAATGAAAGAAAAAAAATAACTATACAACTTAATTATACAAATGTTAATTTGTTCTCAGAGAATGAAAGTAAAGAAATTTATTTTATGCTTTTTCATTTTTTGGTTATCTGAGCTATTATACAGATCCACATTTAAAACATGGCTATATTTCGAGATGTAAAGGTCAGTTTGCGGCAACAGTGGGACAAATTGTTTATAAGGCATTCGAAAACTGGATTTAAATGAACAAAACAAATCAGCACCACTATCTGATACCACTAATATATTAAATATTATATGCTATGAAAAATATTGTGACCTCAGCATTAGCGTCTAGGTGAAACTTTCCACACCAGGGTAAAATCTTAGAATTGTTGTGTTACATCATAACTCAATGATCCCAAAAAACTTTTAACTTTACATTAACAAACAAACAAACAAACAACAGACAGGTTAATGAATTTCATGTAAAAAGGGATGGGTTGAAAAAACTGTATATATATATATATAAAACTAATATAATTTATCAAGTCACTCTGGAAGAACACCTCTGCTGCAGCATGACGCAATCTGGGGTGTGACGTCACGGCCGGTGCAGCGGCGGCGGCTGTGGATGTTGCTCTGTCCTTCAGCGTAGAAAGAGGAGAAAGAGAGGGAGATAGAAAGAGAGGGAGAGAGAGAGAGAGGGGGGATGGATGGAAGACGGGACAGGACGAGTGTGTAGAGTGTGTGTGTGTATTGGGAATACCGGAAACGTCGCATTGTCTTTGTGTGGACACGAGTGTGGAATAGTAACACGGCACGCGCTCAGCATCAGCAACATCCATCATCTACTCAGCTGTCAATCATCCATCATCCAGCCCGGGCCCGGGGTCAGGCTTATCTGAGTTTATTTTATCTCGCACCTTAAGGGCTTAAAACACAGCTTTTGTTTTTGTTTCCTAAAAGGAAGCCGTACATCACTGGGACACAGAACTACACGGTGCCGTAAGTGTTTAAAATTAGTCTCTAAAATTAAAATAAGGACATATTACTAATAACAACAACAATAATAATGAACAATTTATTATTATTATTATTATTTTGCTTAGAATGTATGCGTTATTGCTTGAATCGGTTTGTTTACGCAAGGTGAGCCGCATCCTCCCTGCCACGACGTCATGACGTCACAGACACGCGTGTGGTTCCGACGTGGTGACGTCGCGCTGATACCGGAAATGAACTTTCATACACAGTGTACAATTTTTAGCCTAAATAATTCTTAAAATATAGTTTTGGCTAAATTAAGGAAAATATTACGTGATTATAAAAATTAAATGCATTATTTATTTTAGGATTATACATATATACGTAACTATATTTACACAACCCTTTTAAATAAAATTTGTAGTAACCATGGCAACCATTTTTTAATTTCATTCCAATATTATTGAAATATATAGACAAATAAAAGCTTCCATATACTACCTTAAAGGATTTTTAGGTCTGGCATTATAATTTAGGATTATACATTATGATATTATCATATATATGCCCTGACTACACACACACACACACACACACACACACACACACACACACAGTGATTATATATATATATATATATATATATATATATAATCACTGCAGTTTTGGACCACAGTTTGGCCCTTCTTACATAGATTTACATTTTCAATATCTCATTACAATGGTGGGTGGGATATATTAGGTAGCAACTGAACCTTTTTTACTGAGGTTGATGTGTTGGAAGCAGAAAAATGGGCAAGGATTTAAGTGACTTTGACAATAAGGCCCTATCGTGATGGCTAGAGGACAGGGCAACTCCAAAAATGCTGCTCTTGTGGCATGTTCCTAGTCCGCAGTGGTCAGGACATACCAACAGTGATCCAAGGAGGGGAAACTGATGAACTGGCAACAGGGTCTTGGGTGGATAAGGTGCGCATGGGGATTGAATGCTGGCCCGTGTATTCCCAACTAATCGAAGTGCTAGTGTAGGTCAAACTGAGGCAAAAGATTAATGCATCACTGTCGTTGTGGCAAAAGCAGGGACCTACTCAATATTAGGCAGGTGGTCATAATGTTATGGCTGATCAGTGCAATATATAATACATCACAGTGGTGGTGGACGCACATTACGAGTCATCCCACAAGGGTAAGTCAAAAATGATCTGCAGTCCGGTTCTGTCGGCTGCCCTGTCCTATCAGCGCTTGCTATTCAAAGCGACTGTCTCCCCAGTCGCTGCTGTGCAGGTGTGAATGTGTTACATGAGTTCATTTGTAACTGTGGTGTGAGCGAAAATGGATGCTCCACTAGTCATTTTGCAGGAAAGACGTAAGGTGCCGTGTTTCTTTTTTTTTTTGTGGTCTGATGATCCACCTGGTGCAGAAACAAATCACGGAAGAGCAATAACAGAAACTGAAGATGTCCAGACACTCTGCTAAATCTTCATTTTGATAATAAATGTGATAATACATCCTCCCTATAGCCCTGATCTTGCTCTATTAGACGTTCACCTGTTTGGTCCCCAGCAGTGCATTTGTGGCTCACAGCTCAGACTGAAACATTTTTTAAATGAGGGAATATAAAAGCTAGAAAGTGTATTGAAAAGCTGATGTCTTTTCTAAAAGATAATTAAAATACATCTGATGCTGATCATTTTCGACTCACCCTTGTATATATATTTAGCTGGAAGTTGTATCCTTATATTGGGGTGGCTATACTGGAATGCTCAAAACAAGACTTTAAACACGTTTGACCTTCCAAAATGTCCTTTTTTTTTCCACAACAGCGAAGGTGCACTTTTCATACCAATGCTGGACCAAACACACACTTTTTCATAAAAACCCTGCTGACTTTGGACCAAAATACATTTAAAAGAGGAAGAAAAATGCTCAGTCGAGGTCACCAAACAGACTAAATGACAGGGCGCCAACACTTGCGCTCAGTACCGGCCCACTAAAATAGCTGACATTGGTCCGACATTGGCCCAGTTTCAGTTTGCCACTTGGGAGTGATCTCAATGTGAAGCACTGTTTATTTGATCTTAAATTTCCGTAGCCACCAAACATTTTTTCAGATTCGTACCTATATTAAAAATCATAGCTTCAACATGTTTAAGAAGAGTGATTAAATTGTTAGTTTTTAAGAAGAATTAAACGCAGAAGAATTATTGCTTGATGTGTCCGGCACAACTCTATATGCTTAATGTCCATCCCTGAACTGGGAGAGAGAGAGAGAGAGAGAGAGAGACAGGCACACGTACACATAATATGTCTGAAGCTCTCAGTTTATCATCACCAAAGAGAGCATATTTAATTTAGTGGCCAGGTGGTGTGTGCCATGTACATCAAAAAGACAAAGGTCATTAACATCATAGCCATAGAGAGACCCAGAGATGGACAGACGATGGGAAACATATTAGCTTTTCCGGTTAGATCAAAGGGTTCCAGCAGGCACAAGCTATTTGTTTATTGTGTATAATTATTATTATTATTATTATAGGAAGTGGCTTATACTGGCTTGGTGGTTAGCACCTCCAGGTTCTGGGTTCGATTCCCACCTCGGGTCTGTGTGCATGGAGTTTGCATGTTCTCCACATGCTTGGTGG
This sequence comes from Clarias gariepinus, assembly GCF_024256425.1. NCBI lineage: Eukaryota > Metazoa > Chordata > Actinopteri > Siluriformes > Clariidae > Clarias > Clarias gariepinus. The sequence goes on along the minus strand of NC_071115.1, from coordinate 28,277,650 downwards.
GTTTCCTCTGGGTACTCTGCTTTCCTCCCACTGTTCAAAGACATGTAGATTGGGCTAATTGGTGTTCCCAAATTGCCTGTAGTGTGTAAATGAGCATGCAAGTGGGTGAGTGTGTGTCCTCAATGAATTGGCATGCCGTACCTCGCCTCTCAACTTACAGTACATGTCATTTTTATTATACATTAAAGCAGTTGATGGTTGATGTTAGTGCCTCGCTCAAGGGCCCAACATGCCAACTTGGTGGTAGGGTTTGAACCCGGGACTTTCCGATCAGTATCTCAATGCTTTAACCAGTAAACCACTCCTAGCCCTCTTACTTTTCTTTTTACCTTCTAGCACAGTTGTCCAAAACCACCCCAAATCAAGCAATTTTCAAGCTTAATTTGAAATTAAATCTGAATATTTTCCTCTCTCTGCTTAAGGTCTCTGTCAGAAGGTCCAGTGTCCCATGGCAGACATTCTTGGTCCTCTGTGAGAAGTTGCCAAGCTGGACGAGTTGGGATCTGACCGCTCGGGACCAAGCTCTGACACCCCGCTCCCCCTTGGGTCCGAGCAGGAGGAGCAGTATGTAGGCGACGGAACCGAGGAACCTGCGCCTCTGCTGTCGTACACCGCCTATCGGGACGCGGAGACCATCACAGGTCAGTGTGGGTTAACCCCCGAGAGCACGCTCTTTTAATAAAACCGTAGAGCCACTATCAGAGGGACGCATTATATAATGACTTCACTGGTGTTTGATTTACTTCCCATGAAATGCTTTTTACACTTGGAAGATAAAAAAAAAAAAAAACTTTAGACGGAGAGTTAAATCTTATACTGTAACCCTTCCCGCTACACACTGAGCTCAATCGAACTCCGGTGCTGCCTCAGCTATTTTTTGCATCGCTGTGTGTACAGTCATTTATTTTATTCAATTTGGCTAAAATGCTTTTAGCCAAATCAAAATTCAAATTCAAATTTTATTTGTCACATACACAAACATACACAGTACGAAATGTAGTGAAATGTATTATACGACTGCCATTGACCCTAAAAGAGAGTTAAATTTTACAAATAAGAAATAAATATGAATAAAAGAAATACGATAGAAATTAAATTACAAAATTAAATTAAACTAGGAAAAATAGAACTAAAAATAAAAATAGAAATGTGCTATGAAAAAATAGAACTAAAAATAAAAATAGAAATAGGATGTACAAAATAGAAATATACAGTGCAAATTGAAATATACTTTACGGTGTGTGCAAATATGCATGGAACAAAGTGTCTTAGTGCAGAGGTTATTAAAGTGTCTTTGTGCACTGGTCCAGGATGTAAACGTAAAACTGTAAAATGTAGTGTAGTTGTGAAGGTAGGTGTGCAAAGTTATTAAAGTGTCTTTGTGCAATGGTCCAGGATGTAACGTACGACATGTAGTGTATATATGAAGGATGGTGAGCGTGTAATTGTCCATAGTGTTCATGGATGTAAGATGATTGATGGATTTGACCAATTATGAAAATATTGTGTAGTTCTGCATAGTGGTGTGGTTGTGGTTGAGAGACCTTATCGCCTGCGGGAAGAAGCTCCTCCTCAGTCTCTCTGTGTTGGCCTTCAAGGAGCGGAATCGCTTCCCAGACCGCAACAGAGTAAACAGTCCGTTATTGGGGTGGCTGAGGTCCTTCACGATCTTCCTGGCCTTGGTCAAGCACCGCTTGTTGTAGATCGAGTGCAGGTCAGGGAGCTCGATGCGGATGATGCGCTCAGCTGATCGCACCACCCTCTGTAGAGCTCGTCTGTCCTGCATGGTGCTGTTCCCGAACCAGGTCGTGATATTTCCCGTCAGGATGCTCTCGATGGTGCAGGAGTAGAAATTCCTGAGCACCTTGGAGGGCAGTCTAAAGTCTCTCAAGCGTCTGAGGTGGTAGAGACGCTGCCGGGCCTTTTTTACCACGGTGTTGATGTGACAGGACCATGCCAGGTCCTGCGTGATGTGAACACCGAGGTATCTGAAGCTGTCCACTCTCTCCACTGGGCTCCTGTTGATGACGGGGGTCTGGTAGTTCCTCACCTGCTTTGTACTAAAGTCCACTATCAGCTCCTTTGTCTTACTGACGTTCAGGAGGAGATTGTTCCTCTGGCACCAGTTCTCCAGATTTCCAACCTCCTCCAGGTAGGCCGTCTCATCATTGTTCGTGATCAGGCCCACCACAACAGTGTCGTCAGCAAACTTGATGATGGTGGTGGAGCTGGTAGTGGCCACGCAGTCGTGGGTGTACAGAGAGTACAGCAGGGGGCTCAGAACACAACCCTGGGGGGCTCCAGTGCTGAGAGTGAGAGGGGCTGAGACATGTCCGCCCATCCTTACTGCCTGTGGTCTGCCAGTTAGGAAGTTGGAGATCCACTGACACATAGATGAGCTGAGTCCCAGGTGCTCCAGCTTGGTGGTAAGTGTGGAGGGAATTATGGTATTAAATGCAGAACTGTAGTCGATGAAGAGCATTTTCACATAATTCCCCCTCCGAGTGTCCAGGTGAGTGAGAGATGTATGGAGGAGATGAGAGATTGCATCGTCCGTGGAACGGTTTGGACGATAAGCAAACTGTAGTGGGTCGAGTGTGTCTGGTAGTGAAGAGATGATGAAGTCTCTGACCAGGCGTTCAAAGCACTTCATCACTACTGAAGTGAGGGCTACAGGGCGATAGTCATTGAGGGAAGCAGGATGAGGTTTCTTTGGGACAGGAACAATGATGGACTCTTTGAAGCATGTGGGGATCACCGACTGAGATAAAGAGATGTTGAATATCTCAGTGAACACAGGTGCTAGCTGGTCTGCGCAGGCTCTGAGGAGACGGCCTGAGATGCCGTCTGGTCCTGCTGCTTTCCTGGTGTTCACTCTCTTGAAGGCTCTCCTCACGTCATGCTCGGTGATGATGAACGCGCTTCCGGTGCTGGCAGTGACTTCCTGTCTGCAGCCGTTAGCGCCGCTAGCATTAGCATCGCTAGCGTCCTTAGCTGCAGCCTCGAAGCGAGCATAGAAAGTGTTCAGCTCATCTGCCAGAGACACGTCTGCGTTTATCATACCGGATGTTGGTGCTTTATAATCCGTTATTGTTCTCAATCCCTGCCACAGGCTCCTAGAGTCACTCTGTTGGAGTTGTGACTCTAGTTTTCTCCCGTAGCGCTGCTTCGCCTCTTTCACCGCCTTCCGGACGCTGTATGACGCAGCCTTGTATGGTTCCATGTCCCCCGACGCGAGTCCCGTGTTGTAGGCAGCGGTGCGAGATCTCAGAGCGTCGCGGATGGTTTTATCCACCCACGGCTTCTGGTTGGGAAACGTTTTAATAGTCTTTTTTTCTACGGTATCGTCCGCTAATTTCCCGATGAATCCCACAACCGCTTCCGTAAACACGCTGACGTCACCATCGGAGCTGTTTCTGAACATGTCCCAGTCTGCGTCATCGAGTGCGTCCTGTAACGCGGCCACCGATTGGTCCGTCCAGCGCGCGACCTCCCTCTGAACCGGAACTTCCTGTTTCAGCCTTTGTTTGTATTTTGGCATGAGGAAGATGGCGGCGTGGTCGGATTTACCAAACGGTGGACAAGATTGTGCCTTGTAGCCGTCCTTGACCGTTGTATAGCAGTGGTCCAGTGTCCTTTCGCCCCTGGTGGGGCAAGTGATGTGCTGATAAAAGTTTGGCGCTGCACGTTTGAGGTTGGCACTATTAAAGTCCCCCGCCACAATAAGCGCAGCGTCCCGGTGTTGTGTTTGTTGCTGTGTGAGTGCCTCATGCAGCTCGCATAAGGCAGTGTCCGTGTCCGCTTGTGGTGGAATATAAACGGCGCTGATTATGACCGATGTAAACTCCCGAGGAAGGTAAAAAGGACGACACATGATGGACAGTAGTTCCAGGTTTGGTGTGCAGGAGCGTGTGAGAGGAACAACGCTCGCGCTGTTGCACCAGCTGCTGTTCACCATTAAACACACGCCGCCTCCCCTTGACTTCCCCGAGTCCCGCGTCCTGTCCATGCGGTGAACCGAGAAGAACTCGGCCGGCTGGATGGCGTGGTCCGGCACCGCTGGGTTCAGCCATGTCTCGGTGAAGCAGAGGAGATTGCAGTCCCGTATGTCTCTCTGGAACTTTACCCTGGCCCTGAGGTCATCGAGCTTGTTTTCCAGTGACTGGACGTTGGCGAGCAGGATGCTAGGCAGAGGTGTGCGGTGTGCACGGGCTCTCAGCCTGTTCCTGACACCGGCTCGTTTCCCTCGAGGCCGCCGCTTCGCGTCGCGTCCTTTGTTGTCCCTCAGGATCTCACTCGGCCAGCTCGGATCCGGAGTTAAAAACGTCGAATTGTGAGTACATTGTATACCAATAGAAACAAGAGTGTCTCTATCATAACTAATGTACCCCATGGTGGTGATTTTGCCGGTTTTAAAACGCTGTAAACTAACTTAAAGAACAAAAACAAAGAAAAGGTGGTCGGAGCAGTCGTGACGGCAGCCGACCTCACCGGCGCCATCTTGAATAGTAATTCAAAGTAAATCTACTTACAAAGGATTTACAACCACCTAGACTGAGCCGCTGAGGCTGAAAGTGTATTTCAAATGTTTTGAAAGCCATGATTTCATTCTGTAATCTTCATTCATTTATTTATTTATTTACTTATTTTCACACACAGAGCTTTAAAGCCTGCATGGTGGTTATGCAGTGGATAATGTCTGGGGTCATTCTTCAAAAAAAAAAAAAAAAAAACAACAACAACAACAAATCTTCTTTATTAAATATGGACACATAAATTCTCAGCTTTTAAGTATCCTTTATTACTTCCACATTTTTTTTTCACCATCACTTGGTCTTGGGTTCTTGGTTCTTTTTCTTTTTTTCTGGCCATGTCCTAAATCAGATTAAGGGCCTGTCGTAATTCCTCTCATATTTTCTTCTTTTCTATCTTTTCAGCGACACCTCTACATGGGTGTGACGAGGTGCCATGTCCAATGCTGGCCTTAAATCTCCTGCCAGATGCAGGCAAACCGGGTTAATCACCCAGAGAATTCTGGGTAGCTGAGCTTCCCTGCACAGTCACTCTCATTGTGTTGCTTCCCTCTGCTGCTTGCTGGCGGTGTAGCGCAGCCTCTTACAGTGTCCGTCTAGTTCTGTGACTTTTGTGCATTTTTTTTTTTTTTTTTTAGACCTAGTCCTCTTTCATATGTGTCTTTTTTTATACTTATTTGATTGATTTATTATTCGAACCCACTGTTGGATTTGTACTTCTTGTACAAGAAATAATTATACAGTAGGCTTACATCATGCTCTAAAACAAAACAAGACAAATAAATAAATAAATAAATAAATAAATAAAAAACCCTGATGCACACACACACACATACGTAGGTGTATATATATGTGTGCACATTATGGAAGTATAACAGTGCCAAAACTCCCCAAAGCAAAAAAGCATGTTGAATTACATAAAATGAAAAAATCTTGTTGCAATAATTATTTTTTTCATTTTTCTGCATTGCAATTTGATCTGAATTGAAAAAAATCCTTACAGCATTTACAATATACATATATTAATTTATTGTGTGTGTGTGTAATTTTTTACATTTATTTTTTTTACGAAATAGAGACACATCTGAATGTATACTAATGACAAAAAAAATGATCCCCCTCTAACAAGACAGCTCTATTTAAACCTGACACAGAGCACCACCTGGTGGCCAGTCATGGAGCAACAGCACTGCAAACAGGAGGATTTCAATGTACAGTACTTTAAAACATCAGTACTATACTATACTGTAGATCTATATGTCCATTTAAGAAATTGACATCACCTTAAAATCTTTTTTTTAAACTTTTGCTGTAAGGATGTAAACTCAGGCATCCAGTGTGTGCCAGTATATGTTTTACAGTGCTATCTTTATACGAAATCATCTTATGTTTGTAAGTTGGACTGTTGTTGCTCCATGATTGACCACCAGGTGGTGCTCTGTGTCAGGGTTAAATAGAGCTATAGTCTCAATTAAAGGGGGAACTATCATGCAAAATCACTTTTTAGTTATCATTATACATTCAGATGAGTCTCTAGTGTGAATGTACAGAAAAAAAATATTCCATGTTTTTTTTTTTCTTTTCATTTTTGTACTGCTGGGGCTTAAACAAGCCAGTCCAATTTTTCCCTATTGTGACCTCATACAAGAAAGCCTCTTCTTTTCTTTAGAGGTTTGTGGCTCTGAGATGTATAACAGCTTTAGAATTAACACACACACTTTGGGAAATGTTTGTGACTTGTGTTAACTTGTGTAAAGAAATAGTCAAATATGGGACCTTAAAAAAAGAGCAGTTTGTTCAGTATCTTGCCCTCTTTCTCTCCCGTATCCGTGTGCAGATGTGTGTAACAGCACCGAGCTCCCTGAAGTGGAGATCATCAGCCTGTTGGAGGAGAAGCTCCCGGTGTACAAGCTGAGGGCCGACAGCGTGTACGGCTATGAGCACGACGACTGGCTGCACACTCCTCTCATCTCTCCGGACACACACATCGACCTGACCGCCGAGCAGATCGGGGAGACCCTCAACTACTTCTGTAAGTACAGATGTGTCGATCTATAGGACGACGAGCGCAGCGGCACTGAGGGTGGATTTATTTAAACTTTTAAATGAAAATGTGGACCTTTGGAAGATGCTCTTGTTTGAGCGGAGCGTACAGACTGGAGGACTAAAGTGCTGCTGCATCACCACTCTGTTTGGTCAGGGATGATCTGAGTGCTTTTCCTTTCTTTACTGGTGAGATTGTGCGATGCTGAAATGAGAGCATGTTGATATTTTTGGTGCGAAATCAGGACAGAGGACGGGAAGTACAGATATAGCCAGACTGGTGGATCATACTTTCTCTCTCTCCCTCTCCCTCTCTCTCTCTCCCTCTCTTTCTCTCTCTCTCTGTCTCGGCTCCTTGCGTCACACGGTGCTGTGTGTATCTTGCGTGTTGGGCTTGCAGTACAAACATGACTGTGTTGCTGGAGGAGCTTTAGAGCTGTTTTATAAGAGAAACTGGGAACATTTCTGTTTCAACAGTGTGTGTGTGTGTGTGAGAGAGAGAGAGAGAGAGAGAGAGAGTGGGAGGATGCACAGGAGCATCAGGGATGAGTGCACAGAGCTGGAGTGCTTCAGCAAGGACTGCACCATTGGTAAAGTCGGTGCGTGTGTGTGTGTGTGTGTGTGTGTGTGTGTTTAGACATTTCCTTTGCATGTTATGATGGTACTGTAGGTTTTTCTTGAGTTTCTCCCTTGATCTTGCTATAATCTTTCCTACATCTATCTATCTATCTATCTATCTATCTATCTATCTATCTATCTATCTATCTATCTATCTATCTATCTATCAACCTTCCTTGCTCTCTCATCTTTTGACTCACTGTCTCTGTCATCTTTCTTTCCTCATTGTTATTCTTTTTACTTTCTTTCTTTCTTTCTTTCTTTCTTTCTTTCTTTCTTTCTTTCTTAATTTATTATCTTTTTTTCAGTTTGACTGCTCTTTCTCTCTCTCTCCCTCTCTCTTTCTCATCATCTATTTTCTGTCTTGCTGTCGCTATTATCTCTAATTGTTTTGATGCCTCTTTCTCTCTCTCTTGTTCCTTCTACTGTATTTGTTTTCGTCTTGTTTCCTCTTTCATTCTCTCCCTTCTGTCTTGCCATCTCCCTCTCTCTCTTTCTGTCTCTCTCTCTTTCTCTTTCATGCTACCCATCCTCTCTCTTGCTGTCTCTTTCTCTCTCTGGTTTAAATGGTCCTGAAATGCTGCCTCACTGAACACGAACACACGAACACAGAAGTTTATGTAATGTGACTGAAGGACAGGTATAAAAAATTCCAGAAACCTGTTTCTGATGTTAGAAGACAGAGTAGACAGTTTGCCAAATATGGCGTTGCAAAAGTATAAGCACCCGTTAAGTACTTGACGCAACTGAGCCTGGAGAGGGATTTTGTTCAGATAATATCTTGTACAGTATAACAGCTAACTGGTCAGTTGAAAGGCATCTAAATGATAGGACACGATTTACACATATTTCTCTTTCACTAACTAACTAACTATATTCCATAAATATTATTGTGATGACAGAAACTGCTTTTGCATTATGTGTTTAAAGCTGGGAGGCCATGCCTTCTGGATATGTATTTGTGTGCGTGTGTGTGTGCACGCATGTAGGTGTATGAGAGAGAGAGAAAGAGAGAAGAAGGGAGAGACTGAAACAGAAGAGTTATCCGAGCTAATGCAGAGTACTGTCGGCATGGCAGCGGTTGCCGGGGTAATCATGCTGCGAGGATCACGTCAGGACACACAGGGAATATCGTGCATATGTTCGCAGCCATTTTTATCATAACAACACTGGAAGTTCAGCACTGCTGTTTACACTGCTGATTAATAACCAGTTTTATTTATCGCATGGATAAGCGTAAGAGAAGAACGTCTGCTTTCTGTGAGAGTCTCTCTGTCCTACCCATAGTGCTATGCGCTGAACGAGTGGGCCAGATGACTAAGACCTACAATGACATCGACGCTGTCACCAGGCTTCTGGAGGAGGTGAGCTGAAAGCTTCCTTATTAAAAGATTCACCAATGTTAAATAACAAGACATTTTTATTATTGGTTTATAATTAGTGTCTTAAATTGCTTGTATGCAATCTAATGAATGAGCCGACACAAGGCACACATCCCAAAATGTCATCAGTTTTGGTTCGGATCTACATCACTACAATTATTTTACAAAACTCTACAAATGCACCACCAACAGTTGTGTCAAAATTGGGAAAATCAGCCTGCAGTTGTGTTTGTGACCATGTACATGTACAATTTAGAAACATAAGTAGAAGCCTATCATATACAGTAATTTTTTGAGAGCCAATCAAAATTGAAATTACTTTGAACTTATCTTATATGAGAAGTCTGTGATAAAGTATGCTAAAGCTGTGGCCACTCTTGTTTACAGTAAATACTGTTTAATATACATGTTCTGCAAAAATGCTTGAGTGAATGAAACCCCTGTCTGGCGGTACAGAAAGAACGGGACCTGGAACTGGCTGCTCGGATTGGCCAGTCCCTGTTGAAGAAGAACCAGACGTTATCCGAGCAGAACGAGTACTTAGAGGAACAAGTGGGGAACATCAGGGAAGAGGTGAGATGGGCTGACCAATCAGAATTTGCCACTCTGTCAGACTCTTTTACTTCCAATTCTGTATTATGTTGTTTCTATCTTATTACCTGCCTCGTATATATAGTGTTAATCAGAAGGTACGTTCGTAAAAGTTTTTACATTTTTTAAAATTAAATTAGAATGACTGAGAAAATGTCATGACGTGGCACTTACTGTTGGATACTAGATACTGTTAACACCATGTTAGCTAACTGGCAAATTAGGGGTTTACACAAATAAACAGTATCCTAACTAAATGATCATTTAGTGGTAAGTTGGAAATTCACGGGTTACAAATTACACTGTTTTTGAGCTAACTTGACAAATTAGCAGTGCACACAAACAGTATCCTAGCTAACCTATCCTAGATAGCTGTAAAATTAGCAATGCACACAAAAGGAAAGCATGATAGCTAAATGACAAATTGCCAGTTTACACAAATAGTCGCATAGCTAACTGGAAAATTAGCGGTTTATACAAATAACAAGCATCATAGCTAACTGGAGAATTAGCAGTTCACACAACTACACAGTTGCCTAGCAAGTTAGAAAATTTGTGATTTGCATGAATAGACAGTATCATAACAAACTGGAAAATTGAGATTTACACAAATACACAATATGCTAGCTAACTGGAAAATTAGCAGTTTACACAAATACACAGTATCCTAGCTAACTGGAAAATTAGCAGTTTACACAAATACACAGTATCCTAGCTAACTGGAAAATTAGCAGTTTAAACAAATACACAGTATGCTAGCTAACTGGAAAATTAGCAGTTTAAACAAATACACAGTATGCTAGCTAACTGGAAAATTAGCAGTTTACACAAATACACAATGTGTTAGCTAACTGAAAAATTAGCAGTTTACACAAATACATAGTATGCTAGCTAACTGGAAAATTAGCAGTTTACACAAATACACAGTATCCTAGCTAACTGGAAAATTAGCAGTTTACACAAATACACAATATGCTAGTTAACTGAAAAATTAGCAGTTTACACAAATACACAGTATCCTAGCTAACTGGAAAATTAGCAGTTTACACAAATACACAGTATCCTAGCTAACTGGAAAAGTAGCAGTTTAAAAAAATACACAGTATGCTAGCTAACTGAAAAATTAGCAGTTTACACAAATACACAGTATGCTAGCTAACTGGAAAATTAGCAGTTTACACAAATACACAGTATCCTAGCTAACTGGAAAATTAGCAGTTTAAAAAAATACACAGTATGCTAGCTAACTGGAAAATTAGCAGTTTACACAAATACACAGTATCTTAGCTAACTGGAAAATTAGCAGTTTAAACAAATACACAGTATGCTAGCTAACTGGAAAATTAGCAGTTTAAACAAATACACAGTATGCTAGCTAACTGGAAAATTAGCAGTTTACACAAATACACAGTATCCTAGCTAACTGGAAAATTAGCAGTTTAAACAAATACACAGTATGCTAGCTAACTGAAAAATTAGCAGTTTACACAAATACACAGTATCCTAGCTAACTGGAAAATTAGCAGTTTAAACAAATACACAGTATGCTAGCTAACTAAAAAAATTAGCAGTTTACACATATACACTGGATATATATAAACTGGATATATATATAACAAGCATAGCTAAGTGGCAAATTGCCAGTTTACACAAACAAACAGCATCCTAGCTAACTCATGTATTGGTAGTTTACACAACAAGCATCATAGCTAACTGCAAAATTAGCAGTTTACACAAATACACAGTAGCCTAGCTAACTTAAAAATTAGTGTTTTACTCAAATAAACAGTATGCTAGCAAAATGGTTAGAGGTTTACACAAATAGTGCTAAATATAAAAATACAAGTACTGTAATACTATGGTTTCTGCTCAGCTCTATCCATCTACATCTACAAGATGAATGAATTGATAATAAAAGTAGCATGCTAGGTAACTAGCAAATAGTCACTCTCTGCTACACCAGACAAAACGCCAGTGCTAATACAAAACAAATGCACCATTTAGCTATATGCTTTAAGAAATTTAAGAACTTAATTATGTCATCGAATTAGAGCCATTTCCTGGTGATAAACCTGACGTTTGCTTAGAGCAGAGCGCTTCATTAGTGAAGGAAATTCTAACTATTCTCTGTTTTTAGCTAATGTTTGAGCAAGAACATCTCAGCATTGGTTAATGGATTTGGGGTCTCTCTGTCTCGTTCTCTTTCTGTCTCTCTCTCTCTCTTTCTCTCTCTTTCTCAGGTGGCCCAGCTCCATCATGAGCTAAATCTGAAAGATGAGCTTTTACATTTCTACACCAACGCAGCCGAGGAGAGCGAGGAGGATGCCACGTCTCCATCGTTAGTCTGTTAACTAAAACATTAAAACAACTAACAATTAAAATATCAACTGAAATACATATTCCCTTCAAAATGTCTAGTATCAAGAATAGACCTGGCAATGTAAATAATAAGTGCATCCCTGCCTTTAATGTGCACTGTAGTGCCATAATACAGTAAATGCAAACGAGTTATAGAGGCGTCATGGTAACGAGCTGCTCTGTGTTGTGTTTGTGGGGTCAGAGGTCGGCGTGTCAGGACGCTGTCGCCTTTCCACAGTGGTTCCAGTGTGGATTTGCTTGAGATGAAACTCAGAGACCTCGAAGTGGAGAACCTGTCTCTCCGTTCAGAGGTTTGTACAAATATAGCTTTACCGCTGTCTGTTAGTAAGCATTGAGATCGGAGACTAAGTAATTGCCAAACACTGTAGTTATATACAACTATAATGTATTTTTACATTGGACAATCAAACACCGTTAAGTATAAAATAGTGTGTATGTATGTACGTGTGTGCGTGCGTGCGTGTGTGTATTTGTGTGTGTTCCTCTTTTTAGGCGAGTCATCTAAAGTCAGAGACAGAGACGTATGAGGAGAAAGAGCAGCAGCTGGTGAACGACTGTGTAAAGGAACTCAGTACGTTTAGCCACAATTTGGTGAATTAAGTCCAAGAATTTGGTCAATAATAATTTGCAGAAGAAAGGAGAAACGCATCTGTCTGTGGGAACTGTACACGAAATCATTCACCAACACCACTTGCACATTACAAAAACTCTGAATATCCCCTGCACAGTCCTGACCTTGCTCTAGGCCATTTCCACAGATATGGGTCATTAAAGTGTTCCTGGGAGGCCAGCGTTTCAGACGTAAGGCAGGTAGTCCTATCATGGCTCCGGCATAGTGAGAAAACTTTCTACCTTGATGGTATCCAAGCACTGGTGAAACACTAGGATAAGTGCATTAGTGTAGCAGGAGATTAAATCTACAGTAGAACACCACCGTTAAACACAAGCCCCCAACCCCCACCCCCCGCCACCCCCAAATAATTGGCATAGAGAAGAAAGCCTAAAGAAGAAAAGGGCATTTTTAATTTTTTTTATTCTATATCATATAACATTGCATAACATAAAATGAATCTAAAAATAATAAGAAAAACATAAACATAAATATGGCTAATATGATGATATGTGAATGAGATGATAGTGAGCTTGAAATAAATCGAACTTTTAAAATAGCCCTTGATCCAGAACATCAAATCATTTAGCTGTCAGACAGTGGTGCGTCACGAAGTCCCATTTCTACCTTGGACCAGAAAAATGTGCATTACTCTGACAGAACTTCAATTGAACACCCACATTGAACATTTTGGTATTAAATCCTCTCTTCTGTTTCTGAATCTGATCTTCAGGACAGTCCAGTCTTCAGATCTCCACCATAGCCGAGGAGCTGAGCAGGAAGACGGAGGATGCGGCTCGCCAACAAGAGGAAATCACACACTTGCTCTCGCAGGTCGTCGACTTGCAGAAAAAGGCCAAAACGGTGAGCGTCTGGGTTTACAGAGGAAATATTCTCTCTGATTAAAAAAGTAACTTACTTTTGTTTATTTGTGTGTTGACAGTATGCCCTGGAAAATGAGGAGCTCACTCAGCATCTAGTAGCAGCCAAAGATGCCCAGAGGCAACTCACAGTCGAGGTCTGATCTTATAGCATTTTATTTTATTGAATTTCATTTTTATAATTAAATAACTTTTTTTTTTTTTTGACTAAAACACAGCTTCAGGAGCTGGGCGAAAAGTATTTGGAGTGTATTGAGATGCTGCATGAGGCTCAGGAAGAGCTGAAGTACCTGCGTAACAGGAGTGTGTCTGCTGGAACACCGCGGCGTTGCCATCCTCTTGGACTGTACCCCATGGTGCACAAACACACACACACACACACACACACACACACACACACACACACACACACACACACACACACACACAATAATATATAACATAACAATATTAGAAATTTGCAATTATTAACTGATTTATGCTCATTAGCTGGTCCTAGGGACCATCTTGGAAATACCAGGCGGGAATACAGCTAGATTTATTTCTATTAGTCAATCAGATTAAACCTGAAGGCAAAAATAATTATGATTGGTAAAGCCCATGTGTATAAAGGTTTTATGTCCTTCTGAGGACCAAATGTCCCAACAGGGATTTGAAATACAGTGGAACCTCAGATTACGAGCATAATTCGTTCTGGAAGCGAGCTCGTATTCAAAAACACTTTTCCAAATAAAATTTTCCCATAAGATATAATGGAAACTCAAATTATTCATTCTACAGCCCAAAAAAATAAATACATAAAAATAATTATAAAGAATAAAATATAAAGTAAAAATAAAACAAATAAACCTGCACTTTACCTTTAAAAAAAGGCAAAAATAAATCCTGACAGATAAGTCTCCCCTGCTGTGTCTTAGTGCTTGCAGAGTTTCTGTGTAAGGCGGAGAGTGTGTGTGTGTGTGTGTGTGTGTGTATTCACCCAGCAGGGAAGACAATTACCTACAATTCCGCAGCGCAAGAGAGAAAAAAACCGTTGGCTCAGTTTTGATCACGTGACGCTCTGTGTCACAACAAGAAGCGTACTGTATGGGTGATACATGATACTCGGTACTCGTAAACCAAGACAATGCTAATTTTTCAAGTCAAAATGTATTAAAAATCTTTGCTCGTCTTGCAGAACACTCGTAAACCACGTTACTTGTAATCTGAGGTTCCACTGTATCCGCCAGTTTTGACAATGCGGTGACTGGCCTATTGAGGAAGGCTGCTTTTTGTTTTACTTTACAAAAGGTCTTCTTTTGGTTATTAGTTATTTAGCTAATGATAACTATGATGGTGCTAGTTAGCAGCATGAAAATGATTTCAATTAAGAAAATTGTGTGTGTGTTTGTGTCAGGACTCTCTGGCTGCTGAAATTGAGGGCACTATGAGGACGGAGTTGAGTCAAGAGCACCCTGAACTTGAGGAGCAGAAGTATGATGCTTTTATTTTTCAAAATAACATTTTTACTATACATTTTTCTAACAATCTAACGTCTGGCGCTAAACGTTCCATAAAGTTTATTTGGGAAATCCTTCTTTGTACATCACTTCCTGCTACCCATGGCTCCTTTTTGGCTGCAAGCAGCCAGACGTGTGGTGTAGGAGTTAAAAGTTTTACACTTCTTGGACTCAACATTTAAAAAAATGTAGTACTGAAATTCCTTTTGTTTCTTACCTCTCATTACTGAAGAATTTGAAAAGTTACACTTACTGTACCTATTTGCGTTTGCAGGGTGCGTCATAAGCGTGTGTTTGAGACGGTTAAAAACATCAACCAATCAGTCAGGCAACGCTCACCGGCTCCGCCTTCTGCTAACATCCCAGGATCCAATCAGACGCTCTCGTGCCTACGTCCCACCCTCTCTGACATCAACACTGACGACACGGCTGCCCTTGACAACCGTGAACAAAGCTTGCTCCTGGAAGCGGAGTCCACAGATGCCAGGTGGGAGAAGCTTAATACTAAACGCTAGAAGCATCAAAATGTAAACAAACATATTAAGTAAACAACCAGGAATGTTTTCCGCACTTTTTTTCTTTGGCTCCAGTTCTGGTGGATCTGAGAAGCGTTCCAGTTCAGAAGACCTAAAGCTGGCATTGCGCCGTCTCTCACTGCGCCGGCAGAACAACCTGAGCGAGCGGCGTTTCTTTGAGGAGGCGCGTGAGAGGAAGCACCATGACACTCCACTTCATGGCATCGTGTCTGGAGAGAGCATCATGTCACTGGGCATATGGCCGAGCCGACCGTACCTTCCAGACAAGCTGCAGATTGTCAAACCATTGGAAGGTGAGAAACTTCAAGCACTGTGGCCAACGTAAATAGACCAGGCCAATCCTGTAAAGGACTTTAAAAAAATGTTGTCTCTCTCTCTCTCTTTTGCTCGGACAGGCTCTGCCACCTTGCAACAATGGCAGCAGTTAGCTCAGCCTAACCTAGGTGGGATTTTGGACACCCGTCCCGGTGTCGTCCCTAAGGGTTTCCGTCCCCTGGAACTCGATCTAGAAGAGGTCTATCACTACAGTGACTACGAGGAGGACGAGCCGGGAGAGCAGTACTTTCAGAACCTTCCCACCACCACCAGTACGGCCAGTTCTGGACTTGGCCACGCCATCTCTGCCTCTCCGTCCCCTTGCCTCAGCACTGGCCATGCTTTTGCAGAGTTCTCAGGTGCGGGGGTCATATATATATATATATATATTTTTTTTTTTATATATATTTTTTGTTATACATATAATGCACAAAAGAAGCTACTTCTGAAGTTTATGAAAATGGAAGTGACCGATGTTGCTTCCCTAAATATTTCAAGTTGCTAACATTGGAGAAGACAAAGAGATAATTTTATATGTGCCACCAAAATGACCATTTTTAGCGTTATAAAAAAAAAGCGTAAGTTACACTACATTAAAGTATATGAAATTATATTTAGCAAAGGTGCTTCTTTTTATCTGATAAAAATATAAATGTGTATGCATATTTGCAAAAAACAAAGCATAGATCAGGAGATGAGAAGTATTATGAAAAATGCTGTTATATGATCCTACTGTATATTAAAATTCACTTTAGCACCAATACCATGTTTTGGCCATATATACCGCATTTTAGTAATAAAACATGTTGTACAGTTACAGTTTTGCATTTAGTAAATGTAAACATCTCACATGTTTTGCAGTGCACTACCCGGGTAAGTGCATGGCCCACACCAGTTCCACCTACACCTTCACCACCTGCAAGATCCTCCACCCATCCGACGAGGTCACCAGAGTCACTCCCAGGTCAGACAGCTTGCCCTTAAATCACAAAATCAAAACATCTGTAACACACTGCCAGTACTCATGTTCTTCTTCTCTTTCCAGTCTAAACCCTGCCCCCACCTCCTCATTTGCGATGTCGTCCAGCCTTCGTTCCACCCCTGCAGCCACGCCCTGCACGCCACGCCGCTTAAGCCTCTCCCAGTCCCAGTCTTTTACCAATTTACGTGACTCCACTAAGACCTTCAGCACATCACTGGGGTTAGTGCGCCTCCTACAGGAGCGTGGGATCTCTGCAGCCGTCTATCAGCCGCGTACCTGGGACAGGGCCAGTGGTGGGGTCCTGTTATCCACCTCCGTGCTCCCTCAACTGTCTCCTCCGGGCTCTCAGAAACCTTCCACTCCACCAAACTCCCCTGCTCGACTCACTCCGAGCCCTCACTCTGTTGCCCCGGGCAACGCTGCTGACTTTTCATTCAAAAGCCCATCCTATGAGAACTTTTTAGCCTCTAAGCCGGCGCGGTCCATTCTGAAAGAGGTGGCCGAGGGAACCCAGGCGAGGGATTGTGAGAGCCAGACGGATGTCAGCGTGTACAACCTTAACCTGGTGGATAAGCTAAAGAGGCTGGGGCTCGCAAGTCCAGGAGCCAGTGGGGTCTCAGGGCCACGCCCCATGCTGAGCACTCTCGGTGGCCTGAGGAGGACGGGCTCTCCCTTCACACCCCTAAACGAAGGGTTGAGGCGGAATCGGAGCTACCCAGCTGTTGTTGGAGCAAGCATGGCTATGAAGGGCCCTGGACCTCAAGGGGATGACCCGATCCTAGGTCCGAAACTTCCCAAGCAGTCTAGTCTCAAATAGACGATACATAAACATTAAAAATACTACATTCTATGTATAGTATTTTAGTTTTTCCATTTTTGACCTTCACAAGCAAAACTCACCTTATTTGCACTATGTCACTCTTACACTTAGAGACAGGATCCTCTCTTATGTGGCCAAAACCTTATGTACATATTTCACACCTTTGTGTGTAAAACCCAGAGCAGAGCTTGAACACCTCCTCTCATAGACACTTAGGGGGAAATGTCGTAAAAGAAAGAACCAACAAGCATTAAACCAAGCAGAATCTTTATCATGTGGTGCAAAAACAGCAAGTTTACCAACGATACAGCAATTATTTACTTACACGTCATGACCAAAAGTATGTGGACACACGACCATCACATCCATATACAGAATGTTTGTTGGACATCCCATTCAAAAAGCATTAATATTAATTTTCCTCGCTTTTTGCTGCCGTAACGACCTCCGACCTCCGGGAAGGCTTTCCAACAGATTTTGGAGTGTGGCTCTGGGAATTTGTGTTCATTCAAAGAAAAGACTTTAGTGAGAATCAGGCACTGAGCGTCAGTGTTCTAATTTAAGACATTCTATACAATATACAACTGTGTGCCTGTTGGCTTTGGGAATGGACCAAATATGGGCGTGACAGTCAGGTGTCCACAAACTTTTGGCTATATCGTGTACAGCAATATAGCAATATTTTAAGAGATTTTCACAATATTTGATAAGCAGGGATAGATTACATGTTCATTGATTTAACTGACTGGCCATTATGGTACGTCTCACTGTCACACACACACACACACACACACTACACATATAATCATCAACGAGTTATTAGAATATGATCTAATAAACAGAATGTAAGCCACTAATTCTGAAATAAATCTGGAAAAGGGTTTTTGGTGTGTATGTCTGAATTGAACTGGATATTAGAACTTGAGTTAATAAACGGATTAAAGAAGAGAAACACGGATATTCGTGAACCCACACTAAGTCAGCCAATGGAAAGAACTTTACATGACCATCGAGTCAGAGTTCGAAAAGGTAAAGATTAGGAATAGCAGTGATTTTAGAAAGAACGAGTCACCTAAAAAATAATAAATATCACAAATGCTGATCCAAAATAGTATGTTTAATGTGGTAATTGTGTTTTGGAGGTCATTGTTCTTGTGTAGCCGGTAGGGGTGAGTGTCTAGGTTTGAGTCTAAGGTTCTAGATTTAAGTAATGCATCTCACATGACTTGATGTAATGTAATGCCTGGCCAAAAAAAAAAAAAAAAAAGCCTCTCTCTGCATTTCTCATGTTGGCCAGCAGAGAGCGTTATTTCAGTGCTTAAGACTCACCCACTCATTTATTGTCTAGCCTATCCCAGGAGACTTAGAGCAGGAGGCAGGAGGCCATTGCAGGGCTCACACTCATACAGTACACACACACACATACACATACACACATACACACTCAATCATGTCCCTGTGGACAATTCAGGAGCACCAATTAGCCTAATCTGCATGTTTTTGGACTGTGGGAGGAAACCGGATTCCCCGGAGGAAACCCACCAAGCACAGGGAGAACATGCAAACTCCAGAATGAATAAAATACTAGTTCAGGTTTCTCCAGCTTTGTTTTCGTACCAATTCCATTAGGGGTTTTGTGGCGAATGACCCCGTATAACTGTAAAAGAAAACAACAACAACAACAACAACAAATCCAGTTCCAGTTAAATCAATTCGATTCTAATGATCAGTTAAAGAGGCTAAAACTTCGAACTTTTGTGTTGGTTAAATCGAGGAAACAATGTGTTTTAAAAGGTGATTATACAACACTACATGCAAGTAACAAGTGAGTATATCGGTGAATGTATCCAATATTTTCTAATAGTTTTATTAGAAAATCAGGGAAACAGATTTTAGGAATATTTAAAAGGTTAAAGCTAAAAATAAAATTAAAGCTTTAGTATAATCAGTATTATTATTATTATTTTAGGTCGAAGCCCACGTACATGTCTGTCTGTCTTTCTGTACGGCAGAATGTATGTCTCTCTGTATAACTTAATAATACAAAGAAATCACATTGAGTATCTCTTTTAGTATTATCTTTTACGGAGAAAGAGAGAAATTTCTCGGAGACTGGTTTCTGATCCTTTAATCTATGGAACGTAAAGATATCATTTAAAGAGTGAGTTCTGACCAATGTACAGACAAAAACTTATTTATGTTTACTGTAATACTATTAATAAAATATAAGAGGCCTTTTTTTGGATGCTTTAACTCATTTCAAGTTTTAAATTTTTGTATTCTACTGGCAGATATTTTACTTCTTTCTACAAACGAATGCCAAGTGTTAGGAGAATGATCTGCCAAACCAGAAATAGCAATCAGAAATAAGTTCTATGTAAAAATCTGTAATGAAGATGGAAGACATTTTCGTATAGAATAATAATAATAATAATAATAAGGATACTATGAACAGTATAAGGCCTATATAGTAATAACTTTGATATGTATAGGTTATGATTTCCATGATGTGTTCGGCTTACTCCAAATGACGACGATACATGTCTAATCATTTTAACGTCTGAATGTTTGAACAATGTTTTAATTTAAACAATTTGCATATTATTACGTATTCCCCTGAAAAATTCATTAATGTGCAAATTTCGGATGAACATTTCTTAAAAAGACTGTTTAGTTTTGTTGATTGGGGATCATTATAATATTTAAGGAAGAAAAAGTTGAAAAGAAGGCAAACAGTAACAGATTAACAGAAGAAAAAAAAATACATAAAGCGGCGCTAAAACTTTTTCACCAGAGTTGGACATATGACAGCAGTTTGAAGTATGGCCGTCATGTGTTTTTTTAATCTACTTTGCACAAATTTGCATGAACTAATCTTCAGAGAATACGTCCTTTCGATTTCATGCACTTTTACAAGTCATAAACATACGGTATTGAAACATGGATTTAACTTCCATGTGCATGCATCATGTTTTACAGTTTTGAAAATTATCATTTTACTGTCATTTTTTTTCTTTCAGCCTGTGTATGGTTGGAAAAAGATTCTGCAGAAAAAAAAACTGGTTTTAGAAAAAGAAGCACACGTATAGATATAAAGCATGGTTTATAATTATTGCTTGATCTGATCTTGAACTCATATGAGTCATATGTTGAATGATGTCCACAAGGTGGAGTAAGTGTATCAGCAAAGAATACAAGTGTGTTTATTTTTACATAAATCAAAAGATGTACACTGAGCGCTGGCTCACCAAAATGTAACAGATGAAAATTGTTAAGAATTGTTGAGTTTTTTTTCCTTCAACTATTACATTTCAAGGCGGCACAGTGGCATAGTGGTTAGCACTGTGGCCTTGCGCCTCCAGGTTACCGGTTTGATTCCCACCTTGGGTCTAGTGCATCTAGTTTTCATGTTCGCCCTGTGCTTAGTGGGTTTCCTTCAGGTACTCCGGTTTCACTAGAACCTTAGTGTCTAATAAGTATGTGAGCTTGTGTGCCCTGTGATAGCATGGCACCCCATCCAGGGTGTACCCGGCCTCGTGCCCTGAGTTCCCTGGCATAGACTGCCTGTACACAATAAGTGGTATAAAGAAGGAGCGAGTGAGTGTCCAGATTAAATGAGCCACATGGTTCAACATATTTGCCCTGCCTGCCATGGTTGTAAAAATTGGTTATTTGAGTCGCAGCAGGCTTCCAGTCTCTCAGGCGCCTGAGGTGGTACAGACTCTGTTGGGCCTTTTTCACCACAGTGTTGATGTGACAGGACCATGTCAGGTCCTGCGTGATGTGAACACCGAGGTATCGGAAGCTGTCCACTCTCTCCACTGGGCTCTTGTTGATGGCGGGGGTCTGGTAGTTCCTCTCCTGCTTAGTACTTAAGCCTACTATCAACTCCTTTGTCTTGCTGACGTTCAGGTGAAGATTGGCCCTCTGGCACCAGTTCTTCAGATTTCCAACCTTCTCCAGGTAGGCTGTTTCATCGTTATCAGAGATCAGGCCGACCACAACAGTGTCATCAGCAAACCTAATGATGGTGGTGGAGTTTGTAGTGGCTACGCAGTCATAGGTGTAAAAAGAGCAGGGGGCTCAGAACACAACCCTGGGGGGCTCCAGTGCTGAATATAAGGATAAGTGGGCATTGTCACAATTGATGATTCCACATCTTGGGCTAAACATTAATAAGAAAACAGGACTTTAAAAAAAAATTCAGGATTTTTGTATCCACGGCAGGATATGATTCATATGAAAACACGGCAGATCTTCCAAAGCCAAATTCTTCATTTTCTGTGCAGAATCCCAGATGTTTGTTAAGCCGTTTGCGTCACTGAGTTGGATATTAAATACCAGAAGTAATTGCTTGTAGATGACATCAATTGTTGTACAGGACTACGAGTGTAGTGGCATGTACTCATGAAATGTTGCCCATCACTGCAGTGGGGTCCATACGTATTTGCACAAGGACGCAAGTTTTATTATTATTATTTGTATTTTTTTGCCTCACTACACCACCAGAATGGATTTGAAAAAACTAATCAAGATGTGATGGACGTGTACACTTTTAGCTATAATTTAATGGGATTTAACGAAAGAATTTCAGCATGTTTAAGGAATTACAGCCATTTTTTTCAAGGTCTCTCCATTTATTGGGTTCAGAAGTACTTGGACAATCACAAAATTATGGTGGCACAGTGTCTTAGTGGTTAGCACTGTTGCCTTCCAGGTTTCTCCCTGTGCTTGGTGGGTTTTCTTCGGGTGCTCCAGTTTCCTTGCACAGTCCAAAGACATGCAGATTAGGCTGATTGGCGTTCCCAAATAGCCTGTAGTGTTTGAATAAGTGTGTATGTGTTTGTGCTCTGTGATGGATTGGCACCCTGTCCAAGGTGTACCCCGCCTCGTGTCCTAAGTCTCCTGGGACAGGCTCCAGGCCCCCTGCGACCCTGAATACAGGATAAACCTGTATAGATGATGCGTAAGTGAGTAACACAATTGTAAATATAAGGATTCATTCTTGTGTAGTCAATGACTGCCAAAAGTCTAGAACAAATTGGACATTACCAAATTCTGAGTTTGTTTGTAAGTCTTTTTGGTTTCAGTTTTGTCTTCAGTTAAAGAAAAGCAGGTCAGTTGGGCTGAGAAGTCAAATTGTTGCTTTGGCCACTCTTAAAGTTAATGCTATAACTCTGATAGGAACTCTGATTCTTTTTTACGGAGCCCAATATCGGCACCTCTGTTTGAGAATCCCCTTGAGTACAGCTACTAATGCAACTACTAATGCAAATTCAACACTTTCTAATCAACTTCAGTCCTTTTATCTCCTTAATTTGTCATGATATAATGAGGAAACAGGACACACCAGACACACAATCACCAGAGCCCGAGGCTCATGACTTGCCTGATTTGCAAGTCAGTCCATACTGGGACTTTATTTGTCCAGCACTTTAATAGAGTTTGTTTTTGCTCAAGTCCTTGATTGAGATCTGATAATGTAATTTGATGCTCGTTGTTGTAACGATCCATCCATCCATCCATCCATCCATCCATCCATCCATCCATCCAATCCTCATTTAATCCCATCTTGGCATAAAAAATAACCCAACCTCTTATGTACCTTATCATTTAGTTCACTGCTTTACTTCATGTCTAAACATAGGAGAACCTCAGAAGGCATATTCTTCCTTTCATTTGTTGAGAATCTTGGACGTAATTTAGGTTCCTTATTTGACAGCACAAAAGTTATAGAGTGCATTTTAACTCTTCTTCAGGACTTTCTGTTCTACTCCCTGCTATTGTGGTTCTCATGGTTACTGGGCAATGTGTCTGTACTACCTGTTGAGGCATTAGCTGACTGATTAATGCATTCCGTTTGTCCTTTTATAATTAATGGAGAGTTTGTGCTCTTATATCAAGAACGTTTCCAAGCCTTCTAAAACTGCCTGGCCGTTATCGGACCCTGTCTTGCTTTTATCTTTAGACAGTATTTCTACTAGTTAGGACATACTGTCTTGATGATGTTTTGTGCTTATAGATTTGACAACTTACAAAGAAATCTCAATAGTTGTTTGTAATCTTATGGTGCCACTTTTGTGCAAAAAGAGAAAGTTGTCTCGCCTCTGTTTATCACCTAGAGTAGCAAGTTGACCTACTGGTATGTTTTTTGGGGTGGGAGAAAACTGAAGAACTTGGAGTAAACCCAGATGCAGGGAAAACATGAAACTCCCTTGTACGCACTGTAATGCATGTGCATATTATAATATGTATAATAGTGCTGGTATGAACTAATGCATTTCATACTTCAGTGCTGTTCAGTTCAGATTGCTCAGTAATTTCAGTTGCAAGGATTATTGTACAGGGCGTTCAAGTCTAACTGGAACTTGTAATAAAATTTCTCATAAATAAAGCCATAAAAGTGATTGACATTTACAAAACGCTTCAAGCACAGACTTTTGAATGGTGCAAATGTTTTTAAAAAATGCTGTGTATCCGTAAATGAGGATTCCACTGCAGACATTCCAGTGAACATCAGGGAAATGCCTAATTAAAAAAAATGGATAGTTAACCTGTCCCCAAATTTATGGAAGAGACACATCTGTCTGTGTGAACTGTACACACAATCATTCACCAACACCACTTGCACATTACAGGAACTCGGCTGGGAGTTACTGACACATCACCTGTATAGTCCCGACCTCACATCAAGACATTTCCACATGTTTGGACCATAAAAGGAGTTCCTGGGAGGCCAGCATTCCAGACATGAAGCAAACAGTCTGATCATGGCTCCAGCATACTGAGAAAGCTTTCTACCCTGATGGTATCCAAGCACTAGTGAAACACTGGGATTAGTGCTGGGGATTATGTAGAGAAATAAAGAGAGTTTCACAATCAAAAGTCACGCTATGACTTAAAACCAGCAGTTAATATGGACTACATTATATATATATATATATATATATACATTTAAATTCTTAGTAGTAGAATCTTGAATATTAAGTAAACAAAAGTCAAACATTAACAATTCCAGATTTTTAATGTGGTCTGAGAATTTTAGACCTTTAGACCTTTTCCCATATTTTATATTTTATATTCTGTTCCTCCTATTTGCAGTTTTTCTATAATTTAGAAAAAAGGTCTCTATGTTTTATTCCTAATTTCCATTCCCTAATTTATTTCTATTTCTATTGATAATTTAGATTATAAAGGTCACGAGCGGTCGTGTAAGCATTTCACTGCATATCGTAGTGTGTATGACTGTGTATGTGACAAATAAAATTGAAATTTAAATAACTAAAACGTATAAACCAGTGCCTTACAATGTTCTTTTGAAGACTGGAGTATGACAGGCATGGTAGACAAAAAAAAAAAAAAAACTTCTTCAAAAGTAAAACACATTATACAGTAAGTCCTTTACCCTAGTATACTTTGCTGATCAGCAGTTGTATTATCTAAGCAACACATTCCTATAAACGATTCACAGCCTGCGGGTGATTGCACAATTAACGGTAATTGCGATGCCAATCATATGTCAAGCTAACCCCAATCTAATAAGAAAGTAATTTGGTGCAATACTTGGTCACGGCTTTTTGTGTAACGCATGTGCTGATCTGTTAAAGGGGACAGTGATGAGATTAACATTTGTTCATATTGCATTACACCATTGTATGATCTTCATTTTATTAAAGGTCGACAGAGGTTAGAGGTAGTGCAGTTCAGCACTGGAAATATCTTCAATATCATTTTAGTGTAGTGTGTGTGTGTGTGTGGTGGTAGGGGGTTAGAGAGTCAGCTATAGAATGCTTGTCATGTGATTCATGGCTATAATAACTGCACCAATAGCACTCTCTCCCTCTCTTTCTTTCTCTCCCTCTCTCACTATTTCTCACTTTCTGAGACCGAGTCTGCTCCTCATTTTCACCAATTTATTGTCTGCGAGGGATATATTATTATTATTATTATTATTATTATTATTATTACTATTATTATTATTATTACTATTATTATTATTATTATTATTATTACTATTATTATTATTAATATTATTATTATTATTATTATATATGTACAGAAATATACTTTTTTCTGCTTTTTCTTTCTTTTCCCTTTGGATGGTGTCCGTTTTCTCAGTATAACACATTACAATACGTCTGACACTTATTCACAGCTCACTGCTGAGGTCAGATGAACAAATTGTTCAATCGAGGAGTATGATAAAAGAGCACATTTTGTACATGTGAATATGTACATTTAAATCTGGTGAAGTCTGAGCTTTGATTTGAAATTTGAAAAAGGCTCTTCAGTGTCATCGCTTTTAAAAGTCAAATAATAAACGTTTTCAAATATACCATATATGTTTTGTCTTATTAAAGAACCTGACCGGGAGCTAACTGAAATGGAAAAAGACTCATGTTGCATGCAACAACAAACTGTTAAATATGATGAATTGTTCTTTAATAAATCCCTTAAAACCCAGGTGGCACAATTATATATAATTGAATTCTATGTACAGTATATTTATATATGCACAATCCTGAGTCCTATATATATTTCCTAAAAGAATGGATAGGACATATTCTGTGCCAGGCTGATTTTGAAAAAAATCAAAAAACCTTTTTTGGTTTACTCTTCAGTATACACCTTACACAAAACTCTTTTAACCTTTTTGTTTCAATCCACTGACTGTTTCTTATTTAAAAAAAAAAAAAAAAAAATTCACTGTGTCACCACGTTCAAAAGTTTGCGTTCCAGCTAGAAGACTTCGATGAGGAGAACCGGTCAGATTATCTTCTTTGAATTTAAAAGCTCGTAATGTGAAAAGTGTGCTCTGTCTCTTGTGGGCGGAGCATCTGCGGTCGAGACCAAGGCCTAGTCCACACATACACGAGTATTTTCATTTTTGTTCGCATGCAAACTCTTTTTGTTTTAGGTGGCTAAAAAACAAACATATTGCAAAATGTAAAATTCAGGGGGAAAGATATCTTAAAACTCATTTTTAAATATACCTGTAACATGGCTATTTAATCCAGATTAATTAATAAATATAATATTAATTAATATTATATTGTTTATATCTATTTTTATTTTTAGTTCTATTTTTCCTAGCACATTTCTATTTTTATTTTTAGTTCTATTTTTTCCTAGTTTAATTTAATTTTTTAATTTAATTTCTATCGTATTCTTTTATTTATATTTATTTCTTATTTGTAAACTTTAATTCTCTTTTAGGGTCAATGGCAGTCGTATAATGCATTTCACTACATTTCGTACTGTGTATGTTTGTGTATGTGAAAAATAAAATTTGAATTTAAATTTTGAATTTGAATGGGAGGGGGAGGGGTAGCTCAGTGGTTAAGGTGTTGCACTGCTGACTAGAAGGTCTCCGGTTTAAGCCCCGACGCTGCCACTGTTGGACCCTTGAAGGAGGTCCTTCACCCCCAAGTGCTAAGATACATTCAGGCTTTGAGCTGGCACATGGATGGATCCTTTCACCCCTGTCTAAATGGAGATTATCTGTGCTTGAACTGATACTAAAATACTGTCAAATAAAATGCTAGAAATCATTAGGTATTATTATGCCATTTTTGGTTTATGTAACAAAAACACAAAACACCTTTCATCAGAGCGATCTGCCAAGCAGTACCACCCTCTCCATTATCCGTGACATCCTAAGTGTTGTTTTTAATGCGGTAAACCTTGTTTCCACTTCCACCAACCACAACCACTTATCACGTTCTAGCATTTTCCTTCAGATCCTACTGATCCTTTGTGGTCACCTGCCCCCATTAGTACGAGGATTTGGGAGTAAAGTAGTGTCGTACAAAATGATTTTGAAGGACAGAATTAGTACGGTTTGTGGCCAAAGACCAATTCTAACCTGGTTTATTGGAAACACATCAACAGCACTGTGTCTGCCAGACAAGCCTTCTTTTCCCCAATCACTCACAAGAACACAAAAGCGAACAACAACAACAAAAAAAAACCTTTCTGAAAAAATTTGGCATAAGTGTATATTGCATTATCAATTTACAAACATGTACATCAAATACATCATCAGCATCATTATAAGAAGAATGGGAATAGTAGTAATAAATATATTCTTTATTTGGGAAAGTGTAGAGCGAGGCGTGGTCCCTCATGAGGAGTAATCGTATTCCTCGGCACTCCGGCGACCGAAGTCCATCCAGCCCAGGTAGTCCCGGTCCTTTATCCTGTGGCTGGCACTCAAAGCACTCGCCTTGCTGTTCGCCATCGAGTTCCGACGAACAGAACCTGAGAGAGACCAGAGGGAGATAAGTTAGAAGACTACATATACTGAAATGTGCGGTGCAGTGTTAAGTTAAACCTAGAGTGTGTAAGTCAATAGCAATGCCAGTATCGGTATCAGACTCAGAATTAAGACTTAAACCAAAAGTGGGTGTGGCCTGAATCAGACTTTTTGTCCGTTCTTCCTTTGAAATGGAAATATTCTACAGGATTGTTTTTCTTATTCTGATCATGCTAATAATATATTTTTTTATTTCCACTTGCCAGTGATATATTCTTATAAAACTTTGTTATTTTGATTTTGTAAAATGCAAATAAATTAGTAGCTTTATTTAAACCACTGGTGGCTTGACAAGGCAGTTAATAAAGATAAATGAACTAATGCTGAAAATGCAAGGGTCACATAAACAAGCTTTTTATCTGATCACTCACTCATAAAAGAAAAAAAGTAATTTCCTGATGACTTGCACATGTTTTATTGTATATATATAATTTGTTGCTACTTAAAACACATTTCCTGTTCTTTTCATATAATGTATAATATTCATGTTTGTTTTTTTCCTTATTAGAGTGAAAATAGTAAAATTTTGACACATTTAGAACAGAAATCAGATTTTTAAAGCATGTTGGGATACCAATACTATTCCCTTATTATCATATGATATATGTCAAACTATCGAATAAAAAGAGAAATACTGATATTGACGCATGTTTGTTTTTTCCCTTTTAATAGTATTTGTTTTCTATATTTGTTTTGGTATCTGTTTCTACTTGCCTGGTCTAAATTCAAATGGTTTTATTTGGTTTTATAAAAAAAAATATAAACCAATCATTTGCTGATCTAGACATTATAGACCTCCTACTTCAAATTAGATCTGGTGATTTCTTATAAACTTTTTATGATTTCACTTTTTGTTTAATGTTACTTCTTTCAGTTTGAAATATTATACAATATTTGTAATGTTGAGGTACGTTTTCATTTATGGATTCTTGTGAAAACTTTTGCACTCCACTCTATTGAAGAGTCTTTTGCTTTGATAAAGAGGCTCTCGCTTTGTAGTAGAAAGATTCCGTCTGTCAGTAGTTCTGTCTTGACAGAAGGAGTGACAGACTCAGAAGCGAGAAGCGTCGGCTTTCTTCTTTGCCGGAACTGGTATGACAGATGCATATCTGCTCCAGATGTTCTCTCTCTGATTCAGTTCGCCCACATCCAAGAGCTTCTTTAGCATCTCTGGCTGGGTTCCATGCTTGGATGCATCGTTAGAGATGTCTCAGGGGGTAGCTCAAACTTTTGAAGAAAATATGCATAAACTGTCTTACTTTATTTTCCCTACATGCAGTCTTTATTAGATTTACTGATATACTGTATTCATTATTTACGACTATTTTATTTACTATTGTACCACATTAAGTTTTGAAAATATATTAATATATGACATAATTACCCTTATATATAATTTGCTAATTTGGCTACAAATAAGAATTGTTTAAAGAATAAATGGGTAAATAATAAACTATAAAAATGATTCCTATTGAGGCTTAACTGTCTCCATTTAAATGCCATCATGTTTACTGTGATTCTTATTAACATTTCAAATGCTTTAAAGTTGAAAACAAGGCAGGACACAATGCTAGCTTTATTAAAAATGGCGGAACCCAGCTTGATTTAAAGCTAACGCTTATACACTGTGATTTTAGTTTATTTTAGTATGAAGTATTTTTGTAGTAGGGTTTTAACAAATCTGAGAAAAATATTCATATTCCAGACATTTTTCACAACTCTTCAGCGTTGCTTTGCCTTTCCCTTGTGTATAAACTGTTATGCTATCAATTTCATTCATTAGCTAGCATAGGCTAGGCATGTTCTCACTTTTTTTTTATTTTTATTTTGAATGATGAATGTGGTGTGAATTTAGCACATCATGTTAAAGCAGGAATATTAGTGCATTGTTTCACCATGTTACATACACTAACCATCTCAGAGTCAAATTTCTTTGTTGTTTGTGTTTACTACGTAGCATCTGATCTAATTCTTTAACTGATAATTGGAATGAATTGGACTTGAATATAAACTAGAATTATGTAAAACCGAGATTAAAACGATCCTATATTGACTATGCAGCATTAAGCGTTGAGCAATAGCTTTCATGTTTGCATATTTTATTAGAACATATATTTTATATTTTCTTAAATTACCAAAAAAAAAATTATAATTTCATTAATTTACTATTATTATTAAAAGTTTGTATGAGCAAACTTTTTTTCTCCTGATTATTGAAAATAGTGCAGTAATGTACCTAATTAATAATTAATTGACTTAGATATGATATATTTAATTCCATTTCAAGATATAATTCATATATTTTAGATATAATAATAATAATTATTATTATAATAATAAAATTATTATATATTAATGAAAGCATTAATATTGTATATATAATGTATAATGTATTTTTACCATTTTGGATAAAACTACTTAACTTTTTTTTTTTTTTTTTTTTTACAAAATGCGGCAAAGTGATATATAAACATACAAATTTAGTTTAGTCTCATGACATGGTGTGTGTGCGCGTGCACGGTGAAAGTTGCTGAAAATGTTTAGGTGTGATACTAATGCAACAGATGGGAGACTTCTTACCACGTGCAACACACACATTCCTAGTCCGCTTCAGTGCAAATTATAGATGTGTGTGAAATTCACACTTCCCACACTTGCACAGTAATGTGCTCAGATACACTCTCCTTCGGTGTGTGTGTGGACGACGTGCGGTTTGGCCTATTAGGAGATTAATGCTAACTGCTTTCTTTTAAATGCTGCCTGGCTGTTGTGTCTCAGCCCACTCTTCAGTTCTAAGTGCACTGCACCCACATGCACATTACCGCTCAGTGCACTGCTCCTTGCTCCTTGTTGTGCGATTCCTCATAACCACAGCATGAAGCACTTTACCCAGAAGCCCCAGGCCACGTCGCTGCATGTGATGCAACTCAATGTTTACTGTTGTTGACCGTTGCGATGGCATTTATCTGAAGCGTCTCATAGTTCGTGCTCAGCCACGATTAGGCTAGCACGCTCAAAAGGCATGGAACAAAAGGAATTACGCCCTGGGAGGATTCTCAATTAGACGGCACCGAAGCCGTAAGCTACTATCCAGCTCTCAGGAGCGCACCCAGCTGTTTGAGGTTCCTGTATAGGCCTGTCCGTGTTACCGTGTTTTCACGGAAAAACAGCCAGGAGGCTTAACACGTGACGCTGAAATGTTGGAACACCTTTCAATTACTCTGAAGCTCGGCAAACTATTAGTCAATGTAATGAAAGCCTTTAAATCCTCTGCTGACAAAAACAAATAAAATGATTTAATAAAACTGATGTGGGATATGATTAAATGTCTAATCATTTGCCAGGACACAGATGGATAACTGAGATAGTGTGAGATAGATAGTATTGTATGCTGGATTTCGGTAACCGGGGAAGAAAAAAAAATATCTTGGACTTTTGTTAATTTTAATATTTTATATATATATATATATATATATATATATATATATATATATATATTTTTTTTTTTTTTTTTGAGTTTCATGTTAAATAATGTTTTGTTATTAATAATTATTTTTTTTATGCTGTTGGAAACAATGACGTGTTTAAGTAATTTAATTGACTTAATTTTTTATTTCAATTTATTTAATTGTCTTTTAATGTTTAAAACTTGATGATTTGGCACTGCTTTAGCAAAATTAAACCACTATATATATATATATATATATATATATATATATATATATATATATATATATAATGTGCTTTGGTTATTCTTTAAATACATTTTTTGGAACCCCTGTGATCATATGAACACATGCACACACACACACACACACACACACACACACACACACACACACACACACATATGCAAACTACTCCAGCTTAAATCATACTATCAGACCTTATGATGTGTGTGTGTGTGTGTGTGTGTGTGTGTGTGTTGGTGAGAACCAGTACATGAGCAGAATTACAGGATTGCTTTCTCATGAGATGCTACATGACCACAAAATGCCCAAAAAGTTGTCTCCCTTTAAAAAACACAGCTGTGTGTGTGTGTGTGTGTGTTGCGGTGTTAGGATGTATGGTATAGCACATTCTCAGTCTATCAGTTGTTGAACCACTAATTCGAGCTCATTTTTCAGTGAGTTATGGCGCTGGACGTTTTTACCGCCGTGCTTAAATCTAAATTGAGGCGTTGCCGTGGGATACGACTGTTCTGGACTTTGAAAATAAAATAAATGAGATGAGGAACTTCATCATGCAGAGGAAGAAGATAATGAAGAAAAGCACTGCACTAATTCTTCTTTTAAAAGCAGTTTTAGGACTACACCCAACCCCCCCCCCCCATCCCTCCCTGTCGCTCTTGTCTTTTTGTCTCTCTCCTCTTCTTTAGATTCAGTTTAAACCCTCACATTTTGGTAGACAATCAAATAAATAAAATCCCTTACAAGATTACTAGACAAAAAAGGTGAGAATTTATCATTTATGTTTAATTAAAATTGTTGAAAATTGTTGGATTTTTTGCAAAAATCATAAAATTCAATTCTTAAAAAAAAATAATTGTCCTAAACATCAATTAAACATCAATATAATTCTCTCTCTCTCTCTCTCTCTCTCTCTTGCTTTTTCTCTCTTTTTTTTCCAGTGATCTCTCTCTCTGATCCCTGCCTGTGTCTGTGTTTGTCTCTTGATTTATCTGTCGCTCTTTCTGTCCACTTACTCTTTATTTATTTCTGTCTTTCTCTTGGTGTACTTTATCCCTCTCTCTCTCTCTCTCTCTCTCTCTCTCTCTCTCTGATCTTTCTCTGTCTGTGTCTGTTTTCCTCCTGGTTTCTCTCTCCGTCTCTGTCCGTCTGCTTGTCTGTCTCTTACTCACTCTCTCTCCTTCCTTCCCCTCTTTCTCAAAACTATTTGAATTACAGGTAGTAGTACATACTTGTTAGTTTACAGTAGCAATGTGATGTGATGTGATGTGGTTTATGTGTGTAAGTGTGTGTGTGTGTGTGTGTGTGTGGGAGGGGGGGGGGGTATGTATGTTCTCACCTTTCCTGGAGATAAGTCTGGCCAGCAGCTCATTAAGGTTGGCACGGGGGTTGGCATCGTGTCCTGCATTCACACTGGAGTCCATCTGCGAGGGCAGAGCGCTGTTCTCCTCCTGCACCGGTGAGGAGCGGGTGCGAGCCGCAAGGGTGACCGAGAGAGCGGCCAGAAGCACGCACACACAAACGCCACAGTTCATCCTGTGTGTGTCAGTGCGTGTGTGTTTGCGGCAGATGGAGTTAGAGAGAAAAAAACAAGAGAACAAGTGTAAGTACAAGCTCTCACTGCATGTTATCTCCTATCAAAGTGTTGTAGTGTTTGGAAATAAACCTGAACAAATGAGATAGATAGATAGATAGATAGATAGATAGATAGATAGATATTGTTATACAATACAATTTACTGTATGGCAGAAGTAAAAAAAATTAATCTAATAAAAATAGAAAGATGGTAAAATGGTGAATAAAATACGGAAAAGTGCAAATCAATAATTTTAATTTAAATAAATGAGCAAAAGTTCTCTAAAATAATTAGAAAATGTTAAAATAAAGCAAAATAAGTGCAAAATACAAGATAAGAGAAAGTGATTGCAAAGGAGAATTAATAATAGTAAATAACTGTATGAAATGTAACGTATAAATAAAAAGTACTTAATAGAACAATTCACGTAAAAACATTCTGCTGTATCTTTTGCTTGTTTAATGTCATAATATTGCTATAAGTTGTTTTCCGAGAAAGTTTGACCTACATTTCATCCAAAATCATGGCTTTTAAGCAAACTGGCTCATTACAAATCTTACATACTGTATGCAGCACAAATTGTATGTATTTTTTAAATATATATATATAAGAGATGAACAGATAGAGAGAAATGCAGACGCATGAAGGGTTTTACCTTGCCTTGTTCAGAAGACTGTGCAGCTTGTCTGAGAGTGAAAGCAGTTGTTCTCATGAAGAAAAGCGAGAGGCATTTATAAAGCCTGGCCAGCTGTGACGTAATCACGCACACACACACACACGCAATCTGTGCTGCTGCTCTACCTCTGTACGTCAGCACATGGAAATAACTGAGTGAATAAAAAAGAACGTTCAACTCTATAAAAAAAAATGACAAACTTTAACTCCTCCAATCATTCTCCGTGTATTCACTGATATATGCTTTATGAGTGCAGTGTAACACGGTGGGAGGACAGACGGACGTCTTCTGGTCACTGAGTCAATCCATGCATGTCTATAAACAAACCACGTTAACCTCTCTCTCTCTCTCTCTCTCTCTCAGGAACTTACAAATGTGCATTATTACATCAACTCATGTGTAACGGTTGATATGGCATATAATGACTTCCTCTATTATTTAACACTTATGGACGAAGTCTTCAGTGTCAGCGCTGAGGTGAAGCCGTGACACAGGAGAACCTCAGGATGGAACAGTTTCTGCTCAGTGACAAGCTGCATTTTTTAAATGAGCTTCAAACATGGTAGTGCTTTCACGGATAGTTTCATGGATGTTCGACGGCATTAAACTTTATTATATACGCTGCCTGTCTGGACCAAAAAAAAAAAAGTGCACATTCTAAGATTTTGTTAAAGCGCCTTTAGCTTTGATTCTGATGCACAATGTGTTGTCCAGTTCATGTGTGAAAATCTCTTTAATAATCAGGGTCCTGGATTAAGGCTGTGCCATGAGGGAAGAAAAATATCAACCAAACTGAAACTTCATAGATGTGAAAACCTGGTCATTCAGTACATTCAGGTTGTCAGATTGACTTCATTTTATTGCCATATAACGTTGCTGAGTCTAGACCTGAGCGACTCCAGATCATACCACTGTCTCCAGAGGCTTGTAGAGTGGACACTATGCATGATGGGAGCATCGCTTCATGCTCTTCCCTACTTTGACTTGTCCATCGCTCTGGAATAGGCTCAATCTAGACTCACCAGAACTAAAAGTCTCATTTTTATTCTAATTTTTTTATTCTCCCTATCCCTATCAAACTGGGGCCGTTTTCCTGAAAAGTCTTCGTTTTTTTATGGAAACACAGCGGTTTATTTGTTTTATTAAACTTATCTTACATTTCTTCTTTTAATATTTTTAATATCCATTTATTGACCAAAGATTTTTAACCCAATTACAGTATTTTCGAATCCGCTCTATGCTTTAGTTGTTTTCTTTGCTTGATGCCGGGCAATAATTTTACCCTTCTGAAACTGCCTTTTTTTTTGCACAGACTCATCCATAAGGACAGCACCCCCCCTTATACAAGCTGTTCAACAAATATACTGTAAATCTTAATAACATTTTTTATTCTACTGAAATGCTAATTATTTTTTTTAATGACCAAATGTCACAAATTAACACTGCTCCATGCCTGGGTTGAAGTACAACAGACAGGACAGTTAAGGACAGGGTTGATAGATTAAAAGGCTAGTTTAAAATATTTCATGCTTTCCAGGATATATATATATATATATATATATATATATATATATATATATATATATATCCTGGAAATATATATATACAGTGTATATATTTATATGTTTTTATATATATATATATATATATAATTTTTTTTGCATGAAATCAGAAAGTATTCTCATGCATCATACGTACAGTATATGGTTAAATTGATGTTTACACTGTATTGCCAAAAGTATTCGCTCGCCTGCCTTTACATGCATATGAATTTGAGTAACATCCAACTCTTAATTCATAGGGATTAATATGATGTACGTTCACACTTTGCAGCTATAACAGCTTCAACTCTTTGTGCACTGGTGTTCCCACAAAGTTGGGAGCATGAAATTGTCCAATATACCTCGGTATGCTGAAGCATTAAGAGTTAATTTTGCCTGGTCCATAACTGGTGCCCAGGTCCATAAAGACATTAATGATCAAATTTGGTGTGAAAGAACTTGACTGGCCCACACAGAGTCCTGACCTCAACCTGATAGAACATCCTTGGGATGGATTGGAGCGGAGACTGCGAGTCAGAACTTCTCGTCCTACATCAGTGTCTGGCTCACAGGCTTTCTTGCGCATCTGGAAGTTTCTGGAAGAATGGAAAAAAAAAAATTCCCATAAACACACTCCTAAACCTTGTGTGCCTTCCCAGAAGACTTGAAGCTGTTATAGCTGCAAAGGGGACAGCTGATTCACTCAGGCATGTTCATTATGAATTATACATTAAAAATCCATGTCACATCCGCTGGTGTGTTCATGATGTCTGCACCGGAATTTGCGCACTAGTTCACATTCGTGATGGAGGGTGAGACTTTAGACAGGAAATGAGGTCAAGGGCCTCCTCCTTCTCCCCCAGTGACATTTCTTTTTTTTTGAAATGATGGACAAACCACTCCATGGCTAGATGTCCTCTTGTGAATGTGTTAGGACACTCACTAATGACACTGAGTAATATAGCGTCATCAGACATGGAGATCAAAGAAAGGGTCTTTTATGACAGTTTTTTGTGCAGTAAAGTTTAAATGTTTGTTAGTATAAGTATTAATAATGCTTCAGATTAAGCTTGCCTTGTTTAACATTATTTAACATAAGTAACATTAACGATAAAGTAGCTAATGTTAATTAGTAGTGATGGGGAAAAATGATGCAGTTACATTTTGTGGTTCTTTTGTTTGCCAATTCATGCCAAACTGACCCCAGAATTATTTTTTAAATAGATTTAAATTTTTTATATGTTTGCCTTTGAGTTGGAAAAATTTTCGATTTAACGCTATAATCCTACAGGTGGCGCACTCTAAACTACAGTATTCACACATTGGCAGACAGCACTGCACCCTGTGTGGTGGGGTGAATTATTTGCTACAGTTGTTGTTAAATTGTAACAAAATTTTATAATAATAATAATAATAATAATAATAATAATAATAATAATAAATCCGATATATAAAAACAATGTAATACTAACAGTTTTGCAATAAAGTGTATATCATATTAGGTGGTCCCTGGTGATTCCAATCCTTATTACTTAGCAATAATCACTTTTTACAAACAATAAAGATACATAAAATTGATTAACTAATTATGGATTTCTTCTGGGTTCTTTCTGTTCTTTTCTTTCTGCTGGGTTCTGGGTTCTTCTGGGTTTTCTCCCACAATCCAAAGACAAACATAGTAGCTTGGTTAGTGATTCCACTTTGTGCCTAGTATTTGATTGTTCAGTTGTGTGTGTGTGTGTGTGTGTTTTCCCCGTGCTTGATGGGTTTCCTCTGGGTACTCCAGTTTCCTCCCACAGTTCATGGGAGGCATGCAGATCAGGCTAAGTTGCCTGTAGAGTGTGTGTGTGAGTGTGTGATTGCGTGTGCCTTGCGATCCCATCCAGGGTATCCCAGAGTCCCCTTGGTTAGAGTATTAGTGTAGAGAATGAGTGAGTGAAACAGTAATTAATGCTTGCAACGGTATTAGTTAGGGAACCCCAATCTAAGACACCAATTAAATTATTATTTAGTGAATAATAATGGGACCTTAAATGAACTTGAACTTTTTTTTCCCATCAAGGGGTCACCACAGTGGAATAGTGTCTTAAAATCAGACCTATTAATAATGGAAAATTCTTGGAAAAATAAAAAAATCTTGTAGATGTTAGAGATATCACTATATACTGAAATCAGCTTTTTTTTTTCTTCTTTTTTTGAGGGTAAAGTTTTCTGTAAGGAGACTTAAAAGTCTGTGTAAGGAGTCTCCAGTCCCACACGTTGTAACAATCAGTGCTAAAATTGTTTTATTTTTATTTTTATTATTTTTAGACTTGAGAAAGTTTTGAAATTGTGTTTCTCTATAACTTGTCGAGTTCTGCATTTCTGAAGTTTCTGTAACCAAGGTGAAAACACTGCTTTGCGTTGGAGCGCACCTCATCTCTGATTATTTCAGCACATTATAACATTATACTCAATATAGCAGAACCTGTTGTGTTTTATTCCTTACATAAGCATTATTCCGTGTAGGTGTATTAAGTTATTCAGACAAATATTAATTCATGCAATGTGCTTTGGTAATGTGGTAACATTTTATATTTAAGTTTAATAATGATGCGTAACCACTTAATATTTGCTTGTGTTACTGTATATAGTATTATTATTTATAGAACTGACTTATTGATGATGCAATAATGCAAGAACAACAGCAGCAGCAGCAACAACAACAACAACAACAACAACAACAACACCAAAAGTATTGAAATCAGATGTTTGTAAAGTACCATAAGTCATTTGAAACTGGAAAGAAACAGACAAGCCTCTCTCTTGCAGTCTCTCTTGGATATCAGGGGGTAGCATTTGCTTGGCCAGTGTGAGAACACTCGCGTGGGAGGTTCAGTGGGGCGTGAGAATTGATTGGCTGGCGCGTGGGAGGTGTTGGTGTGATTGCACTCCCTTTTTTTTTTTTCCAGGTACATGTTTGAACCTCCTGTTGCATGTTTTTTCGGTTCCAAGTTCAGAAGCCTTGCCTTTCAATGCGCTGTCAGGTCAAAGCACTGGCACGGAAATGCCACAAATGCATGATTGACATCCCTGATCTTACGGACGCGGTTTTCTTAAGGCTCGGTTTCCATTAAGCCGATTTGCTTGGATGCGATGGGGCCGTCGGTTTGAGAGCGATCTCGCTGATGTTTTACACCTGAGAAGACTTGAAAAGCCAATGAAGAAGGAGTTATGGGTCGTTCAGCTTAGTGTCAGCTTAACGCGCGGTGGTGATAAGACAGGACCGAGAGCGTGCACTACAATTTTCCCTGTGGGTAGTAATTTCCTTTGCGTGCTCACTTTTGAAGTAGTGGCCTGAGGTTACAGGTTTGAGTTGAAGGAATATCTCGCCTCAGTGGTGCCCAGGAGCCACAGGTCCTGGTGGGTGACAAACACGGGATGTAAGCATTAAGAGTGAAAGAAAAAGACGTATACCGCTACAGGCAGCTAAAGACATGGGAGGCGGAGATTATTCTCAAAAGTTCAGGAGTTTCTTAGGTTTTATTAGAGTTTAGTGACAACTCATTTACATTGAATCCCACGATAGATGCTTCACCTGAATTACATTTAAGAATGAAAAATAAAGAAAAACTTGCCGTCAAATTTTCTCCAAGGAGATGTTAAACAGAGTCACGGTTTGTCACGGTTTCTTTGAATGTGAGAAGTAGAGGCAAGGCTGAGTCTTGTTTTCATTTCTAGTTTCTTTTCTTGTTGAGTCATGCCTGTTTATCTTCACTTACAGTCAGAATGTCTGCCTGTGGTTTGACCCCTGCTACGGACATTAATGATGCATCACAACACATACGACCTTGCTACTAGGACAGATCTAGAGCTTGATAGTGAGGTTTTTCATTCCTGGAAGTAAAATGAGTATTTCATATAAATCCTAGCAGGTGAGAGTCCCTGGGCCTTAGGATACATTGTGCGGGAGTTTTGGTCCTAAGGAAATTATACACATTGTAGAGAATTTTGACTTGGTTGTGTAATTGGAATATAACCTAACAAGAATAAATCTCACAGTGCCTTGCAAAAGTATTCATACTACTTTTGAACTTTGTTGCAACCACAAATCTGCATGTATTTTATTGGGATTTTATTGCATACAGTGGCACATAATTGTGAAGCGAAAGGAAAATAATGAACGGTTTTCAACATTTTTTTACAAATAGAAATCTAAAAGGCGTGGCGTGCATTTGTATTCAGCATCTTTTACTGAAATACAGTGGAACCAATTGCCATCAGAAGCCAATTAATTAGTAAATAGAGTCCACCTGTGTGTAATCTAATCTCAGTATCAATATATGGAATATTAGTGAACAAACAGCATCATGAAGCCAAAGAAACACCAGACAGGTCAGGGATAAAGTTGTTTAATATTTAAAGCAAAAAATGTCTCAAGCTTTGAACATCTCATGGAGCGCTGTGCAATCCATCATTCTTAAATGGAAAAATTATGGAACAACTGCAAACCTACAGTACCAAGACATGGCCGTCCACCTAACCTGACAGGAGAACATCAAAGAATCAGCCAAGAGGCCCATGGTAACTCTGGAAGAGCTGCAGACATCTACAGCTCAGGTGGGAGAAACTGTCCACAGGACAACTATTAGTCGTGCTCTTCACAAATATTGCCTTTTTGGAAGAGTGGCAAGAAGAAACCAATTGTTAAAAGAAAGCAATAAGAATTTGCAGTTTCCGACAAGGCATTTGATGGACACAGCAAACATGTGGAAGAAGGTGCTCTGGTCAGATGGAACTGACTATTGAACCTTCCGGCTCAGATGCAAAAAACTATGTGTAGTGGAAAACTAGAACTGTGCATGGTGGTGGCAGCATCATGTTGTGGAACATGTCTTTTCTTCAGCAGGGACAGAGAAGCTGGTCAAAGTTGATGGAAGGGTTTAGATAAATGCTTAACAACCTGTTAGAACGACCCAGTCAAAGTCCAGACCTAAATCCAATTGAGGATCTGTGACAAGACTACACAATCTGCCTGAGCTTGAAGTTTTTATCAAATTAGAATGGAGGAAAATTTCACTCCCTAGATGTGCAAAGCTGGTAGAGACACACCGCAAAAGACTTGCATCTGTAATTGTGACGAAAGTTGGTTCTACAACGTATTAACTCAGGGGGGCAGAAAACAAATATCATTTTCTTTCCACTTCACAACTATGTGCCACTTTGTGTTGATCTTACAGTACATAAATCCCGTTAAAATAAAATACATTTATGTTCGTGGTTGTAACGTGACAAAATGTGGAAAAGTTCAAGGGGTATGAATACTTTTGCAAGACACCGTATGTGGGATGGTTACGCATTTATGCCGATGATGCAGATTTTGGTTGTCTTGACGTTGCAGTAACATTATTTCTCAACCTTGGATGACCATTGGTATGTGGTTGTGTGTGCAAGTCAGAACAACATCAGTATAACCAACGTCATTTAAGTGAAGTTGTAGAAACATTATTTGCTGACGCTGGATAACCTTTTGGTTGTGAGTGTTAGTCAGACCAACGTCAGCCTGTCAGTGTGATGGACGTGACGTTGCAGAGGCATCATTTTGTGGAAGTTGGATGAGCACAGGCATTTAGTTGTGCGTGTCACAACAATGTCAGCATACCAGCGTGACTGAAGTCACAAAGAATCATCACTGCTTTCTAACCTTACAGGAATGTTTTTTTTATTATTTTTTTTTTTAGGAAATCTTAAACAAAGTTGGGAAAAGAGTTAAAGGTTTTTGAAACTGGAAGACAAAAACACCATGGCACTTTTTTATTTTATACCTAAAACATGTGCAAATAGTAGAGTGTCAAATTAAACTACGATCAAAAGTATTCTCATTGTTCATTAAAACAAACAAAAATCCCAACTATAATTAAAATATAATAAAACCTCGGATGATATAAATGATAGTGGATGTTGAACTTAAATCCAATCCTGTTGACACAATAACGACCGCACATCGATCAAACGGTGACGTCCAGCAACTAAGTGGCTGATTAAACATGAGACGATATTCTACCCTGAAGCTGATGTAGGCGTTCCTCTCAGTTCATTACTCCTGTTAAATCTTCTTCCAAAAGACCTGCTGTTAAGTGCATGATTAGTTTGTTGTAATCATGGTTTGTTTTAACAGACACGCTTTTCAAGAGGCATTCTGAAAAAGATATGTAAATGAACAATTCACTCACTCACTCACCTATACCGCTTTATCCTGTATTGAGGGTCGCGGGGGTCTGGAGCCTATCCCAGGAAACTTAGGGCATGAGGCGAGATACACATCCCAATCCATCGCAGGGCACACACACATACACACACTCATCCACACACCATGGGCAATTTGGAAACGCCAATCAGCCCAATCTGCACTTCTTTGGGAGGAAACCAGAGTACTATGAGGAAACCCACCAAGCACAGGGAGAACATGCAAACTCCATGCACACAGAGACAGGACTCGAACTCAGACCTTAGAGGCGCAAGGCGACAGCACTAAGCCACCGTGCCGCCTAAACAATTAACATTTATGTAACATATATGTATTAATAATCCTCATTAAATAGACAATCGGCTATGGATTCACAAAGATTGTCCTGCATTCACGATAAACCGTGTATAAATCCCCCAAAAATTCCAGCTGCAATTTCTTTCAAAGTTTGTTGAGTTAATATGTTCGCAAACCACACCTACATATGTAAAAACTACCACTGCAGTACTTTTGACTTTGCTTTAACCGTGTGTGGTCGTCCGGATGGTCGACATGCAACAATTGATTTCTATTGGTATAAGGACGAGGTTACCCCTAAAAAACTGTAGGACTAGAGTTGATGTATGACATTGTATTTGCTTGATCGTGTTAATCAAGTAATCGCTATGAACGAAAAAAAATCAGTACATTGCATCCTTGTGTTTATTTAAAACAGGTTTTTTGAGAATCGACTGTATTGAGTTCGAGGTCTTTGTTGCTCAGGTTGTAGTTTAATTAAAATTCACCCAAATAGTAACGTGTGAACTGGTCAGTTATCAGCTGTGATATAAAGCACACAGATGTGAAACGTTTACGACTGTAAGCATTTGGTTGAAACATGTACCTCTATCTCCAACTTCATCCTAGTGTGAACAAGCCGTTAGATGTTAAGCTCATGTGACAGCAATCAACTAAATTGAAAATATAATATGATGTTATGTCAAATAGAATACCAAAAAAAAAAAAAAACTAAGGGGATTTAAAAATGACTAAATTTGGGTTAAGAACCCTTCAACACATTAATAAAACCTGGAAGGATAGTGCTGAATCGCCAAGTATGTGGGAGAAATGTGAAAGTGAGAGCATTTCTATACACTCACAATGTGTTGAGAACCCACAGGATTGGGACAAAACAGCTGTGAGAAAAAAACCACTTGTTAGTGAGACCAATCAGCAAAAAGTCTAAGGAGCAGAGGAGATTGGACTTTGGAGCAAGGGACAAAGGGTGATGCGGTCTAATGAGTTCAGATTGGGGGAGACTATTCCAGAGTGATGGGCAGTGAAATGCAATCATGGGCAACTTTATTTTATTTATTTATTTATTTATTTTTGGCCGGGCAGGGTATACCATGGACAGAAAATAATAATAATAATAATAATAATAAAAAAAAAACAGTCAGGTTGAAGCACTGACAGAAGCAGAACAGACACATGATACAGGTGTTTCTACATCTGGATTTCCTTTCGAGCATTTTCCATGCCCATTTCCATTCCTGATTAGGTCATATCATTTGTGGGTCTGCAATTTAACCTCTAAAAGCATGCCTACCATATAGATATAAAATTTATCCTGGCCATTCCAGACATTTAAACCAAATAAAGATCTGATTCTGCATTGCACTAAACAGCTTACACATACATACAGTAGCTGTGAAATATACTGTACATGGTGCACTCAGTACACAAGTTTCCTGAAAAGTATTTTCCTCAAATATCAAAAACTTGTTATCAGGCAGGATGACAGCCTTATGGTAAATCATTCAGTGCCACTCCAGTAACATTTAGATGCTTTTAAGAAAGCCCTTCGTTTTCAGTCTCTGCCTGTCTGTCTATCTTCAAACAAACCGTCAGATAGGTTGAGAGGGTTCAGTCTACGGACAATTACTGCAGCTGAATCATTATGCGCGGTAATTGTATATATAGGTGAGGTGTATTTCTTCTGCCAGTGCATTAAGTGCTGCTTACTGTATCTCATTTGAAAAAGAGTTTTCTTTGCCTAGGTGCACCAACTAAGACGAGTTCTGAAGACAGCTCACAGGTCAAAGGTTACAGAATATAGCTTTTCAGAAAAAAGGATTAAAGCTGCCATTAACGGAAATCATATTAAAAGTAATTGCGAATGCCCTCTGGTGAGATCATCTGCAAAGGAAAAAAAAAAAAAAAAAAAAAAAACACACCAGAAAATTTTGCCTCGCACAGATGAACAGATATCATGAATCTCTGGCTGTGTAATTAGAGGTACGATTAAACTTCGTGGATATGATGGTTAATTATCACGTTTCAGCCCACGGAAGTCAAATCCCCAGAAAAAAAAAAATTCCTTCTTCAACTACCCACTAGGACCGAATGTGAATTTCAGGCAGAGAGAAAGGGTCTTTATCTGAGCAGGTCGTTTGGCAAGTGATAAATTGTTCAGTTCAAAGAGAAGAAAAAGAAAATGAAAGAAGTAAAGCACTGAGTGAAAGTGACGAGGGTTTAACGCCACCCATAGTGCCTCGGGCGTCAGAATGACAGGCCATACACCCCGACTTCGGTAAACAACGTAAATAATTCAGACTGGTATTAATGTGCGTGCATGTGTGTGTGACACTGCCGTACTGGGAAATTAATTGCATCACTCTTTGTGTGTTTGTAAAAACCAACGAGAGCGATGACTCAAAGCAGGGTTTCTGGCTGTAGAATGAGTTGAAGCACAAATCGTCTATTAGGTATATAGTTTATGGTATAAATGAATTAAGGATGCAAGGAAATATGAATAAATTCTAACAGATTATGGAATTATGAACAGATGCCATAGAACTATGAATATGAATAAGGGAAGAAATATGAATAGGAGCTTGTGGCTGGTTTAGACTCGTGATATACATCAGGGCAGGGATCACCTGGGACCAAACTAAATATCAAACCGGGTTGGATTTTTTTTTTTCCCTTTATGGACAG
Source organism: Clarias gariepinus (assembly GCF_024256425.1). NCBI lineage: Eukaryota > Metazoa > Chordata > Actinopteri > Siluriformes > Clariidae > Clarias > Clarias gariepinus. The sequence goes on along the minus strand of NC_071115.1, from coordinate 28,233,460 downwards.
AAGAAGCTCATGTAAAAGAAATACATTTAATGCAATACTTTGTCTTCGCTTATGTTTATCATATATCCCTAGTCACAGCCTTAGTGGTCTCGTTGGGGTTTAAAGGGCATTTACAAAACAAAATGGTAACAGTGAAAGCAAAATGGTTATGATTACATATATTTGGAGGACAGGATGTTCTGAATGTGCATGTATTTGTTGTTTAATGTTTTTTAATCTGATATATAAACACTTACTCTTTCATTCTCTATACCGCTATCCTGTTACAGAAAGACTGGAACCCATCGCTGGGGACTCGGGGGACTAGGCATGGCACACACAGGACATTTACATTTACGGCATTTGGCAGACGCCCTTATCCAGAGCGACTTACATTTTATCTCATTATACATCTGAGCAGTTGGGGGTTAAGGGCCGCGCTCAAGGGCCCAAACAGTGTCAAGTTGGTTTGAACCTGAGACCTTCTGATTAGCCAGTCCTGCACCAGACAGGGTGCCCATCCAACAGGGCACACACACACACACACACACAGAAACACACTTAAACACTACAAGCAATTAAGGAACACCAGTTTTCCTAATCCTATGTTTTTGGATTGTGTGGGGAAACTGAAGAACCAAGGACGTGTAGGTTCGAGCTCACGTTGCTAAACACAATGCCACTGTGCCACATGAATGACTTTGATGTGTTAAACTGGATTTTTCACTAAATTAATGATATCTAAATCAGATTTTTTTAAAATTATTATTACAGGGATATCATTTACAGGCAAGTTTTAGTTAATTGTTAGTTGTTGATGTTGTTGCTGCTGTTTTTGCTTGCACTGCACTGAATCTGGAGTCAGTAGCTGTGTGTATGGGTAGTTTATTAATACAAAAGATAAAAAACACAAAAGACAATGAGACATATGGATGTGAGCAGTCATGTGACTCATGTGTCACGCTCATGTCACACACAAGGGCTGGTGGGAATCATAGTTCTGCATCATATTTGGCTCTACCAGTGACACACACTGACTCATCGTCTATACCTCTTGATCACCTTGGTTGCAATGAGCCTGAAGCCTATCCCAGGAGAGTTACGGCATGAGGTGGGATATACCCTGGATGGGGTGCCAATCCATCACAAGGCACACACACACACACACACACATGGGAATCGATCCCGGACTCAGGAGGTGCAAGGTGACAGTGCTAACCACTAAAACACTTTACTATGCTACCGTGGGTCTGGGCTCAAAAATTGCAGTTATTTATGAGAACTTTAGGATTAACTGATGATAAGTTGGAGTAGAGAACTGTTTATTTTGTAGACAAGCACTTGTTCTTTTATTAAACCTGAAGTTTTTCATTTTGAAAAGAAAAAAAAGACAGGCTAGTGGGGGACATGTGTCTTTATACGCTGCTATAACGTAAATAGTAAACAATAAAAATAATTATGCATGTATTACTAGTGCACAAGTAATAATAATAATAATAGTAATCAAATCAGCAATATATATATATATATATATATATATATATATATATATATATATATATATATATATATATATATATACATATATTTTAACTACCCTTATGTGTCCCATTGGATCCCTCGCAGCATCACTCATAAATCCTTTTACTTAAAATAATATTGATCATCTAAACTGCCCCATCATTAATTATCAGCACCTCTGCATGAGAGATACTTTATCTCACGAGTAAGATCCAGGAGTTAACAACAGAGCACAATTACACGTTTCCCTCCTGAGAATTCTGTGCAAGTTTTTTTTTTTTTTTTTTTTTTAATGATTGCTCATTACATTCCTCAAACCCGAGCTGCAATTTCGTCTCCGAATGCGTATTTGTGATCCGATGAGGACGCAAAAACATCACAGGGAAAAACTAAACAAAAAAGCTGCCGTAATTATCTTTGTGCGCGGCGTGGTAGGAGAGGCGGTGGCTCATTGTGCTGCGTTTATGAGATGCCACAGCCAATGGCACTTAATGTGAAATGAATGAGTTCTGGAGAGGCACCTGGGTAAAGCTGAAAGAGGCACCTGTCATCCCTTCCCCTCCTCTACGTCGTCCTCATCTCCATAACAGAAAGGATGATTTAGAAAAAGGTAAAAAATAAACTAGGAATTATCCCAGCTGCTCCCAAGCCAAGCTGATCTCAGGAGATGTTTTTGAAAGAGCGGACCCAGCCTGTTAAAAATGTGAAATCAGTAGTAGTTCAGGATGCTGTTAAAAAAGGAGGAACTGATCTCAGATGAATCTGCTCTAACATGAGCTGATAGACCAAAAAATGGTGAAGACTTTCCTGTTGCGTTACTCCGGAGCCCTCGGCGTGGTAACGAATGAATAAATATCAGTGTATTAAGGACGTAGCAAATATTAAACTGCGCTCATGTGGTCGCCCTGAGGGTTTCATTGAAATTCCGGAAGTGAGAGCACACAGTATGGGAGATGTCCATCAGGAGACCTCCTTACTGGTCAACAGCCCCGGGCGCTGATTCAGTTTGCTTCAGTTAGGCTGAAATTTAAACTCATAAAGTGCAATTAACCTTCCCGATAATAAAAATGCACAGCATTAATTTAAGCACAAAAATATTAACTCAAAACGCAACAACGTTATGAAACACATTACTAACCGAAACAACTTTACCTGAAACACAACTTTAACTCTTTTAACTTTAAATTTTGTACTCAAGTAAAAGTACTGTTACTTTAGGGAAATTTTACTGAAGTAGAAGTAAAGTTACCATTCTAAAAATCTACTCAAGTAAAAGTAGAAAGTAGCTCATTAAAAAAAAATTAGTTATTGATGGGGGATTCCAGTGTAGGTCAAAAAGGATAAGCAGATTTAAATCTCAAACTAGTTGTTTTTAATTATTCGCATTATAAACCTGTTGCCTTTCTTGTGCTTGAAATCAAAGTGGTCGCCTAAATATGGCCAGGGCTTTGCTTTATAAGAATTTGTTGGCATTTTGCTTACGGCTGTGTCTGCATCACTGCCTTCTGTTTTGTCCGTCTCCATCGTCCTTGTGAATTTAGCGCGTTTGTTCTCCACGCCCATCAGTCAATCAGCGCAGTGGTTTCCGGGTTGCAATTCTTTTCCTTCCCCGTTGCAATCTTTTTATTTTTTTTCATTTTCATTCATTTATTTTTACTCAGTAGCGAATATGATGCAAAATGTAGCGAAGTACAATACTTCAAACAAAACATACTTAAGTAAAAGTAAAATTACAGTTTTTAAAAACTACTTTAGAACCTAGAAGTACACAAAAAACTATTCAATTACAAGTAACACAAGTAAATGTAATTCGCTATTTTTCACCTCTGCTTACAACTACACAAACGCGACAAAAGTAACTCAAAACACAACAAAATTTATTGGTTAATGTTGTGATTTGAGTTAATGTTAATTTGGTTGTGTTTTAGTTAATGTTGAAATGATCCACTGAACAAATGTAGTTTCTGAATATAAATATTAAAATTGGTGCTTTTAAATATGTAATTCTGCAAATATGGTTTTATAATTTGGAAAGTTTGCAGGTAGACAGATTTCTGATTTAAATGCAACTTTCTAGAAGTACTCAGACTTTTTTTTATTTTATTTTCCTTTCCCCCAGAGATTGGATGCCATTTGGTCAATCCCAATTAAAATGTATATCTGGGGATCTCTGCTAAGCCTGGGGTACTTGGATGTACGGCAATCCATACTATTGATTGTGGCTAAAGGAAAACAAAAGACACAAGGTGCTTTGCATGATGCTAGCAGCAGGATGTGTCTGTGTGTGTATGTGTGTGTATGTGGGTGTGTGTATATATCTGTGTATGTGTGTGCATGTGTATAGAAGCACAGCTGTTTGATTATCATCGCTAGAAAAGCCGTCGGAGTGAAACTTTGATTGTGTCAAGTGCCATCCTTGACTTTCCTGGCAGGGCTTTCTCGACATCAGGAAATGGATGTTGTCCAAAAACACAATTACTCTGTCACCCTGATAAATTAAACCATTTTTCGAACCTGGCAAGCTGCACATTGTTGTGTTTTGTTTTTTTTTTGCTACAAAGCAACCAACAAATAGTTGTTTAATTTCCTCTATAAGTGGGGGCTTGAAATAAACAGTTTTTAATGCTGTGACGATGGACTCTTTAAAAAGATTTTGAATAACAACACCAACAAAAAAAAAAATCTATGTTCCGGGAAAGAACGTCATTAGGATTAATTCCATGGCAACAACTAGGAGGAAATCCTAAGTAGAGATCTGAAGACTGATGAGCAAAAGAATCCTGTTAGCAAAGATAATTACCTCTTGGCCCTGTATTAATAGTATAGCTTTTTGTTAAGAAAAGTCTTCAAACTGGGAGATTGGAGTAAACTCATTAACTACTGTAAGTACCTAAACCTGCAAAGTGGTTTAAAATACCAACCATCCATTCATTCATTCATTCATTAATTTCATTCGTCTTCACTAATTGCATTTTGATGGCCACAGTGCATTACAGCGCATTGTGAGAGCCAGGAATACTCCGGATGGGAAGGCAGTCCAATGCAAACACCAGGCATATACATTTACATTAATTCAGACCTTGGACATAGGCATAACATGGAACTTTTCCATGTTTTGGTGTGTTACAACAACAATTGGAATTGTATTTTATTGGGATTTTATGTGACAGACCAACATAAAGATGCACATACAATAAAGTGGAAGGAAAAAGATAAATTGCTTTCTTACGAATAAGTTTTTTACAAATAAAAATCTAAATAGAGGACGTGCATTTGTATTCAGCCTCTTTTAGTCTGATACTGCTAACTGAAATCCAGTGGAACCTTCAGAAATCACCTAATTAGTAAACAGAGTCCATCTGTGTGTGATTTAACCTCAGTATAAATACGGCTGTTCTGTGAAGCCCTCAGAGGTTTGTTTGAACATTAGTGAACAAACAGCATCATGAAGCCCAAGGAACACACCAGACAGGTCAGGGATAAAGTTGTGGAGAGGTTTAAAGCAGGGTTAGGTTAATAAAAGTATCTCAAGCTTTGAACATCTCACGGAGGCCGGTTCAATCTCGTGAAAATGGAAAGAGTAAGGCGCAACTGCAAAAATACCAAGACATGGCCGTCCACCTAAACTGACAGTTTCGAGCAAGAAGAGCATTAATCAGAGAAGCAGCCAAGAGCTCCATGGTAACTCTGAAGGAACTGCAGAGATCCACAGCTCAGGTGGGAGAATCTGTCCACAGGATAACTATTAGTCATGCACTCTACAAATCTGGCCTTTATGGGAGAGTGGCAAGAAGAAAGCATGGGAAAGCATGGGGGCAATGGGCAATGGGAGAATGGGTAGAGACATACGTCAAAAAACTTGCTGCTGTAATTGCAAAATGTGGTTCTACAAAGTATTGGCTTGGGGGGCTGAATACAAATGCACGCCCCACTTTAAAAAATTTTTTTTGTAAAAGTGTTTTTTTGAAACCATTTATCATTTTCTTTTCACGTCACACTTTGTATCAGTCTATTGCATAAAAATCCCAATAATACTTTTCGAGGCAATGAGTACAGCTCAGAAGTTTGTTTAGATAAATGTTGCATCAATCATGCACTTTAAAGATTTAAAGTCTTTGCTAGGATTGATCTTGCCTCATAATACTTTACTTGAAGCTAAACTCCCCACTGAGATGTTTGACGTTTGGAAGAAGATCTGGAAGAAATTTCATGACAGCAGGATTCACAGCATCAGCTACTGATGATTGTCAAGTGAGTCACGGAGGAATCGAATCCCTTTTCATCTCACAACTCAACAAATGTAATCGATATACTTCAAGGTTTCCCATGGCTTTTTACCCGACTGCATTCTCGAGGGATCTAGTCAGGCAAAGACAATAAAGCTGAACTTAGTTTGCTACAAACCAGAAGAGCACTCATTCAATTTGTAAAGTTGTTTGCCAGTGGACACCAATGAAGTAGTGGTGTCTTCTATAGAGTTTTACGGATTGGCAGTTGGAAGCAGATTTAATGAACTTTCTTTCATTGTAACCTTACATCACCGAGTATTAAGACATGTGGCCATAGAGCTGCCTGCCATCGATTAATCCAAAGCAGCCTGGCACTTTTGATTGTGCAGAGTAACAGAACATTGGTAACTTTATTTCTTTATATAATCCTCTGCAACACTAATGCACATATCTCAGCATTTCACTCATGCTTGGATACCATCAAAGCAATTTTCTCAGTGTGCCGGAGCCATGATCGGCCTGCCTCCTTCATACTGTATGTAATACCCTAGCCTCCCAGGAACTCCTTTAATTGCTCAAACGTGGAAATGGCTTGGAGAGAGGTCAGGACTATACAGGGATGTGGAAATAAGGCAAGTTCCTGTAATGTACAAGTGATGTTGATGAATGATTATTTGCATAGTTCAGTTCAGGACAGTCTTCAGAAATATATATCATAAATTCAAATTTCCAACATGTATATTCAAAAATTTTGGACATGGACATCTCCACAAGTCCAACAGTGGCACTCCCTAACTGGTCACTCCTCAAAGTATCAAAGACCTACAAACGTTCCTAATCTTTGCAAAAGTCTACAAACATTTCATTGATTTTGTTGAAATCCTTAGCAACATAGTGTTGAATCTCCACAACAGCAGACTTGGTAAGCTTTATGGGATGATATGGGTTGAAATATGGATAGAGGGATATGACTGATAAACTGGATGGTAGGTCTCAATACCATACATTCCACTCACTTTGCTAAATTCTCAGCTACAATCATGCTAGCGGTACAGTCTTTATTTTATTTCACAACAATTTTAATGTTCATATTCAAACAAAAAGCAGCTCACAAACAATCTCTCTTTGTTAAACTGACTATGCTTGGCATACTGATGTTTTGGGAAATATGGAAATGACTAATGTTTACATTATTTGAAAGTTTATAGAAAAACTAATGACCATAACTAAGAATTGGTGAATCTGATTATATAGGTTTTATGGTTTGTATTTTGCACTGGACCATGTTTGTTTTGAGAAGCAATAAGTTCTGGCAGAAGTTGTTATAAAGCAAACGTCGGTTCAAATCAAAAGGTTCTTATCTGAGAACATCTGTGTCATTCCCATACAAGCAAAGCATTAATCATTAAGTAGGTCCAGAATATCTTTGTAATTAGCACAACTTCATCTAGGGTACATGCTGGGCAAACATGACGGAATATTTCCAGATATAAATGAGGGAACTGAAAGTTCACATTATATACTGATCTAATTTAACTTTCACTGTTTGCTGCTCTTTTTTTTATTTTTATTACTGTATTTGTATTTGTCTTTTTTATATGTATGTGGTCGGATGTTAATCAGCATAAATTCTACAAATGAGGATTTAAATGTATTGTTATATAATAGTATTTTTTGCAACATTGTGTTTGTTTTGGGGTTGTTTGTTTATGGTTATCTTGGTCATTTAAAAAAATTGTTGTCAAATTCAAAAACAGGTGGATGCCACTTTAATGTTACAACTACAGTACAGTATATATTACAACGCTCATCCATTGTTAGGATTCCTGCTTCATAATGCTGGAAACATTTTTCTTTATATAATATTATTATTTTATTTATATATATTTCTTTATAATTTCTTTATATCTGCTTAAAATATTTGCAAAGTATTATAAAATTGTTGTTTCATTAAATGTTTTTTTTTATGTGTTAGCTTAGTTTTCTTGGTTTCTGGAACACCTATTCAATTTCTCATTGATGCAATTATCTAATCAACCAATCACATGGCAGTTGCTTCAATGCATTTAGGGGTGTGGTCCTGGTCAAGACAATCTCCTGAACTCCAAACTGAATGTCAGAATGGGAAAGAAAGGTGATTTAAGCCATTTTGAGCGTGGCATGGTTGTTGGTGCCAGACAGGCCGGTCTGAGTATTTCACAATCTGCTCAGTTACTGGGATTTTTACGCACAACCATCTCTAGGGTTTACAAAGAATGGTGTGAAAAAGGAAAAACATCCAGTATGCGGCAGTCCTGTGGGCGAAAATGCCTTGTTGATGCTAGTGGTCAGAGGAGAATGGGCCGACTGATTCAAGCTAATGGAAGAGCAACTTTGACTGAAATAACCACTCGTTACAACCGAGGCATGCAGCAAAGCATTTGTGTAGCCACAACATGCACAACCTTGAGGCGGATGGGCTACAACAGCAGAAGACCCCACCGGGCATCACTCATCTCCACTACAAATAGGAAAAAGAGGCGACAATTTGCACGAGCTCACCAAAATTGGACAGTTGAAGACTGGAAAAATGTTGCCTGGTCTGATGAGTCTCGATTTCTGTGGAGACATTCAGATGGTAGAGTCAGAATTTGGTGTAAACAGAATGAGAACATGGATCCATCATGCCTTGTTACCACTGTGCAGGCTGGTGGTGGTGGTGTAATGGTGTGGGGGATGTTTTCTTGGCACACTTTAGGCCCCTTAGTGCCAATTGGACATCGTTTAAATCCCATGGGCTACCTGAGCATTGTTTCTGACCATGTCCATCCCTTTATAACTACCATGTACCCATCCTCTGATGGCTACTTCCAGCAGGATAATGCACCATGTCACAAAGCTCGAATCATTTCAAAATGGTTTCTTGAACATGATAATGAGTTCACTGTACTAAAATGGCCCCCACAGTCACCAGATCTCAACCCAATAGAGTATCTGTGGGATGTGGTGGAACGGGAGCTTTGTGCCCTGGATGTGCATCCCACAAATCTCCATCAACTGCAAGATGCTAGGTTTGATTCCCACATGCATGGAGTGTGCATGAAGTTTGCATGCTCTCCCTGTGCTTGGTAGGTTTCCTCCTGGCTCTCCAGTTTCCTCCCACAGTCCAAAAACATATAGATTAGCTTAATTGGCGTTTCTCCCTAGTGTGTAAATGAGAGTCTGTAAATTAACCAGATGTCCTAGCACAGTTATACAAATGGGAATAAATACAATGGTCTCCATTGGCCTCCTTGGTCCTTAAGTCCCTCCTTGGACTACAGAAGTTTCTAGATGGATGGATGGATGGGTGGATTATTTATATAAACAGAGAAAAAAAGAGAAAAGAATTTCCTGTAGAACAAACACTACAAGTGGATTTTTAATTAGTCACAAGAACTTTGTTTTTAAATGGCTTCCCTTAATGTCTTTCTGTCTCTCTGGAGGAAAATGAGAGATGGGTTATAGTTTCAGAAGAGAGAAAGCTAGATTAACCTGTCTAATGAGTAAAAAGTCAAACAAAAGGAAACGTGATAATTCATTGTTGTTGCTTTCGGCAATTATGCTAATGCTATTCGTTTCCAGATAGCCAGTAATTCCTTTCTACACAAAGTCACTTGTGTGTTTGTATACAGCAGACTTGGGCCGGTTTGTACCTGAGGTCATTTAAGTAAAGCTTTATCTTGTGCATTATGGGTTTTACCCTACCAATGTAAAAAGGTAGTGTAATACATTGTAGTATTTTTCTTAGGTAGGAGATGCTGGGAGCTGTAATCAGAGTTATGTAAATATACTGACTTAATATTCATAAGTAAGTTATGTGAATAAGGTGATTTAAAACTTGGCCAGACATATTGAACATTGTTTATGCAAAGCACTTTGTAAGAATCAGTATCGTCTCTAAAAATAAATAAATAAATAAATAAATAATTGCAACTCAGGAGCACTTCCAAATAATGTGTGTTGAAGCCCTATTGGTAAATCATGAAAAATGTAAAAAATTAATTAAATAAAGTAGTCAACCTCCGCTGAAAATTCGTTGTTTTGGTCCAAATTACTAACTGTAATAAATCGTGAAACCAGAGCAATTTAAATAGCTTAACATAACTAATATAACAAGTGGTTTCCCAACAAAGTCAACACAAAATGATACTTTTATTGACAGTGTCAAAATTACTCGATAAGAAATCCCCTTGATAAGAAACATCTTCAGGACTTGAAAAAAAAAAAATCAAGTTAAAACACACACTTCTACCAGGTCTGCATGAAAGTTGATGTCAATGCAATGAATCAATTGTATTGATTAAAATAAGAACCTCGATTGAACTGCAGGTTTCCAGTGCCAGATGAAGCAAAGCAGCCCCAGAGCATCACCGAGCCGCTTTACTGTAGGCAGTGTGCACTTTTCTACATATGTCTCATTATTTCTCCTCCAAACATACCGCTGATTCATAAGTCTCATTTTTATTTTTATTAGGTTTTCTGACTTATTCTTGTGTTTTAGGGGCAGTAGTGGGGTATGTTCTGGTGTGACCTTCAGTGTTCCGTACTGCATGTGCCTTATACTGTAGTGCAGGGTTAAACTTCAGTGCTTGCTCCCACCAAATCTTTCTGTAGGTCCTTCGCAGTCAGTTGAGGGTTTTTCAACACTTGTCTCATCAGGAACCAGGTATAGCAGCAGGTTATACAGTAGCATCCTCTTTCAGCTACATCCACGTAGTGTACAGTAGCCACTGTCTCTTTAACTTAGACCATGTGAAACAGGCTACTGTATTCATAGCAACACTTTAGGGACTCTTGAGTCTTGTAGTCGGGGCATCTCATCTGTGCTGGAGGCAACACCTGATTTACAAATGTGTGCTCTGATGAGGGATTTTATTGAGGGGATTGAATAATTCTGAAACTGCAGTAATCATTAAAAGGGGCAATTTGTGTTAAATTTGGAGAAATTACTTGTTATATTAATTTTGTTTATTTTAATTGCTCTTGTTCCATTGATTTATTACAAACAGCTGCAAATTAGTAATTTTGAAGAAAAGAAAAAAAGCCAAAAAACTTATTTCCAATGGAGGTTGAATAATTTTGGGCGCAACTGTAAAATTTAAATATTAGTCAAAGATAAGTTTTTAAATGAAGGTTTTTATTATTAAGGGAAAACAAAATCCAAAACTACATAGCCCTGTGTGAAAAAGTGTTTAACCCCTAAACCATAATAACTGGTTGGACCACTCTTAGCAGCAACAACTGCAATCAAGCGTTTTCGATAATTCTCATCTTTGCAGAATTGTTGTAATTCAGCCACACTGGAGGGTTTTCAAGCATGAACCACCTTTCTAAGGTCACGCCACAGCATCTCAATTGGATTCAGGTCAGGACTTCGACCAGGCCTCTCCAAAGTCTTCATTTTGTTTTACTTCAGCCATTCAGAAGTGGACCTGCTGGTGCGCTTTAGATCATTGTCCTGCTGCAGAACCCAAGTTTGCTTCAGCTTGGGGTCACAAACAGATGGCCGGACATTCTTTCTCAGGATATTTTGGTATACAGCTGAATTCATGGTTCCATTTATCACGGCAAGTCTTCCAGGTCCCGAAGAAGCAAAACAGCCCCGGACCATCACACAACCACCACCATATTTTACTGTTTGTATGATGTTCTCTTCCTGAAATAATGTGTTACTTTTACGCCACACATAACGGGACACACACCTTCCAAAAAGTTCAAATTTTGTCTCGTCAGTTCACAGAGTATTTTCCCAAAAGTCTTGGGAATCATCAAGATGTTTTCTGGCAAAACTGCGACGAGCCTTTATGTGATTTTTGCTCAGGAGTGGTTTTCATCTCGGAACTCGGCCATGCAAACCATTTTCAGCTCGTCTTGTGCTTTCTAATATGTCAAGTTGATCTCATTGTTCAGGTAAATACAATACGGTATATGCTGGCATAACTATACACCAATCAGCCATAACATTAGTGCCACATAACATTAACACATTAACATCGATGATTATCAATTACAATAATGACAGGTTGATGGGCACCGGGGATGAGGGGCTGGCCACGCTAGAAAGGTATCAGAACCCCCAGTGCACCAGTGCCCACCCCACACAGGACCCAGCAGGTAACGATCCCAAGGCTGCTTTACATATCCCAGTCCAATTGAGTACCCATGGGATTTACAGAAAGGTCTGATCCATTGAGGCCCGACCCTGTTACCCACGGTACCAAAAGGATCCACTGCTTATAGGCAAACCTAAAGGTTTTGTGGAGTCATGGCTTGAGGAGCCAGAGCTGCCCCAGGAACCCTACACAATACTTGGCATAATGATTTGTGTTGTGATGTTATGGCGGTGTACACGCGGTGTACTCTTGTCAGTTCCAGGAATATGACTGGTTGCTTGTTAAGCTGAAAAGCCATGAATATTTCAGACTTTGGTGAGTTGTAAACAGTTTGACAGGCTTCATTAGTCAGTGTTTTGAGAGGCTGCCAGTCACGGTGGAAGCTCAACAGAACATTAATCTGTCAACAAACATGTTAATTACGAACAACAGACAGTCTAATGAGCCATTTACACCCTTTAACACCTTTAATACCTGCGTTGTCGTGTCCCGTCAACTTGCATTAGAAAAGCTTTAGTCGACTCATCTAGAGAAAATGAACTGATGAAGAGGAATGCCTCAGGATTCAAAGCGCACCTTAGCTGACTGTTCTGTATTATTGTTCGCATTCATTTATTTCTAATTTCATTTCTTTTCCTTTATTGATGTAAGATTGAAATCAGGTTTCTAAAGAATCGGATTCTTGCCTTTATATCATAATGTTTTATATTTGGACAGTAAGATTCCTGCAGCTTTCTGTTTTTTTTTTTTTTTTTTTTTTTCAAATGGAGCCAGAGGTATTGCAGACTGAGAGAATATTTTATGCATGTTTCTTTGGTCACAAAAAAAAGAGGTGTTAAGAAACACAACTGCCAAAATATTAAGCCAACATTGTTTGGGTTATATAAGCATGAATTTTCAAAAAAAAAAAAAAAAAAAAAATATATATATATATATATATATATATATATAAAACTCCACCGCCCACAGTTTTGTCTGGATAATTCGCATAACCTGCAGTTATGTTTGTGGTAATTTAGGAACGTGTTGTTTGAGTGTTAATAAGAGAAATATATTAAACTATTGATTGGGATTTTGTTGCCATTAAGACAGCAAACAGTGGTGGCTAATTACATCAAGGAACAAAGTGAGAAGTTTTGTTGCACATAAAACTTTCTGAATTACGATTGTTGAAGTTCATGAGAGGCATCATGAGAAAAACTTCAGTTTACAGCTTTATCAGTGTCCTGCTCTATTAGTGTTAGTTTCACTTCAGTAAATGACCCATCAACCTATGGGTACAGGTATGCAATGTTCAATGTCCTTCATGCAAGTGTCTAACTTCACATGTCACTGCCTGTGGTCCTATAAAGTTATAACACAGTGCAGAAATTCCAATTCAGAGCACGAGTAGAGAAAAAAATGCAGATATGGTGAACCTAGCTTCCCACGCACAGCTTGTGCAAGTGATGGGAGCAAGAAGAGTAAAGATTCAGAAATGAAGCCAAAGCTTGCACTACATACTAACTTTATCATATTTAACATCCAATAAGGTATACATAATGTCTCAATTTACAGAACATACATGGACGGTAGCCCATAACAACCCAGGGTGACGCAGGTGTCAAAAACCCTTTAAATATTCTATATAAAGTTCCTTATTCATCTTTATCCTTAACTTTAACTTATAAAGTCCGTAAGTGACATCTAATAAACATCCTGGTGCTACAGGGAATGGGATAATTTCCAAATGGTGCTTTGTGCTGGTAGCACATGTGACAGAACTCGCTCATTTAAAATTCTCAAAATAAAAAGTTTCATTCTATTTAACAATTCTGATGATTTTATAACATCTAATATTTTATATTATCCTGTTCTGGATGCATTTCTTAAATAACTTGATATAACAAAAAAAAGAGAGATATCTATGTGACATGTCACATAGGGCTTTTAACTTTAAAATTGATTCTTAGCGCCTATCAGTTAAGCATCCCGCCAAATCAATTTGCTGGAGAGACATGGAGTGATGTAACAGAGTGTAAATATCCTATATATTTTTTGGCTTCAACATTCTCCAAAAATCTTTTTAGTTCACTCGCAGTAGCTGCTACTTTTCACAGCTTGCAGTTTTGCTTTACTGACCATATGATAGAAAGATGTGATGCGATGGTTTGATAGGATGTGTTGGATTTTGATCAAAAAGCACAATCATTACCTGTCATGTTTTTTCCATCTCTAACAAGTTCAAAGCTTCTTATAATAAGGTTATGAAATTATGTTTTTAAATTAAACATTTTGTTATAAACAACCATGTGTGCCAGAGAATCAGCCAAAAGGAATAAACGTTCAGAAATAACATTTATCTCATTTTGCGGTCCAACAGTTCAGTTGTACCTAGAGCATGAAACACTGGCATTTGATCATATACTGGTGAATGAAGGATTGTAAGTTGAAATCCCAGGGCTGTCAGAGATCCACTTAGCCTAATGATTCATAAAAAATAAAATAATAATAATAATAATAATAGTAAAATTAATAAATAAATACAACTGAAGGGGGTGGAGTTTGGATGTTTTCTCTGACATTGGTTGGTTTTCTCTGAAAACACTGGTTTCCTCCCACAGCCCACAGACATGTGGTGCAGGCTCTGTAGTCACCTTTAGGGTTATACCTTGTGATAAGTCGGCATCCAATCTGGAAGTACCTTGTCTAATGCCCTGGGGTCGCTGGTGTGATCAGCAGGCTTTTTGAGACCATATGAATAAGTAGTATAGATTATGGATGGATGGATGGATGGATGGATGGATGGATGGATTATATTCCATATAAGATATATTCTTGCCTTAGGTCTAGTTTTCAGAATACATCTTAGAATCATCACAATAGTGACCATAATAACGCATTAACTGAAGATAAAAGAATAAATGAATGAACGAATAAATGAATGAGGACAAATCCTGACAAGAAAACCAACCTAAAATGGAAGACTAGGCAACATCTGGTAGTAGGATTGAAAGCCATTACTCTTCTACAATTATACACTAAAGGCAGTGCTAAGTGGATGCTCAATATGAGCAAATTGCAAGTTAGACTGTTTATGATTACAGTATCAGTTTAGATGTGCAGTTGATGCTTGAAGAAAGAGTGAGACGTAAACTGTTTTTTGGGAATTTAAATCTTCGCAGCATCCACATGGAGACATCAAAAAACAAACGGCTGATTATGCAGCAAGCTAGGATTGTCCCCAAAGTTGCTTTGTTAACATGAATCTTAACACCTTGCAACTGGTAATGCAGACGCAGCAGAAAAGCAAATGTCTCTGGCTTCAGACACAATTAATAAACGTTTTCTAAAGCCCCCCGTTAATTGCGGTCAATGCCACGTCTACTGTAGGTGGGTGCAACAAGCAAAGTCTGGTGAAACTTATCAGATAAGAGTGTGAAAAATGAAGAAGCAGCACCCTGGTCTGTCTGTCAGGTATGGTTAATGCTGCACTTAACAGCAGCGTGTAATGACACTGCATGGTTAAGCTCCTCTCCCCGGGGGTGACACTGAGAACATTTTGAAGCTCTAATAAGAGGCTTGAGATGATCTGGACTGTGATTTATACAGTATAAAAGAAAAAGAAACGTTTCCAGATACTGTGGGCTAATATGCGAAGTTGTGTGCCAAGAGGTCACATGCTAGCTCGGCTGCATGCTAATTGGCATGGAGGTTTTTACAAAGAACAGAGCAGGAGACTGTGTGATAGCAGTTAGCAGTTTTAGAAATACATTTTTAACAGAATTTGTGCGTGTGTGTGTGTGTGTGTGTGTGTATGAATATTTCATTCCTTGGCATGTCTTCGCAAGAGCAGCAGATGGCCCGTCTCTTGCCTTGGTAATGTGCACTTGTACATTTAATTAAGCCGCATCTGGAGTGCCTGAAACTTTCTCCCAGACTTAGCCTTCTCTCTTTAATAAGTTCTCCTTTAAGCATCATTCCGACTTGTGCCCCTTTAAGCCATGCATTCATCCCGGTGAACCAGCTCCGTAATTCCACAATCAGAAAAGCAAATACCCTAATTGTACAATCAATAAGCAATAATGCTGTTGGACCTTGCTAAAGGTTATCAGAGTAGGTGAGGCAAGTGCGTTTCTCTGACCCCGGGGAGGGAGATTTTCCGGCTGGGTTACATCTGTCCCCGATGAGGATTGATCTCGGTTTTTATAATATCTCCTCGCACCGTATAGGCTCGTTCATATCAGGTAAAGTCAACATGTGTGCCAGTAATTGCGCATTATGCTGGAAAGGAATATTGCATGCGTGCTGTGTGTATTACCGGCGCTAAGCACACAAATGGGCTGCAATAACAGGGCATGCTGTATGCTTTATCCTGTTTACTAGAGTTCCACTGTGAGCTCAAGGAATTAAAAATATTTCCTGTGGACTTTCCCACGTAATCTGTGTGTTAACATGGTTAAAAAGAGCTTATCACTAATTGCTATTGTGTATTCATTTATACCATAGCACTGTTGAGCCCTGGATTCTGATTGGTCCAATGCTGTTTGATTTTCTATAAGAGCAAGTCTGGCTTACATGGTCTCGTACAAGAAGATCCTTTATACAATATAACCTGAATTCCAGAAAAGTTGGGATGATTTTTTCTATTTGAATAGAATAAAAACCAATAGACTAAATAGTAGACTTATAGATAAACAAATTACATCAATCACAACAGAACATAAAAAAACATAACAAATGTTTTAGCAGAGAAATTTTATAATTTTATCCACTATATGAGCTCATTTCAAATTTGATGCCAAAAGACTTTGTAAATCTCATCAGCTACAGTGCATAACACAATCACAAAGATTTAGAGAAATCTGCAATGGTGTAAGGGACAAGGCCGAAAACCTTTGTTGGATGCCCGTGGTTTTCGTGCCTTCAGACGACACTGCAATGCTCATCCGCATGATTGTGTCATTGACATTACTAAATTGGCCCAGGAATACTTCAAGAAACCACTGTCAGTAAACATAATCCACCATGCCATCTGCAGATGCCAAGTGAAGCCCTATCATGCAAAAAGAAAGCCATACGTGAACATGGTCCAGAAGCACTGTAATGTTTTGTGGGACAAGGCTCATTTAAAATGATTGATGAAGGAAAGTGTTCTATGGTCAGATGAGTCCAAACATTCTTGTTGGAAATCACAGATGCCGTGCCGTCCAAGATAAAGAGGAGGGGGACCTACCAGCATTTTATCGGCTTTAAGTTCAAAAGTCACCATTTCTTATGGTATGGGGTGCCTAAGTGCATACAGTAGAGGCAGCTTGTATGTTTTGGAAGGCACTATGAATGCTGAAAGGTTTTAGACAACGCCTATTTCAGGGAAGGTTTTGTGTATTACAGCAGGACAGTGCAAAACTACATACTGTACAGTACTGCAGCTATTAAGGCTTTATAGAGGAAGAGTCCGGGTGCTGAATTGACCTGCCTGCAGTCCCATAGAGAACATTTGGTGCATCATTAAATTGGAAAATACGTCAAAGACGACCAAAAACTCTTCAGCAGCTGGAAACCTATATCAGGCAAGAACGAGACCAAATTCCAACACCAAAACTCCAGAAACGTATAATCTCAATGCCAAGATGTCTTCAAACTGTTTTGAAAAGAAGAGGAGATGCGAAACCATGAACCTGTCTCAACTCAGGCATCAAATTTGAAATAGACCAATTTTATGCATAAAATTGTTAAATCTCTGTTTAAAAATTATTTATATTGTAAATTAAATATTGGTTTATGTGGTTTGAAAGTCTTTTAGTTTACATTTCACTAAAATTTAAAAAACGTCCCAACTTTTCTGGAATTTGAGTTGTAAATGATTACTAAACAAAAATAATAATGTTTTCTATAATAACCATTTATGGAAGGCATCACTCTAAAAAATAAAACTGTGCTGTACTCAATTTTTTTGGTGAAACATTTTTACACTTAAAAATATTGAGTAAATATAAAAAAATATAAAAATCATGTAAAATATACTTCATGAGTTGAGTACAAGTCAGTAAAAAAATTAAGTAGACCTGAATAACTATATTTAGTACAATGATGTACAAAATTGAGTAAATGTAATGAAAATTAGAAGTTAATGAAAAGTGAAAATGAGTAAAATAATTGAGTAGATATAATTGAAATGGAAGGTAGAAGATACTGAAAATTATACTATTATTTAATAAACAAATGTGCTTCATTTACTAAATATTTTAACTGAATAAAAGAAACAATACACACATTTTCATTTTAATTAAACATTTATTTGCCAAATTTGACAAGACATGAAGTCTAAACTCAACCTGGTTTACTTTGCAAATGACATGTAACAAGATCATAAACAAAGAGCTGAATTTATGTTATTAATAAACAGTTTCAGAAACAATACTCATGCCACAAGTATTATACAGTTAACACATGGAAAGTAGACTTTTGTATTAGAATCTAATGAGTCACATTTTACATCTGAAAGATTGCACACCTTCACACTTCAGTTTCCTGCAAACTGTGGGATCCATACAAATGTGTGTGCTGACCTTCTCAGGTCTTAAAGAAGCAATGACAGTCTAAATGAAGACAGGACACTAAATATCCATGACCAACAGTACCATGCTTCACTCGGTAATGATCGAAATTCCTTTTGATGATACGACAAATGCACACAGTTTACACCGCCATCCCATAATGCTGGCACCTAAAAAAGGAATAATAGTATACAAGTAAGTACAAGTGTGACTGTTACTATAAAGTCTACCAGACTGGTAAAATAGTACTTCCATTCAAATACATACTTTTTGGACTAATAGTCTATTTCTATCTTTGATTCAATGGTTACACATTTAATACTTCTGCAACATTTAAAAAACTTGACATTTACCTCCTGTTTTATCTCTATTCAACTTTTCTTCATTAGTGGTGCTGGTGCTGTGAAAGAGATATAGAAAATATATAACATGTTTCACACAAACACACACACACACACAAAATCAATCAGTTTTAGGTTCTTTTACTTACATATCAGAACATACATAACATTGTAAATATAAATATTTAAATTTCATATTACTTTCTCCCAATTCTAATTCTGAGAGAAATTTTGTATTTTCACTAAATCTTTATATTTCATAGCTTTAGTTATTAGTACAGTACTTAGCACATTAATTTTATAACATCTGCTGCTGCGTGCTCAGTGTTTAATCATGTTAAAATACTCATATACAGTAACAGATAAAACACTGCCAGAACCCGGACATTTCTGCTGTTTAAACCTGCTTTGTTCTGAGTTTCTTCCTTAAAGTGTCGGAGTGACCGAGCAGACTCGCGGTTCAGTGTGTGAGGTGGACCGGTACAAATGCGTTAATTACTGTATTTGAACATGCTAGTTTTATATCCTCGCCACAGTGGCGGTAGGCTGCACAAAATCACCGCATTTGGCGGGAGAAATTCAAATATTGCGGCACAACCGCCGCCGTTTACACCGAGAAACCCGGAGGAAACCCGGACATGCACGCGCTGCTGCTCGGTGTTAAATCTCTCCTTTTACGCCAGATTTTAAGTGTCTGTATTAACGCCGCTTTAGCTGAGCAGTTCGGTGGTTGGAACAAACAAGCTAAATCACTATGAACCCCAGGACTGGCCTGTTGCTAGCTATTGTTAGCTCTGGAGCTCGGCTGTGACAGGATTCAGAACAGTAACTCACACCCTATAAAGTTGTGTGTGCAGGCAGACAGAGTCATTATTACAGTAACTTGTGTTAGCTGTTTACTCACCAGGATTTGTAAGGAGTGTTCCAGAATGTTCCAGGTGCTTCATGTCCATCCTCACAGCCTTCTGGTCTCTGATGTTACACCAGACTTCCCATGAGCACTTGCACAGGGCAATTTACTCAATTATTTAAGTTTTTGTTGTTAAAAATAAAGAATATTGAGTTGGAATAATTTATAATTGTAGTTCTTGAAACTAATCAGTACAATTACTCCATTAACAGATATTTTGATTGAAATGTATCAAAAAATATTAAGTGCATGTTAAAAATATAATTCAGTTAGTCAAATACTGATTTTTACTAGTGAAGTAAACTTAAATTATAGTGTAAATTTAAGACAAAATGAAAAATTGTTTTTTTAGGCATTTATTTTGATTTGTCTAACTCAAACAATCATGTATGTGACTTTTAGAGATTTTATTAAGGTAACATAACTTTTTTATAACTGTGAAATTTACAAGGCCACAGAATCATTTTTTAGAGTGATCTCCAGAACCAGAGCGTTTAAGGCAAAGGTTTTGAAGAAGGCCATCTGTCCATGAATGACGATCCTGTCCAAGGTGCTTTGAATGCACTGCAGTCGTTCCCATCAACATTCACCTAGTGGAATGCCTGATCCTTAAAAGTCCTTGGATAACTTCTCCTCATGAAAACAATTATGCCTGTTGTGAAGACACTACAGGGTTATCTGAATGGAACCTGATGCTCCCTGAAGATCTGAGGATGTGTACAATAAGAAATAGGTTGTTATACTACTTTCCTGATATTAAAGAAATATATTAATCAATTTAAACAACTTGTGTGTGCAAATTGAAACTCAAAGTACTTAATACATTTGCTTAAATGCACTTTTATCATCTGTTGGTTGTTTGTTTTTTATGCATGGAGCAACACTATGTTGTTAATGATGTGTGATATTGGAGCACATGCTGAGGCCATAAGCATCAAACAGCAAAAAGACAATTGCTAATTAGTGGCTAAAGTGGCATGGTGGCGTAGTGGTTAGCACTCTGGCTTCTCACCTCCAAGGTCAAAGGTTTGAGTCTGTGTCTTTGCATGTTCTCCCAGTTTCCTCCAGGTACTTTGGTTTCCTTCCACAGTCTAAAGATATACAGATTAGTCTAATTGCCATTTCTAAACTGCCTGTAGTGTTTGACTGAGAGTGTGTGCTTTGACCCTGTGATGGATTGGCACCCTGTCCGAGGTGTACGCCTTCCCTTGATTTCCTTTTTTAACCCATCAGAAATTATAGTTCCACATTCTTAAATTTTATTGGTTCAAAAGCCTGATTTTGGCAAACTTGAATTCGGATGTTGAAGTTCACCTTTGAGTAGCTTCTACTCACAATTAAAGTTTCTTCCGTACTATTGCTATGATGCCTATATGCTGAATTGCGTGTTCTGGGTCAAAAGAAAGAATTCAAGTCTGTTGAATGGAAAAAAACAGTGATTATTCCTACAATCAGGTCCACAGACAAAAAAAAAGAAGGGCCCAAGCATCCATACTTGTGGACTCAAAAGACAATATTTACCAAAACAAATACAACAGCACACTTCTTAAAGGTCAGATAAGGTTTATGGTGAGATTTGGTCATGAAGATTGCTAATTTAGAGTATTGCTTTTTGGTAGACCGAACTATTTAATATACCTTAGAGTGGTAATGTTGTCCATTTAAATTGTACAGCACAAGACCAAAATATATATATACATTTCTTTTTTTTTTACCCAAATATATATCAATTAAAATGTAGCATCTGTTTTTTTTGGGAGGCTGCTGCAACTTGTCAAGCAGAAATTTTTTGAAGTGTCCATATGCTTTGGAAAAAAGCATGAAATCACCCATATGCTTGTCCCGATTTTAGGCTTTACTACAAACATTTGATTTGAAAAGATAGAACATGATAACTGGATAGTAATAGTCGTTAAAATTATATCTAAATTGTCTTCACACACATGGTCCCAGCTCACTTCCCAGACTGGCACCCCGCTGCCACATGTACATGTCTTCTAAACCTGTGTATTGGCCCTGACTTTAAAAGGGCCATTCCACAACAGGTTGGCCATTCCTGCCCTTCAGTAATCACAGCCACCCAACAACTTTAGTACACTTGTCGCCGGTGGCTTTCACAATTCTGACGATAGTTAGCGTGGTGGTTTTAAAACATTTTGTTGCCAATGCGAACTGGTTCTAGTGCCACCATATGGTATTACTCACTGTAATGGCAATATATCTGATAGCAGGTGGTTCCTCTAAAACACCGCTATTGATTTCTCTTACAAAGCCTCACAGTTATGGAATAGGCTTTCAATTAGTGTTCAGGATATACAGTAGCCCCAGTCTCACTGATTACATGTAGCCTAAAAATTAAGCCTTTAGTTTTATATATCTATTTATAACAGACCGGCATGTTTGGATGCTGTCGCCTCCACTCTCAGGGGTTTGGTGGGGTGGCTGGCCACTTTATGTCCAAGGGCGCCCTTATGTTTGTGTTACCTTTGTGCTTCTCCTTGTTAGTTATGCTGTCAGAGTGAATTCTTGCTTGCACTCTACACAAAAGGTACATTGTCTTCAACCATTATGTGATAATAAATGACTTAATAATCTGTGTTTCTTTCTCTTTCTCTCTCTCTCTCACACACACACACACAAGTGTTCCCAAGATGCATGCAGTTTGCATGACAACACAGAACAACTAAGAATACACTAAATTTTCTCCACTTTGCATTGTTGCAATCTGGAATTAAACTGACATTTTTAACATTTACACAATGCTTTTCAACAGGATTGAAGACCATCGGGCCAATTATGTTTTTGGTTGAAACCATACCAGCGTATCTTGGGCAGTATGGTTGGAGTTGTGCTACCTTTGTCTTTTTGTAATCTTGAATGGCTTTTTTGTGTTCTAGGATTGGCCTGCTTTTAAAATGCCATCACCCCTGAGCAGTTTAGCGGTCCTTGCTGATGAAGAGCATCAACCCTACATGATTCGACCACCACCACGCTTCACTGATGGGGTTTTCAGGGTGGGAAACAGATTTGGGGCTATGCTAAACTTAGTGATTTGTGCCAAGGCGAGACATTGCAATTTCGGTTATTTAAAAATCCAAAGAGAATCCAGAGAAGACATTTGAGTTAAATATTTTAGGACGACACATTATTGAAAAGGTCAGTGAGGGTAGAAACATAATGTATTACGAAAATGTATTAAAACAATGAAGATAAACTTTGGTTAAGATATGGAAAAATATGCAAATGGAAGCGAAGACTAAATGAGAAATGTCTGGAGACTTGGCCAGCATTGCAGACACTGGTTAATAATGAATATAGGGAAAAAGTCACTATGGGTGTGTTCAAGAGGCTTAGTCTTAGACTTAGTGATGAAACTAATAACCATGGACAGATTTAAGTTCTTACCACTGTAAAGGAACTAAAATCCTCACGGCTTAAGTGGAATAAGTAAAAATATTTATATGTATGTATATTAGCTACAGTATGTTTGAAATTTCATTGCTGCAAACATTATAAAACATTTTTTTATTTTTAGCAAATATCTGTCCATAGGAGCTTTATTCCTCATAATAAAATGTGGTTAAAAATACTGCTAGTTGAAAATAATGAGCAACTTAGATCTTAGTCAATTTTAGTACAAATTCAAATGGGAGTTATAGATGGATAACCAAAAAACTATTGAGTAATGCATAAGTGCTATTCTGGCCAATGAAAAAAAAAAAAAAGAAGTATTGAAATATACATCAGAAACAGGACATTTTGAATAAATAACTAGAGGAATCCTCAAAAGCCAGAAGACTTCAATGGTGTCTTATGGAATGGATGACGTTAACGGAGGTGTCTTTTGATTTGTCTCGGCTCCGTGAGACTTAAAGTCTGTCCCCATGTCTGTCTGAAAGTCTTAAATTTATGAGCCATGGTAAATCCACAGACATCACCTTCATTATCACCCACTCCTTAGGAAAGCAATAAATTATTCATTGTTTTCATAAATAAGGCCTTTTTCATGTTTTTGTAGGGTTTTATTTAATCATTTATAATCCCATGTACTTGACATGTTGCGTTGCCTTGCGTCTCCTAGGTTTTAATTAGGATCCTTTTCAGCACCTCGAGAGACAGAGGATTTCCTTTTCAAATAAAGATACCATGATTTCCAGTTCGTTGACTGTTTTCAAACGGAGCTATGGAAAACTTGATGTTTGAGTGTTATTGTTAATAAACATTAAGATTATATGCATTTAAAGTCAGTGTGGTTAATATTTAACAGAGTTACAGAAATATGGTTATTTATTCCATTTATTCTATTTTCTTAAAACGAAATGAGAGTAAAAAAGATAATTATCTGATGTTCTTGCGGAATCTGTTTGATGGGGATGTTACACTTGAAAAGACAAAAAGCATGCAATGTTGTGTAAACCTTTACATTTTTAATGTCATTCGTTGTTAATATTTGATGCAGCTGCCTCTAGGTTTATCTGAGAAATTGTCACTTGTAGTGAAGCTTTGAAAACTAAATGTTACTTACCTGAGCTAAGACTGGCTCTAAGCGATCAATAAAGATAAACACAATAAAAAAAATGTACTCTATTAGAGGTGAGGAAAAAAAATCTATTCAGTTACACATCTTTTTTATTTCAAGTGGGAAAAATCAATATTTTTTTTTTATTATATTTTAATTTATATAAACTTTTTTTTTAAATAATGTAAAAAATATATTAATAAAAAAAGCATATATAATTATAATAAACTTATATAAACTTTTTTTGAAATAATGTAAAAAATATATTAATAAAAAAAGCAAATATATTAATAAAAAATATATTAATATTTCACTCTACAATTTTATTCAGTGACCATCGCCCTGGAATAGAAGACTTTTTTTTTCCTCAGACTTCTAAGTTTAATCTCAAAAGTCAGACTCAATTACCAGAATTCTAAGGAAAAATAAAGTCAGAAATTAAATAGATTTTTATGGTGACCCTAAACCTCTTCATACAATTGTCATTGTCAAAAAGTTATTGCTGCCGTTTGGTTGTAATAATCGGCACAAAATGAAAAGCACAAAATCTCGGTCTGCAATGTGGACTGCTGCAATGAGCCTAAAATATTGCATGAGCTACAATAAATTTATTAATTTACTTCATCAATTTTTGCTTACTTGAAAAATGCATCCTTTTGTATGTTTGTTGGTTTAATCAAGTTTGTAATCAAGTTTCCACATTTTTTCGACTTACTCAAACAAAGCTTTAAAATCCTGTTCAATCAGGGTCTGAGAATGGGAGTCAGTTTTAATCCTGCCAAATAGCTGGGAAAAGTTAATTAGCTTAGAAATTTTACTAGTAATTATTGTGCAATCAAGTAATATACAGTATGACTCATGTATTGCAATAATGTAGCATTTTCCCTCTAAAATTGCTATGTACCGCTAATTAGACAATTAGCAGTCAAGCTAGGTACTAAACGCACTTCAATAGAAATAGTAATAATGTTTTCTTTTTCAGCAGCACCGACTGTATTCCCATGCTTCCTATCACCTGTGTTCTCTTTCGAAAATACAATTCTGGATAGTACATGATGGTATTAACTTTTTATGAGTGTTTATCTGTGTTCAGCAAATTTCTTCCTATTTTGATGATTATGCAGCACTGTCCTTCCTTAAACCTCCAAACAGATAAATAAATATTTCCATTTTATTACATTGTTTTTTTTTTTATTTCTATCACTCTGCAATGTCCCAGAGGTCATAGAATTTTATGAAGCCTGTGCAAAGTAAAATAACTTTTTGATTTTTTTTATTTCGGGTCTGATGATGAGATGCTTTTCATGACGCACAGGTTGTTTTGAAGGTCGTTTTCTCCTAGAAATGAAACACAGCCACATAAAGGCAGAAATGGGAACAGAGTCAGTGGCACACCAGCAAAGATGAAATAAAATTAATAAATTGCCACCGTCTTCCTAGACACAACTTACCATCAGTGAGAGAAAGTGGTGATACATGAGAGCAGTCAGACTGTTGATGAGAGCCTGAGGAAAGGCGCTTTTCTGCAGGCTTTGAATTAAAAAAGCTACCCCAGTCACCATGCACAACCCACTCACGCCGATGGCTGAAATCCCTACTCAAGCCTGCAATTATTTCTTCCCGAAGGCTGTTTTTCCTTGGACTTGACCCACAGGGTGCAATCACAGTAAACACTCATGCTGTCGATCCCAGGCGAAGGAGATACTCCCGCATGGCAAGACTCAGCAGTAAAAAGGTAGCAAGGTACTTTTTTTATATATATAACTTGGATATTTCTTGATTTCATCTTGAAAGCTGCATGGGAGACCTCCATGCCCCAGACTGCTTTCTCAAAGATGTGATGCAATTCCATTGTAAGTCATAGTGGATCTTCCAAAGGACTATGAGATGGAGATGGAATTAGACCGTTGTTTCAACATTCGAACAAAGGCGTTATGCTGGTCTAACATTATACTATAAGAATGCTTTACATTAAAGGAAATGTCTACCCATTTACCTATTTTCTTACTTAGTGATTGTGGTGCAAACATGGCTGCCACTGTATTTTTGTGGGTTGAAGTGAGCTATTGTGTGCTGTGTTGACGTTACACAAGAAATAGATTCAAGTTTGTTTGCCCCTGAAACAAACAAGCCAAAGCTTCTTTTCTTACTCACCATTTACCAGAAATGTTAGATTCAACTACTAAAGCATTACATCATGGTTTCCCCTCACTTTGACAGGGTGTCCAGGATAAGGCAGCTGTGTTCACTTCATTTGCCCACTTGCCTTTGGAAACACTGTGCCCACCCCTGGCTTTAGGAATGTCATGCTCGCCCAACTGCATGGCTTTGATAACATGCTTTCCTGGTCAAGCTTTCGCGAAAGGCCCACAAGGTGTCCTCCCCTGTCTAAAGCTCTAGCTCAGTTCCAGGGAAGGCTTACAATCAGGCTTCTCCTGTCCTGAACCTACGCCCAAGTCAAGTCTTGGATTGGTGACCATGTCGAGTTGCAGCAAGCCAAACTTAGTCTCAGCACCCATGTTTCCTTTTGCGAGCTCAGTCACAGCCTATGCCTGCACTTATACAAGGAATGTCGGCTTGGGAAACACTTTCATCATCTCTAAGCACAACATGAGTAAAGGTTTCAGGAGAGTGAACACCACGAAGCCATTACTAACTACAGTTCTACTGTAGAGTTGAAACTCCCATTTCACACCATCCTGACCATCGCTCAACACAACAATTAACACCTCCAGCAAGTCCCCACAGTGGTTACCATTGATCAGCAAGAATAGAGTGTCATATGATAAAGTGGTTAAAGGCGTTGGACTACTGATCAGAAGATCTCACGTTCTACAAGTTACCACTCTTGGGCCCTTAAGCAAGGTCCTTAATATTCAACTGCTCAGATATATAATAAGACAAAATATAAGTTGTTATGGATAAGGGCACCAAAATACAGTTTCCTTCCACAGTTCATAGACAAGCAGTGTGTGTCGTGTCCTGCGATGGATTAGCATCCAGCCCAAGGTGTACCCCACCTTGTGTTCCTGCGATAGGCTCCAAACCTCCTGCACCCATGCACAGGATAAGCAGTATAGGGAATGATTGAGTGAGTGAGTATATACAGGTATAATAATGACATACCAGTGATCTGGATGTGGTTAGTTTAAAATCCAACAAAAAAAGAAGAAGTCACTTTTAGCTTTTTGGATAAAAGTGCCAGACGAATTAATATACTGTACAGTATATAATATATAATAGCTATAATTTAATTGATTAGTTATTTTTTAGCTGGTTTGTCCCTTGTGTATCTGTTCTTTCAATCATCTCCTCTCAATCTGATCATACCAACTTCAATGCCCGTAGCTGTTCAAGCCACATCTGATTGTGAGCACTGACCTGTTCGAGTCGAGCACAGGCTGACCCAAAACAACAGCACAAAAAAGGCCCAATTTCTTCTCCAATACTCTGCTGATTAATTCCCACTGTGTGCACTGCTGGACCCAAGTGAAAGTCAGTGAGCCCTGCTACTACATTAGGGCTGTCTGAATGAAGGATGCTTTTTATAGATTTTGTCGTTTTATGATAACTTTGGGGTGAGGGACATTTATTTCTTTTGCCACAGCCCCTGTTAGCAGGAAGGGTTACTGCAAATCAATACAAAGTGCTCATGAATGAACAAACGAAGCCCATCATAAAACTTTTTTATTCTGATAGAAATGGTATTAATATTGCTAGAAAAGTAACAGATTATTTACAGGGACTTACAATAGGTGCTTCATATAAACTGTGTAATTGTTTATTACAGGGGCCAGGGGTAGCTCAGTGGTTAAGGCATTGGACTATGGTTCGGAAGATCCCAGGTTCAAACCCCACAACCACCAAGTTGCCACTGTTGGGCCCTTGAGCAAGGCCCTTAACCCTCAACTGCTCAGATGTATAATGAGATAAAAATGTAAGTCGCTTTGGATAAGAGCGTCTGCCAAATGCCCAAATAATATATAACTGTAGGCTGGTTGGTGTTTCCAAACTGGCTGTAAAATAAAGAAATGCTTATATATTTATGCCAATCATAAAATGAATGAATTAAGGATAAACTTGGGTACGGGGAGCGAGCTACACAGCATGCCAATGCCAGGTTTTAATGGTCACATTAAAAGCAAACACATTGCAAGCCCTTTGAAATTGCAAATCCACATGTTTTTGGACTGTAGGAGGAAGGTAACCCACCAAGAACAGAGTGAACATGCAAACTACATTCAAACAGACCTAAAGCAGGAATTGCACCGCCGACCCTGGAGAGGCGAGACCACCGTGCTAACCACTACACCACCATGTGGCCCACAATAAGAAAAACCATCCAAGGTCCTGATTAAGCCAGGGACAGTGACAGCGCGTGAGTCAGTCAGTCACATGATCAATCTATAAAGGTGTATTATACACATTATTATATTTATTATATTATTGTAAAGCAAGCAACCTTTTAAATGTGAAGAAACAGTGACATCATGTGTTCCAGTAGAGGAAAAACATTTCTTGCAGGTCCATATTTATGCTTTCAATTCCATTTAATTTTATTTGATGATCATCAACGCAAAGCAGCTTCAGATAATTAAAAGAAAATGATTGAAATTATTATAAAATGTGGAAGAAAATATGTATGTATTAAAATGATCATTTGGATCAATCCTATTGATTAACCAACA
Source organism: Clarias gariepinus (assembly GCF_024256425.1). NCBI lineage: Eukaryota > Metazoa > Chordata > Actinopteri > Siluriformes > Clariidae > Clarias > Clarias gariepinus. The sequence goes on along the minus strand of NC_071115.1, from coordinate 28,204,600 downwards.
AAAGAAGCAAGTTAAAACTGAAAAGCTCTAATAGCCTTCTATCCTTGTGTGTCGTGGAACCAGTAACTAGCCACTTTAAAGTCTAAAGATTTAGTTCGTACGTGATGTCATTACCTGCATAAAATGGTTGCTGGTTTTTACTGGTAGCCATGAAGTACACTGCATCATACCATGTCAATTTAAAAATCAAACTACCCTCCACTGGTGCTTTTGTGTGGGACGGATGTCTGGATACTCACCGCAATTGGAAAATAATCTCATTCAACAAATATAAAATATTCGCTCAGGCTTATGATGTCAGTGAATCACAGATGAATGTTAAGCATTCAAGTATTAATCATTTTTCATTTAAAGTCCTGCTACTTCATATAAAGATTCAGAAACTGAATACCTGGTGATTTTAAAGGAAAACAATTTTAAAGTCCCAAAATTGGATTTAATAGATTTTTGCCTCACCAATAAACACTGTTGACTGTTAAAATAACAGGAAAAGTAATAAAACCACTTTATTCAATTCATAATGTGACATAATTGTTTCTTTTTTTTATAGTTGTGTAGCGTACTTTGCATATAAGGCCCTTTGGACTTACTTTGTGCACTGATGCGCAGTCAAGTTGGAACTGGTGTGGGGTTGTTTTACAGTCATTGGGCTCGGCCTGTTGCTTTCGGTGAATATTAATGACTTAATCTATGGATTGAAGAATTGGATGTTACTCAAGTTCATATGCATATGAAGGCAGGCGAGCGAATACTTTTGGAAACGTAGTGTGTACATACATTATGGCTTTTACCTGAAAAAAGCTCTGTAAAGGAGGAATTGATTCATTTAACTTCTGACAGCTACAAATCAGGTCTTTATACGAGGGGCGTTCAAGTCAAACTGGGACAGTACAGAATAACATAACACAGTTATGTCACAGACAGACGCATCTCTTTAGCAAGTTGGTGACAAGTTATCTGTCAGTTTTCAAATATCAAGCCTTCAACTCATTGAATATCCATAAGATTCACTATTTAAATGTTTTATTGTGGCTAAGCGTCTCATTACAGTACTGGGCTTAAAGTCTTCTGTAAATGTCAATCGATTCTACTACTTTATTCATCACAAACTTCATCACAAGTCAAATCAGCTTATGTTGCGATTTGCATGGTGAACTCTCCACATAACTTCTGTCTAATTATAAACCTATTAAATAAATATGTAGCTCTTAAAAAAGGGGAAAACACCACATACACTCACTGATATGGTAAAGCTGTTAGGACATGCTGGAAGTGTGAACGTTTATGCTGTGAGTCTCGAGTGTCAGCACCTAAGGACATCACACTTTAGAAAGATAATAATTATAATACATAATACATAACATAAGAATAGATTTTTTTTTTGCCTTATTCAAATGAAAAAGTGAGGAAACAACAGTTTATAGGGATTATAACAAATGGGATAACTAGAAATGAGGATGTTCCATTACATTAAACTATTTATTTATTTATTTTTGTAATTGTTGGCAAGATGCTGTGGTACAGTATGTGAGAAATAAAGCACTGTGGTCCATGATGTTAGAGGAAATTACTGAAATATTCTGCTCCACTTTGTTTTGGGCCACATCACAGCGCCCTCTTGTGGATGATATTACCTATAACAGCATGGCATGCCTTTTTTTATTAAGTAAATAATCATGGCATAGAATAATTAAAAAATATTTTATAATTATTATATTCTGAATGTTAAAAGTACCTATTTTAAATAAATATATATTTTTGTGCTGTTATGCATGTTCCTGTCATATTTTTCCCTTCGAATTAATCAAAGTTACCCACATAGAGGACAGGGGTAGCTCAGTGGTTAAGGCATTGGACTATGGTTCGGAAAATCCCAGGTTCAAACCCCACAACCACCAAGTTGCCACTGTTGGGCCCTTGAGCAAGGCCCTTAACCCTCAACTGCTCAGATGTGTAATGAGATAAAAAAATGTAAGTCGCTCTGGATAAGAGTGTCTGCCAAATGCCTAAATGTAAATGTCAAATTTTAAGAAGGAGAAGAAGGCTGAATTTATTACAGATACATTAAAGTACAATTTTTTTTTTTTTTTTTTTTTTTACAAATCTCAGTTTCTTAGGTTGCTGTGGTCAGAGTGCAGCGTCTGGCCCTGCCCCAGTGCTGAAAGCTGGCAGCATGGTGGAACACTGGGAACCACAATCCGCAATCAGATTAGTCAGAAAGCGTGCAATATATTTGTAGGACAGCACGGCTCGGACATTATCATCATGAACAAATCTCAATTTCATTGATGTATAAATTTGGGGTATCTGTGCACATGATAAAACCAATGATAACAACAACCGGATTTTGGACAATGTCTTGTTAACAATGTAAAATGCATAATTGTGAAAAAATGCAAAAATGTGGCATTTTTGTTAAGAGAACTTTATTTAAGATTTTTGTCCCAGGAGACTTAGGGTATGAAGCGGGGTACACCCTGGACGGGGTGCCAATCCATCATAGGCCACGAACAAACATACACACATTATGGGCAATATTGGAAAGCTAATTAGCTTAATCTGCATGACTTTGGACTGTGGACGGAAACCAGAATACCCAAAGGAAACCCACCAAGCATAGAAAGAATGCGGGAATTTTGACTCATCAAAAACACTTTTACCGGCTTTATACTATTATAAGATGTATAATAGTCTATTATGTGACTGTTAAGAAAATTATGGGATTATGTAATTTCATGAAGAACAAAAACCGTTGTTGTTGGTCATTCAGCTGCTTCGATCGAGGGGTCGCCACAACGGACTATCCGATCCCTACACAACCTAGCAGGTTTGCTAGGTGTTTTTGCTTCCGGATCCCCTTCTTGACGCAAACCTCCCATTATACCTGGGCTTGGAACTGGCACTGCATCCAGAGGCTGGGGTTTGGGCATCAGGTGGGAATCAAATGCATGGCAGCACTGCTTCATGAAGAAGGGCACGGTGGTGTAGTGGTTAGCGCTGTCTCTGTGTGCTTGGTGGGTTTCCTCCGGGTACTTCAGTTTCCTCCCACATTCCAAAGACATGTAGGTAAGGTTAATTGACGTTCCCTAATTGCATGTAGTGTGTGTGCCCTGCGATGGATTGGCACCTGTCCAGAGTGTACCCTGCCTCGTGCCCCTCCTCTCCTAGGATCGGCTCCAGGTCCCAGCGACCCTGAATACAGGATAAAGCGGTATAGATGATGAGTGAGTTTCACAGTTTCAGTATACTGTCTTACCTTTTTTTTATTATTATTATTAAAACATTCTTATTTTTAAACCCAATGATGTTCAAATCAAGTCCTAAAATGTCCAGTACAGTTTGGTGTTTTTTTTTTTTTTTGGTTGCTTGAACATATCTGATTAATCTGTTAATTTCCAGGTTTGGTAGATGTGTTTTAATTGACCCTGTGCTGGACACGCTGGCCCTCCAGAGCTGGATTTTAACGTCCCTGTTTAAAACTAACGGCGTCGTCGATGCGCCATTGCGCATGCGCAGGAATTGCAGGTTCATTAGTTGCCGTTAAACGGATTTACATGAGAAGGCGAGAGAAAAATGTCCAGCAAAACAATTATTCATCATAAATGTGGTATAGGAATACTTTATTTTCTTTACAAACACGGTATTTTGTATTTTAACAAGTCAGCTTAATGATAACACTGTTCCATTGTTTGAAAAAAAAAAAAAAGAAAGAAAAGAAGACACGATGCGAGTTGTGGACTAGCTAGTTAAATTAGCATAATTGAATGCTAGTTAAATTCGCATTATTTAAATTTAATTGAAGAAGCTTAAACTTAAAGCAGTGCTAAAACATTTGAAATTTGATACACAGGCTGGAAGAGACGACGAAATTGTTGTCGATATAGTTTTGTTTACACACACAACTTTATTAACAAGGTTATTTAGTTTAGCAGGTGTGGTGGTGCTAGGTGAAGAGATGCAGGCGTCACACGGCGGTCCGCGCAGAAAACTCAACCGAAACGCGTTCAAGCTGGAGCACGGCCCGGTGCCGAAGCGCCGCCGCGTTTCCGTTTCATCCTCGAGGTCGGAGTGCACCGCTCCCGTCGCTGACGTGCACGCGGAACCCTCGACGGCACGTGAGACGAGCCACGCGCATCAACAGGAGCCGTCGCGCGCTACACGAAACCACGAGCCGAGCCAGTGTACACTCAGGGACTGCAATAATAATAATATTAGTGACAATAATGAGGATGATGATAATATTAGTGCGTCACGGCGCAAAGAAATCCGCTGTCATTTGCACCTGGCGCTGCGGTGTTGCTTTGAGAAGTCCGCGAGCCGCGCGGACGCCGAGCAGAGCGTCTCGTGCACCGTGTCGCGCTTAGTAAACGGAGACGTGCGCGTGGAGACGTCTAGCTCAACCGGGGACGCGCTCGAGCCCCACGCGGTGTGTGCGGGAAAGTCCGGGGTCAAACAGGAAGACACTCCAGTAGAGGCGGCTGAGAAGAAAGACGGACGAGCTGCTCATCCAAGTAAGAACAGATCAAACGTTTGTGTGATTAACACCAACACAATCATACACAAAGACAAACTGTGTTTTGTTACTCAAGTGGGACAATCAAGGGGACATTCTGTATTTTGCACATTTGACCTGGGAAAGTGGCCTGTGGTGTAATTAGTTTTTAGTGGTGCGAAAAGATTTTGTAGAAGGAGTTAAAAGTTTAACGCTAAAAATAAGCTGATCAGCTTTAATGTAATTAGTGATATAATTATTATTGTTTCAGGTTGAAGCCCAGTATATGTCTGCCAGACTGTCTTTCTGTGCTGCACTTTTCTGTCTAACTTATTAATAATAGGAAATTAAATCTTACACCTTGTTTACACCAAATACATATACTGTTTGGTAATCGAAGATATAAGATTGAAAAAGTAGCTCCAACATGTTAGAAATCACTTATATGATTCAGCGCTGTTATTTCAGCTGTGGAAATTCGAACTTATTCCAGTAAAAATATTCAGTTCAGCTTTTCTAATTAATATCTATTGTTGTTTACATTAATCAAGTAGCGGATTAGTAGCTTATTTTAAAGTAGATTATTAAACCCAGCAAAAAACTGTTCATAACTAACATTTTGATTTCACTTATGGTGCAAGTTAAACTTCAGGCAGGTATCTAAGTACTGAGTAATTCCATCTCAAATCAACCAATGAAAGAGAAATTTTCCACCATCACCTCTCAGATTTTGCTGATTTTTTCACCAATTGTTGATATTGCCATGACAATAAAAACCCCCAATTTTTTTGTCCCAACTCCCACTCGTTAAAAAATGGCAGCCATCTTTTGGCCTCAAAGTGCTTTAAGACATGCCACGACCCCTTTTTGAAATCCTTTTTTCCTTGATAACTCACTTGCTATATGGTATATGGAGATGAAACTGAGTATATTTATGTAAGTTTTTATGTAGATTCAGATTCTGCAATCGGAAATTTGGCTATCTGCTGTGGTTATGGAGATATTTCTGAAAAAACATTTTTTGGGGGTACCCCTTTTCGACCCCCCAGAACAAAAGGTCTGCATGTATATATGTTACTCAAAAAAATAGGGGTTACTTCACATCACCTTATCTTGAAAATAAATAAAAACCAGGGGTGTGTTATGCAATGTTTTATAGAAATCATCAAAAATTAATTGTACAGGTTTTGCAAATGTTTTACGATTTGATACACATTTTATATACAGAGAATGTACATGGATGTACACAATAGGCCTTATCTACCAGTAAATGTGTCATTTTATGGTGGTACATGTAAGATACATGTATCACTGTCAAACAGTATCCTGTAACTGAACCATTCAGGTTCATACTGATCAGAAAGTTGAATTATCTCCAACCAACTCCATGAGTGACCTCGCACTCAAGGAACTTGGTGATTGCATCAACTTTTCCTTGGTGCTAATTAAGTGCAGAAAAACAAAAGCAGGTGAGTGTGTTTCATTTATGTTAATTTATTAACTGAAGCTTTACAAGTCTTTGTAATTTGATTACAAAGACTTGATGGCAAAGCTTGTCTGTTCTTTGGATTCTCGTGACTATATGTTGCACAGGTGTGAGCAGTGCCCCCCTAAATCAAAACTATCTGATTATCTTGATTAGGGCAGGGCAATATGGCCAAAAATATTTATCACGATATATATTTGAAAATTTGCGATAATGATATAACTGACAATATGATTGACATGAGACAAAGCAGCTGTTTGTATGTGCATTAAAGCTATATAAAATTTTAACAGTGCAAATGCAAATTCCACACCACTGAAGTTGCACCATTTTTACAAACCAATTCTGGTTCATCTGTTTCATTCAACGATCCGCTTTCGCCTTTCTTATTCTCCGCCGCCGCCAAGCTTTTTCCAAGCGTTGGAAACAAAGGCACTGCACATGCGTGTTTTACCCATATTCTATCGCGATATTTCATTTTCTTATCATTGCCTAACATTGTACCGGTATTACCGTGGAAGGTATAATCTGGCCCAGCCCTAATCTTGATGGTATATATTTGAAAATGCTGATTTGGACCCAGATGACACTGTTCAGTTCAAGCAGTGGATTTCATTATGAGACTTTGTGAAAAATGTGACCCCTGCACAGCTCATCACTATACAGCCAAGGCCCAAGCTGCTTATTTGAAAGAACTGAAAAAGAAACTTCCCATTGGAAAGGAGGCTGTTATTCTCATGGATTTTGCTAAATGTTATTTTTTATTTGTCAGGATGCTGTTCAAGGTTTTCATTGGGATACATCCCAGGTGATTCTGCATCCTTTCGTGGTTTACTATAGGGATGGTAGTGAAAACGATGGTTCACTAAGTTGCAAAAGTTTTTGTGTTGTCAGTAATAAAAGGGAACACAATGCTATTGTTGTTCACAAGTTTATTAAGGTTCTCATGAATCCACTGAAAGTTCTTCTACCAAATTTAAATCATGTGCATTACTTCTCAGATGGTGCAGCCAGCCAGTACAAGAATTATAATTTTTTTTTACAAATTTGTGGAGGCAATTCCTATCAAAATGACTTTGGTAGCTACAAAGTGCATGCCTTTCCTAGTTGATATTATTTGTGTCACTGCAACTTGACAGGTCTCGTACATGCACATGTACCTTTTTGTCTTATTCCATGAACTCATTTTTGTGGGCTTTGTTCTTTCAGAATCAGATACCCAGGGTGATGAAAAAAAACTGTGATTAGTCCTTTTAGTGTAGAGAGATGAATAACGTCATTATCAGTCTTTGACTAAACATGCATTACAGAAGAATTTGAGGTAACTTTTACTTTGAAAGGAGCAGATTTTATGAGTATGCATTAAGTATTCTACAGATATTGCAGTACATTTCTGTGTGTCAAATCATTTAATGTTGCAAAACCTGGACAATACATTTTTGATGATTTCTATAAAACAGGGCATAACACACCCCTGGTTTTTATTTATTTTCAAGATAAGGTGATGTGAAGTAACCCCTATTTTTTTTAGTAACATATATACATGCAGACCTTGGGTTCTATGGGGTCGAAAAGGGGTACCCCCAAAAAATGTTTTTTCAGAAATATCTCCATAACCACAGCAGAAAATTAAGATGGCTGCCATTTTTTAACGAGTGGGAGTTGGGACAAAAAAATTGGGGGTTTTTATTTTTATGGCAATATCAACAATTGGTGAAAAAATCAGCAAAATCTGTGATCATGTGGTGGAACCCTCTGGTTGATTTGAGATGGAATCACCCTACTGCAAAAGTTTCATTAAATTATGTCCAGCTCTTGATTTAAGATGTGCCAATGAGTTTGACGAATGCGCAGTATGCTGTCAAAACTTCCGGGATGCAATGTGACGCAAAACTGTTCATAACTTCAGCTGTACAGAACATATCGATTTAATTTATGCCGCAGGTTTAACTTTAGGCAAACACCAAAGTACTGCCAAAGTTTCATTAACTTTTGTCCAGCCAGTTTTGCCTAATGCTGCGACAATCTGGCTGGGCAGACAGACAGATAGACAGACAGACAGAAAAATTTCTAAGACTGGTTTAGGACCTCCAGTGAATAAAATGTAAAGATAGCATTGAAAGAGCGAGTTCTGACACTATGGATGATGCTATAGATACTACTGTAGATGGAATCTGCGGTCGTTGTTCTTCCTTAAAGCCATGAATAAAGGTACTGATGGGTGAAACAAGATTTGTGTAAAAGAAAAAAAACTCAAACCCACCGTTTGCCTGCTAACTCTAAGCGTGGAAATACTTTTTGGAAAATTCAACTGGAATTCAGGCTCGTATATGATTTACTGGAATTTGACTGACTGAGAAATGCGAGCCAGTCCTAGATAACAAAGCTTGACTTACATCCAGCATGAGTTTTGCACAATTAAGCACAAAATCAGGGGGAAACAGCAGTGAATTAATTATACAATGAGGTCTAGGAGAGCATTGCGTTTAGTGAGTAATGAAAATGTACACAGCTAGCAAAAGCACCTCAGTACTCACTTAACTCAAACGTGTTGATTAGAATCTGACAGACATTTCAGGTTGAATTGTAACTAATTTAAAGACATCAATTGTGTGGCCTAGTAAATCATGTGCTATATGTCACATTCTGGTTATGATATTATATATTTGATTTTTCTCCTGGAAGGACAGTGGACATCCAAATGTAACAACAATAGCCTCACTCCATGTCCACAAAATACAAACTCCAAAAGACATAATTGAATTTTCTCTGTCTAGTGTGAATGTAAGGTAAGCCAGTTGCTCTTTTTGTGTTCTGCATCCATGACTGCAATAGTTTCACAAAAATCTGCAATAGTTTCACAAAAATCTGCAATAGTTTTACAAAAATGATTCTCAAAAAAATGTTAGTTAGGGCAGGATTGGTATTACTTTATACGGTAGCCTAGTGGTTCTCAAACATTTTCTGTCATTCCCCACTTAAGGGGGTGGGCGAATTTTCAAGCCCCACTTGTCAACAAAATGATAACGAAATCGGCCAAGTTTACTATTTGTTGAAATATCAATTTCTAAACCAACAAGATCAAATAACACCAAGTTCAAAACAGAGAAAATACACGTGCAATTGTTATAACAGGCTTACTTTGTCACTTCTAGAGCTTTCAAAGAAGTCCAGTAACTTGACTGGGGTGTGTTGTCTCTAAGTGTCTTCCTACTTTGTTCGGTCTTATGCTGTCTGCTGCCAGGGGTTTAAGACACAAAACACACACGTGTCTCTCCTCTGCCCCCACCATCCCCACCATGAATTCAAGAGCAACATAGGCTTTATCATGTTTTTCTTTCGGCTGGATTTTTGGTTGATTAGGCTGATCAAATGATCAGGCTGATTGAATCGCCTGATTTTTTGTGGTCCATGTAACAAATGTATCCATTGACGTTATTATGCGCACTGCATACAGTACGCTACTGACCCGGTTTGTGACGGCGGTAAAGTTAGTTTTATATTCGCATCTCCAAATTCAATAGCTGTGTAAAGTCAAACACCATTATTCTTTATGGTGCAACAAATGATTTAGGGATCGTCGCAAAATGCCGCACACCAACAAAAAGCGTAGAACGATATTGATCTTCCCTTTTGTTCAGCCCCTGAAGGATCAAAAAGCAACTTTGTTGCCACACTGGAAACCAGAAATGCCAGACTAGTACTGCCTGATAAAATATTAATTTTCAACAAAAATACAGAAACATCAGCATACACATTGGAATAAATGAAATTACATATACCGAATGTTTCCTTATATATCGTTATATAACGTTAAACCGTTATTGTTGCACTATGGTTCCACTTTTTCTCTGATGTTATTTTATTTACTTGTATTAATGATCCTCTTCTTTTCGTGTGATTGTTTAGTTTCCAGTGTCCGATCTTTGTCAATAAAGAAAAGCATGAATTAGAATAGGTACTTTCCTATTATGTTCCACTAATTCCCTCCCGTTCATTGGGCCCCACCTGTCATGTCTGTATTCCCCTACTGATTATTTTCATGAAAAGAGTTTTCACACAAAATATTGATTATTTTTTCTTGCGCATCAGTGCTCTTTATAGAAGTATAGAAGTATGTTCAGTATTAATGTAGGAATATTTTCAGAGCATTTTTGCATATGCCATAATTTGTATTTGCCAAAGACTTTTGCGCAGTACTGTAACCAAAACAGATGTTAGGTTTTACTGTCTTTGTCAGGCTCCTTTCTATTTTTAAGCAAAACCCAGGTTTTTTTTTTTTTTGGTTTCCAAATGAAAACGGGTCTTTTGTGTAATATGCTAAGTTCTTTACAAACATGCAAACATCCTTCTGTAATGCTATTTATTTACAAGTTTTTATTTTTTACATAATAATGCAGACATAATTAATATATCTAACCAAGTCTGTACTAAAAATAATCTGCACAGTACTGTACTTTTAATGAGAGAGAATTATGGCCCTCTTACAAGAGAAGAATTTTTTGATGTATCAGCTGTATGTGCTGGAGTATCAGTAAATTTTATACCATTTTTAAAACTTACTGTTAAATTAAAGCATGAACTACGAGCAGCTTTAAGTACATTTCTGGTGTGAACAGACCCTGTCCAGGCAAATCACATTACATGGAAGGTGTTGCCACATGCCTGGGGCAACAATATCTTGCTTACCAGTCTAATTTAGTCACTTGTAAGTGCTTCATGGCACTAAAGAGTTTTATTAGTGTTTTTATGAGTTGATTGGGTTTGTCTCTAATGAGCAAGCCGGAAGCGACATAGGAAACGAAGAAACCTTGAAATGATATAAGGAGGAAACACTGAGAGGAACGAGTGGCTGAGAAGTGCAAAAAAAAACCTAAAAAAAAAAAAACATCTATAAACAAAATGAAAAATCTGAAAACAAAATTACAAAACCAAAAACATGATGATAAATCAGGAAACACAACAACATGTTCCAAAGGAAAATGTTAGTATAGTTTGCGAAGGAAATTCTTATTGCTGATTGAAGAAGTTCTGCTGCTTTATAGCATTTAAAAGTCTGTGAGGCTGTAGTACTTTCTGTATATTTTGGGTGACTGATGTCTTGTCCAAGCAGCGGTAAGCATCAACAAACTGAAAATTTAGTTGTGGTTTGAAAATTAAATTTTTACCGCTGATCTTGAGTGACAGATGTCTCATCCAATAAGCTGTATAAAATTTTTTACCTGCTGATCTTGCGTCTCGTCCAATCAGGAGTAAAAATTTAATTTGCAACCTACACCTACCTAAAATGTACGAATTTTGAACAGATGGGTAGATGGTTTGAGAGAGGGGTCAAAGAAGCCATCAATATGCAGGTGGAAAATCCTTCTTTCAACAGGTGAGGGTCTTCGACACAACCTGTGTCCTATTGTTCATGCTGCTCTCTCATCTATCCCAAGGAAGATCAAGAACCCTTCATACATCTACCAAGAAAGTCACATTTAGGGACTCACTATACACTTACTTACTCTAGTCTTTACACCTTAACAACTCTCTGTAATCTCTCTTTATTTTCTTCCTAACAGCTCTCTCTCCCCTCTACTCACTAACGATCCTCCCTCCTATTCTCACCTTTTCCACTGTTCACGTAACAAGCCGTTTCAGAGAGGGAAGGACCCTTTGACCTTGGAGGACATAAATAAAAGGAAAACTTACAACTTAATTTACCACTGATGTGCCTTGAAGAAGCTACTTGGATGAGTACTGGCTTGTTTCTATTAAACTAAGAAGTTGCCAGTTGACATGACTCAACTTCAAGATAACCTCACTTTGATGACTGAGAATCTACGCAGACAAACCACACCTACCTTTTTTGGTTTGATAATTCTTACCGCTGATTGGACAAGACATTTGTCACTCAAAATATATAGCAGACATTTTAATGCCGTGAGGCAGCAGTACCTCTTGTCGTATCCAATTCCCACCTGTCACTAGTTCGTATGACGCGCAGTCATCTGAACATTTGGCATTTGGGTCCACAATAAGCTGCATGAAGATCTGATGCATGCTTCAGGATGTGGTGTGAGTGGAACTGGGGTAAAGTTGTAGTGGGACATTGGGTGATGCTCCCTCCTTTAAAAAAATAATAAATATAAAAAAAAACAGTTGCTCTGTGCTTTGCCCAAAATCCACTTGCTTATGCTCCTCGTTGGCAAAGCCTCCAGCATTGTGGATGACACCACACACCCCTCACACACACACACTATACCCTTCTGCCATCCAAGAAAAGGAACTGAAGCATATGGACATACATACCCAGTCTGCGTAAGTTTTTTTTTTTTTCCAGAAGCCATCAGACACTAAACACACAAAAAAATTAAATTGGACACCGATCCATTTTATTCTATTTGAAAATTCTTTTTTTTTTTTTTGCACATTTTTTTTTTATTGACTGCTAAACACTAAAAATACTGAACTTTAGTGACCTGCATTATAGCTGCCAAGCAGCATGTCATGTTTACGTGGATTGCATTTACTCGATGTATTGCACTAATGTTTGCACTTGTGCATGTTAAGTAGATAGGTCTATTTCTATGTTAATTTAAATAACAATGAAATGCCACTCTGACTGATACTTCTTTCAAGGCTGTTAGTACTGGAGTGGCTATCACATACCCTGTCGACTCAACTGAACATTGTGTCTGAGATTACTGTTTTAAGCTATTAGTAATAAGATAAGCAAGCTGTGAGCGACTACTTAGTTATTTAAGCAAGGTCAGTTGCAAACAGTCTGCGGCAAACCCAAGTACGTTAAAGTGTTGTTACATACTGTACAGTGAGAAATTATCTTTTGTGAATTTAAAGTATATACTTTAACGAAGTCTAACAAAGGAGCTATATGGTAACATCTGTAGTTAGGGGAAAAATTTAAATGAAGTCTTGAGCATGATGAGTTGAAGTAAACTGTTGCCTCAACTTTAAATGGATGCTTGTCAGTATACCTGGACAGCAGCCTCTTGTTTCAGGACCAGGTTAACCTGCCTTCTATGGCACCTAAACATACAAATCACCATGACGCATACAGTACTAACTTATTGGGAAATATCTCACATTTATGGGCCACTGTAACAGACCAGTTACCCCATAAAGTACTCTAAATCACTATTTAATGTACATTTCCTAGTAGTACAATTATTTAATAACTGTTTTATATTAAGAGTTACTGTAAGGTTGGTGGGTGACACATTATTCGTTGACAGTCTATGTCTGCATGAAGTCTTTGTCCATTCCCCGATGACTGTCTTCTCTTATTTCAGATTTTAATAGAAAAGCTGGGCTGAGGAAACACATTGGTTCAATCTCAAGACTTGGTTCAGAGAGACAAGTTAAACGATCCGTTAAAAATGCATGCTGTGCCTTGTGTGGTGATGCAAAATATTCCCCTCCTGCTCGTAAAAAAGTAGCTCATACTCATAAAGTTGGATCAAGGTGCCACAGATGGCCAAGAAAGCTGGAAAAGACCATGGTTCATCCTGTGGCACAGGCTAAGATGACAACCAGGCTGATAATCTGGTTCAGGAGGCACCTCAAGGTGAAACTCTGTGACATAGCCCGTGTGTTTGATGTGACCTCACGTGACTTTTCATGCATTTTGCCAGCAGTGCTACTGCAAAAGAGGAATCTCAAAAGGGTGAATTGTTTCAGCAAAGAATTCAGGTCACTGATGCGCCTTGATCTTCAAGGCAGTGGGAACTGTGGGAAGTGGATTGGCAACCAATCCTGGGAGGTGTGTACTCCAACAAATAGCTGTGCTTCTCTTTCATCAGGTAATCAAGTTTTGGGATTTTCTGTTGGCGAGCACATATTGGATGTTGCAGAAGATGTCGAGGGGTGGTCTGAGTCTTCGGATAAACAGGGTTTGAGGATGCCAGGCTGTAAGAGAATAAAATCATTGTCAGTTGAGGGGAATGAATGTGTGACCATAAAACATGAGGATGGCCAGCGGTGTGTTAAGACGGCTTGTTGTATGGCAGAAGAATCAGTGGTGGACTCTGAAGTTCAGGAGATCAAAGAGTCCGGAGTGCTCCGTGTGCCTCCTTTGTTATTAAGACGCGTTCGTGCACTTGTTCCCCACCAACACTTCCAACATGCGGATTTAGCTGACCACTTCACAGTTGGAGGAAAAGACAAAAGTGAAACTTGTCAGGTGGAGGAAGTGTTACATGATGTTTTAGATGGGGGTGTTCATTCTCCTGATAGTTTTTCCTGCCAGAGAACTACTGCTTATACTGCTTGGCCCCGCTTGTCCTGTGCCCGCGCTTACAGGTCTTGGCCCTTTCCCAGACATGGGCCTCCATGTGAAATGAAGTCATTGCTTCGTACTGGCCCTCGATGGATTGTAAGCACAGGGACTTTAGAAGGCACTAAAAATGTGATTAAAAACATGCAAACAGGTTTCCATACAAGTCCTGAATGCAAAGTGGAGAATTACATAAAACAAAACCTGATGGGTTTTGAACCACATGATAGGAGTGTTGTGGTTCAAACTAACCATGTACACTCTACAGCACAGATTGACAGTTTGCTAGCCGCTCCAACTCTTGCAGGGCCTGCTAAAGATCAATCGAAGTACCAGAAAAATCAGGGAGCATCAATTAGTAGTAAGGGGAACTGCTTTAATAAGTCCCTCAGTGTGTTTGAGGAGGACCGATCCAGACCTGGTTGTGTACAAAAAAACAATTCTCAGGCGGTGGCCATGTGTTTTCCCATGGTCACGAATGACGACACACTGAATTTAATTTCGCCTGACTCGATCACTGCTGTGGGCACCAACCCTACTTTTCTTGAGGATGACAAGAATGGCACAAAGGATGCAATCTTCCATCTTCCAGTTCCCCTTCCAGCCCTCCAACAAAATGCTTTTCAAACATCTTCATGCCTTGTACATTCCAGAGAAAAACAACAAACTCCTACAGTGAGGGTACCTTCCACCATAGAACCACAACACCCTTCCTTAGTGATGGTAGATCTCAAAGAAGAGCAAAAAAATTATAATGATATTAAGAAAATTCATGAATGCAGTCTGAATGTTTTGGACCAAACTGATGACCAAAGCACTTTTTCCCCAACTTGTGTTGGAGGTAGTAGTTGGGACACACCCTTACAATCCATAACAAACAGCGATTCCTTTTTATCCAGCGAGGAAGATATGAGAAGCCAGTCTCCTGCTGAAAGACCAGAGGAAGGTGATGCAGAATGTTTGTTGCTACAAGAAGAGTTGTGTGAGATTGGCAAAGCTAACGCAAGTCCTTCACCTCTTCCTGCCCCAAAGGGCTCTGTGGTTACTGCTGGTGATCTGGATGTTGTGCGAGCTTATGAGGATGATGCCATTGTACTCGATGTCATTCAAGATGACCCAGATCTTTTTGGAGCCGTTATGAGTACAGCAGAAAATTCTTCCTCCAAAGCCACTTCATCCCCAGTTCAAAGCGAAAATAACAGGCAGATGGACCAGACACCCTGGGACAGAAAGCCCAACAGGATAGTCTGGGACTTAGAGGCAGAAAAGTAAGTATGTGTGTTTTATGCAGGAACATGACTTGTATTTCATGATCTTATTTGGTATTTTAAAGTTCAATCTGTGTGTCCTGCAATGGATTGGCACCCCATCCATGTTGTTTTCCCTAAGTCTTCTGGGATAAGCCCCAGACACCCCAGAGACCCTATATACAGGATAAAGCGGTATAGATGATGAGTGAGTGGGTTTAATCTGTATTAGGAGGTTTTGGTGATATACAGTAAAGCAGCAAGATTTGACGTTCGAGGTATCAAAATCAAGGTAGTCAGATCTACAGTTTAACAAGGGCTACAGTGTAAACCTACAACACTTAAGTCACATTTTGGTAAGGTATTTCGTTCCTGGAAACCTAAATTTGTTCCTAAATGAGATCAGTGAAGACCTGTTCTTACAGAGGCTTCTGATCTGCTCTTCTGTGTGAGAAAATAACACAAATGTTAATTGGCTGGATAACAATTCACTGGCAAATAGAATCTACCAACGCTGAGACTTTCAAGATAGAACATTAATCAGCCATAACATTAAAATCATCTGCCTAATATTGTTACAATATATATAAAAAAAAAAAAAGAAGATTTATGTTTATATGTCTCCTGGGTATTTGAGTAAATTTTGAATATTAAATTATTTCTTATTAAGTCCCAGGAACAATGTCCAGACTGCTGCTGATGTCTATGTGGAGAATGATGGTGGATTTTGCAGAGGTCTGTAATCTTTACATGTTTTCCATAGGTTTCAATAAAACTGTGGTGTACTACTCTAGTCTTGGAGGGCTGAAATCAAGAACATGGTAGATTTCCCTTCAGAACTTGGGTTGTACAGTCCTAGAATAAAAGCTTTTTGTAGACAAGAGCCAAACATTAAGATGTGTTAAAGACTGGTAGGCTGTAGTAGAAAATACCGGTGTCAGAGATTTGGAAATGGATTGTGTATCTTTTCTTAATAACGCAGAGGAGATTAAAGGCTCCGAAGGTCAGTTAACGTTTGGGACAAAGTGGACTCCAGTTAACCCAGTAGTCATGCAAGAACAGGTGAGTTCATGGTTAAACTGGTGCAGCTCCCACATTGTTCAACCACACTTTTTCTAATTCTACTTGTCAACAGATTACAAATTTAAATGTTTCCTTTCAGATGGATCTGGATTGTAACAACAACCTAGATAAAAAAGAAAGTACCGATCTAAATGTCATGACCGTAAATAATGGGTTGATACGGCAAGTGGACAATGCATGGAACAGTGGTAGGTCCTTAAATTTCTATAATTAATCACACGCTGTGACACAACCCCTCCTAAATACTAGTTCTGCTCAGAACTTTGCAACCCTTTGCTTGGCTTCACAGTCTTCAGCATAACATGTTGTTTAAGTAATGCTTAATTGTTGTTCATTTACAAAGAAGTAAGGTCTAAAATTTACAAATTCCTTAAACATGTACTGCATCTTTTAGTCTGCAAATGCTCACATTTTGCAAGAGTATTCTTTTGAGTTTATGGTCAGTTGGTGCGATACCACCACTTATTACACTGGGGTATGGAGCAGAAATACATATAATTCAATGTCAAACCATAAACATTAGTGCTGTTGAAACAAAACTTTAATCTGCAGTCTAGGTGTAATTTACAGCTCTAATGTGATGCCAGTGTTGCAGATATCTAATATTCTACCCATGATGTACACCTTGTTCATCTTTTCCAGATATGTAGATGTATAATATGGTGTTTTAATCTGTGCAGTTCATTGTACCGCGGGGAAAGATCTCAACATTATGAGACCGATCCCGTTTTCCGTGAGTATCCAGTCCATTAAAGGAATAAATACTGTGTCCTGATAATGTGCGCTGGAATCTCTGAATATTATGCTCTGTCTCCGTTTTGCCAGTATTGCCGGTACTACTTCAGCGAATGTTACTCATGCATGCGGAATATGTGCATATACCTTCATGTGCCAAGAAAAGAAGATGAAAAGGTGTGTGTTTTCAGGAAAGGGTTAATTACAGTATAAAGCTTTTAACTAATTGATCTCTGTTTGTCCTTGGTACAGTTTTGTATGGACGTTGTGCAGAGGTTCTCTCGGGTTAGAATTCCTCCCATTGTACAGCGAGCAGGTAAGAGAAAAGTACTGTTAATGCATCTATTTATTGTCTACTGTATCTACTGTACCTGTGTTTTAAAAAAATCTAGAGTTACCGTTAAGTGCGCGGAATAAAGGTGTGAGCGTGTTTATTAAGCCGATTTCAATTGCACACATAGTATTAAACAATATACAGTGCCATCTGTTGAGTGTTAAGAATTAATTAGTATGTTCAAGGTCGATTTCTTTCTCTTTTTTTGATATATGATATAAGGGGGTTTTCCATTTAAACAAAAAAGTTGCATATCTTTTCTTCCCATGGCTGACACTCCAACTTTACAGTTTTATTATATGTTTAGGTTGTTCACTGTGTTTTTGTCTGTGTGATGCTTGTGTTCCAGTGGTGACAAAGAGCTCATCTGTCTTTATCACCTTCTCACTGTTCCTCTGTCTGTCACCAGTGGAGGTTTTTGTGGCTTATTACAGGACCAATTCCCCTGGTGTAAGCTTCAGTCAGAACGTTGTGAACCAGTTGCTGTCGTCGCTGCTCAGTCTGGCAATGCTCAAAAACCTTCTGACAGTCATCAACACACTCATCACGCACAAGAGAACGGTGAGTACGTGCGAGAGCTCTATGTAAACGGCAAACGTCCTGGCAAGGAAAACTAATTCCTAAATTAACAATCAAGAACGTTGTTCAGATTTGACCAGGGAAACATTATGGCAACATTTTAATAGACTGTTTTTATATTCAAACATCAGTGGCATGTTTTTTAAAGGGCAATATTATATGCAGTGTCTCTTCTTGATTTTTTTTATTATGTACATTTTCTTATCGCTGCATTTTTGCAAATCCGAACAGAAGAGTTCGAAATAAGCTACATATTGAGTGTGTTTCTGTGTCTTTTAGCCTCCTCCGGGGTTTGTGATGGCGCTTTATCAACATGTTCGGGAAAGAAGAGTCCTAAATTTTGTCCCGGAGCTCATACTTCTCACCTCTAAGGTGATTTATGCACATGCATTTTATCAGCATTTTATCAACATTTTATCAGGATTTAAGCTGACATCCCTGGAAGCTGTGACCCATCAGATGCTAACGTTTTGATTGGTGCCCTAATGTCTGAAAGCTTTCATTTACAAATGAGAAATAAAATCTATTAACGTATGGTTGGGGGTTACCGACAACTCCAAGCTAATTTTAAGGTGGGACGTTTTCTTGCATGTTCCTTAACGCGAGTTGACACAGGATAATATATACTAATAAATACTCTTACGTGGTAAATGTGCCATGTCTTGGGTTTCCAGTTTTCCTTCCTCCACCTGGATCTCCTTTTCTGACCTTGGGTTGACTTAAATCTTATCTTTATCTGTTTTCTCTGCATGTTGTCTGCACAGAAAGGACGTATAACAAATGTGATGAATTGAAAAAAAATTTAAATCCGATAGCGGTGCACCGATCAGAATCGTTCGATAATTACTTAATTTTTACTAATGGGTTGACTCTCAACGAGCCGATCATAAAAAGTCTGAGGATGTTACTAAATCTCTTTAAAAGATGTCATATCTGCAATTTTCAAAGTATTTATGTATTTATTAAAAATGCAATTTACTCTGAATAATTTGAGTATGAAAAGTTATCCACTAAGGCAGCAAATAAATCTTGTGAGTCGACCCTCACTCAACTACTTATAACAGAAGCGCTTGAAAATCTCGAGGCATACTCTGCAGAGGGTAAAAAGACTAAAACCTTTATCACTTTATTTATTGATAATGAAGAACGAAATAAAGATGTGTGTGTATTTACTTAAAAATGTTTGGTGCAGAGTTTTATTTGTTATGCGTTATAATGTGCAGCGCATGGAACAAAGTGGCATCAAAGAATATAGAGTATTCAATGTGTGTAGAAGCTTCTTGATGCTAGTTCAAAGAAATGGAAAATGTTTGCACTTTAGTTGAGCATAGGCCATTCCTAAAACAAATTAGTTTCTTTATAATTGACATAAAATAATAAGTGAATGGAATATGTTGCATAATTTGCTAAAATTTGACACAGATTTTAATTATACTTGTGCACTGCTATTTTTTTTTCCCGCTTATAAATAGTAAATAAATAAACAATACTACACAATAAATACAACACTTTAAATGGAAGATCCCATCAACACACACATTTGTGATCAGCAATCTGTGAATGGTGATCGGTATCGGTGATCAGTCTCTAATTTTTGAACATGACCTTATATTTGTATGCTCTCAACATTCTGTTCTCCCTCCCAGGCGTTCCTTGTTCACATAAAAAAAATAAATAAAACACTAAGGTGACTGAGATACTGTCATGGTAGGGTTGGCTATACCAAAGTACCCTCCAGTTACTCTAACTTGTCTTTCTCTGATGCTGATTTATGGGTTTTATTAAAAGCACAACTGTTGTAGTCTTTGGCCTGCACGTCTTCTCTAGAATTCCAAAGAAGATGTAATACATACTGTACAAGTGACTGATTTTGTACATAAGCTCCTTGTAATTTCTTCCGACCACTGGAAAAGAAGTTGCTTCATTCATAACATGATAGAAGGGCTCAAGTTTCCAAATAAAAGGTCTTAAAAAAAAAAAAAAAAAAAAAAGCCATCATGCAGCCAACACAGGTGTGATGATTTTTACACAGCAGTAAAACAAACTTAAAAATTGTTTTTCTGATGGCATCATCGTCCACATAAGACTGACAGGTTTAATCCTTAAGTGATCTGCAATCAATACAACAGCGAAGACACATCAGTGAGGAATAAATGACTGAGATACGTTGTGTCGCTTTTGTGTTTCTCTCATTATTTTCCCAAAGGATGGTTTAGCCGGAGTATTGACACTGTTCGTGTGTGTGTGTATATAGATAACAGAGGTGGGGTGTGTGTTCACTGTGGAGCAGTGTGAGATGATGCAGCTCCATCTTGAGTCCTTGCACATACCAATACAGCAAATGAACATTTTCCGTGTGGTCAAATGCAGGTGTGTTTTTTTTTTTTTTTTTTTTTTTTTCATTGCTCATTTAATAATGATGTAATTTATATATAGGTAATATATATATATTTGAGCAAATTGATAAAATAATTACAAAGGGTATAAATACATCTGTTCATTTAGTGTTTAGTTTTTAAACACCTACTCTGTGTGTCCAGGGCTTTGGCCACCAACCCACACTCCACTGAGCTGTCGGAGATGACCCAGGCTGTATTCCGTGTGGAGGTGAGACACGTGTTTCCTCCGAGTGCCAGTGGAGCTATGAATTATAGATAGACTGTCGATTCAGTTCAGTGGCAATAATCCTAATGGTCTAATTTGTGTCTGCAGGTTTTAAAGTATTAAAACTACTTAAAGCATTGAAATGCCATGTTAATTGTTTAAATGTCATATTCCATCAATTTTTTTTCCTGCCAATCTTCCACTCCACTCTCTAGTCCAGTAGGTGGCGGTATCGCACCATCCTTCCCATACACACAAAAGATGTGACACTCAGGCGATAAAAGTGCAGGAGATAAAAGTGCTTTGTGTATGAAGAAAAAGCTGAATTTAACCATTGTACGTTGTAAATAATGGAAAAGCTGTGAATTGATTGAGAGTCGAAAACCGACTCATCAAAAGATCGATTCAGTCGCTCAGCTTTTATGCAGCATGCCACCTCTATCAGTTGTGGCTTATTGAATTTTTGTCCATCAGTCAAAACACAATGTGAGGAAAAAAAAGACTAACTGTTTGTGTTTTTACAAAAATGTATTGTCCTGTCAGACAGACAGAATCATTAAATTTTTTTTTATTTTTGCAGGATTTTTATGACTATACAAACCTGATGGACATCTAATTTTTAACATGGAAAATGTGGTGGTGGAAAAAAAAGTAGTGGTTTTGGAAAAGTCATGGGATATTAAAAAAAAAATTTTAATCAACATTTTAATGATTAAAATGTAATAATGACCTTAGGACTGTTGTGTAATGAACACCAAAAGCAAAGAGCGAGCATCTGTGAGCTCTAACAAACTTTCTACAAAACATAGTTTTAACAAGTATAGGATGGATCCATTTATAGAAGAGGTTGTCCAATTCTGTGATTGTACATTTATTCTGTAAATTGCAAAAAAAGATTTTTGCTTTATTCACAAGAAATTTCATCAAAAGTCTTTGTTTGATTTAAACGTTCTTCAAAAATTCTGCTATTAAGGTTTAACATTTAAATGTGGGGATTTGTTATTTTGTGTGTGTGTGTGTTTGTGTAGCTGTGTAAGCAGCAGGAGGACTGGCCTGCTCTAGCACGTGTGTTCTGCGCTGTGTTCGTTGGTCGCCACAGTGCAGGAGAGCTGTCGAGGTTCTGCTGCTGCGTCACTACAGCGCTCCTGAAGGAGCCTAAAGATAAACTGATGCTGCCCTATGAGCCTTTCGCCGAGTCAGGTATACACACCTACAGGTCACATGTCCAGAAGCTGAAGTGCGGCTTGCTTCCTGAACACTTTATCTGGTTTTGTTTATCTACTTTTTTTAGACATGTGCTGTGATGTTTCCTAAATTTATTCCACACACACGTGTTTCATTAAATTTGTCCTTTTTTAATATATTGCAGTGCACTCTAATGAAACCAAGGTTGATAAAGCCCTATTTTATAATTTAGACATTCTTCCATTTTATACATGACAATGTGGTCAGGCCTTTCAAAATTCAACTGAGTGTTGTAATAACCCTGAGCATGCCATCTGGCTTACTGATGCTGATGAGATTCACTCCTAAGGAATCGAAATTTGACAACACATTACAAGGCATTTTTTGATACTCAGAAGGATTCAAAACAATACAGTCAATGCCATAAAAGTATCAGGTCAGCTCCCAGCCCTATTTATTTACGGTTTAAAAATTAAATATTAATTTGCTGCATTTTATTTTGTTCATTGCTTCAAATTTTATTTTATTACTCAAATAAGTTTTAGATGCATGCAAATGTATTAGTTTAACGTAGCTCTGTGTTGATATGCAATACCAACTACAGACACACATGTCATTTTTAACATATGACATATGTGTGTGTGGTTTTTTTCTAGTTTGTCAGGAAGTGTCATCAGACGCGATGGTGAAAAGTTTTCTTGGTCGAGTGGGAATCTCACTGATGTTCAGTTATTACAGAAACCAAGACTGGCCCAAGGTGAGTTTACACACGCAGATTCGTTTTTATTCTAATCTCTGTTTGTACTGAATGCACAAAAGCATTTAAAAGCAGTTAAATATGTGTATGAAATATTTAACAGTGTAGTGCCATTCTTGAAAGGAGTTTTTTTTAACGGTAACTTGCTTTTGCCTTTTTTGTGTTGGTGCAGGGTTTGAAGCTGTTGTGCGTGATGTCGAGACTGCAGGTGGAATTCGCAATGCTCAAAGGGCTCTTCAACAATGAAAATGGAACATCTCGCTGTCAGCTGATCACCATAGCGACAGAGTTCTTCCTCAACAGTGGCAGCATAGAGGGAGCGCTGAATATGCTGAAAGGTAACAGCGTGCAATCAGACCGATGGTGTAGATCAATTTTTGTATCTGTTAGATCGATTAACTGATCCCTGTGTTAAACCCTAGAGCTTTAGATCCACTGATCTATTGAGTTCAGGACTTATTGATTCCTGCATAACTATTCCTCTTGCTCCACAGATCAGATCACTGGATCACATGCATCGGCCGCTAAAGAATCATTATTTCTTTGCTTTATGAAATCCTTGGAACACACTGAACATAGACAAATGCACTGTCCCTGTTAAAAGTATCACACTGGCAACTCCTTTTCTTTTGTTCTTGCTATATATTGAATACATTTGGATTTGTGATTGTAGTTTGAGATGATGTGTAACAGAATTTCAGGTTTCATTTTCTGATATTTACAACATTGTAGATGTCTTAAACAACTACTAGCATTGCACATATTGTTTGAACCCACCCATTTTTCAAGCGGTAAAGAGAACATCTTTTAGTTTCTGCTTTTGGTTTAAGTGTTTGCATGGTGAAGAATGCGTTTGTTGTTGAAAAGCATACCAAAATAAGGAACAGAGAGCTGTTTGTGGGAGAAAAGCAAGTTATTTTAAAGCCCCAAAAAAAAAAGACAGAGGTCTTTAAGAGTCTCTCAATATCCCCATCGTAAAATTCCACACAGGAACCGGTTTCTAAAAGTGGTTGAAGTACTGGATCCTGCCAGATGGTGTCAGTAAACACACGGGTAATATAGATTCATGCAGAGTGATGGCTTTTTCAGAAGCACTGTGTTTGTTAATTGTATGAGGAGATAAACTCCATAAACTCACAGGATGACAACAGCAACTGGTCTACTGAAAAAGCTGAATGAATTACTCCTCATTCTGGTTTATCAGCCTTTTATTTCTTTTATTTAAAAACTCAGTACTCTTTCCATATACAAGTTTAAACAAGCTGTCTAACGTACCTGGACTTTACTTTGGCCTTGGACATTTGTAATCGCGGCTGAAAAACACATTTGTGTGATAATTTTTTTTTCCTGCCAGGGCGGCTGAAACCACTAGTTCACTAAATTATTCATGTAAAGTTTTGTTCAGTAATTTGGGCTGTGTCATGTCAGTACCAGTTTCCCTCACTTCTGTTCCTCATAAGAAAGGTTTTGAGTGGATGAGACACCAGGTAGTATTCTCCATGTGACTAAAGAATCTGGCTTCTCAATTTTTTTCCCCCTTAGTTCATTTTTTGTTTTTTTTTTCTGGAATAAATTCCTGTCAGTTACTGTAGAAGTAACTGTAAAAGTTTGCTATGCATCAAGTACGTGTAAAGAGTAGCTTTGTCTTTGTAGCTCCTTCAAAGACAGGAGGTGATTTTACCAAATTTTTTGGTGGCCCACAAATTTTGACAAATGACCATTTGAGAGAGTTGCGTCAGAAAGGGCATCCGGCGTAAAACCTGTGCCAAGTTGTTGTGCGGACTGGATATTCCTATTCATTATAAATGAGTGGAAAAAGGAATGAATGTATAACATAAGAATTATGTGGCACATGGTTTAAAATGAATAAATAAATAGTCTCTCTTTTTTTGTGTGTGGTTGTGTGCGTTTTGAAGCTAATGAATGGTTTGTGAGCTCAAGTGCATGGCCGTGTGACCTGGCAGACATACAGAACCGCAGGAAAATACTGACTCTGCTTGCTGAGAAGACGTCATACCGAGACACACTGGAGGTCCTCACTAACTTGCCAGGGCTGAAACAGCCTGTGGGTGAGTCGTGAGATAATTCTTTCATTCTTTTGTAAGACTTAACTAGAGATCTTTTTTTTTTTTTTAAATAGCAGATTATTAAGATGTTATTGGACTGTTTTAACATAAATACACTTATGTTTGATATATATATATACCGTAATTTCCGGACTATAACCCGCACCTGGCTATAAGCCGCACCTAGTGTATATTTTAAAGAAAAAACCATTTTGTACATACATAAACCGCACCTGACTATAAGCCGCATGTGCCCACATTTACAAAGAAAGACGGTACATAAAAAGAGTTTTCAATGTTTTAATAACATAACTTAGCTTTTCTTTCCAAACAGTGCCTGTGACACGGAAGTAACACAGCGCTAACAGGGCTGTTTAAAAAAACACACACTGGTAAAAGTCACAGCAAGTAACGCACGGTAGCAGAGCTTAAAAGCTGCGTCATATGCTTTTCTTTTTGCATTTTCCATGATGAGGGTAGGCTTATGCTAATTTTATTCATGTACAAAGCGCGCGAAGTTACCGTACGTTAAATTTCTTCTTCTATGGGTGTTTATTAGCGGTTGTGACTTGCGTCTTCCTCGACAACACATGTCTCACTCTTACCTTTTCTGCTCGAGCGCCCCTGGCGGCCATTAGAAAAAATGCATACATTAGCCGCATCTCTGCATAAGCCGCAGGGTTGAAATTGTGTAACAAAAGTCGCGGCTTATAGTCCGGAAAGTACGGTGTGTGTGTGTATATATATATATATATATATATATATATTTTTTTTTTTTTTTAATTATTTTTTTTTTTTATGGACATTTGCACACACCCTAGACATTTATTGACATTGCACATGTACACATTCATGCATATTTGCACACTGCCCAGACATTTCTATTTAATTTTTATGTCAATTTTTCTCAAACGTTTCTGTTTTCTATATTTGTATATATATATATATTATATTTTGTGCTTATTTTCTATAGCTATATTATCTATAGCTAAAGTTTTCCTATATTTTATTCTTATTCAATTTCATTATTTATTTCTTATTGATATTCTTTTTTTTTTTTAAGGTCACAGGCGGTCATATAAGCATTTCACTGCATATTGTAAATGTGTGCGACTATGTATGTCACAAATAGATTTTGACTTTGAATATTGTATAAAGTGCTCTGACCTCTGACCTACACCATAGAAAGACATTCTAGCCTCTAGACCTCTTTGGCAACAGTTTAGGAAAGAGCTCACAGGGGGGTGCGATGGTCAGGTGTCCACATACTTTCGTCAGATTATAGAATATATAACAACATATAAAAACGTTCCTATTAGTTTATTATTATTTTTGTAGATTTTGATGCATGTATAAACGTGTCGTTTAATTCCAATAAGATGGAGTTCAGGCAGTTGAGTACGACACTGTGTTTAACGCGCACCTTCAAAGGTGTGTGACGAACCAGGTGTTGCCGGTTGCCGCGGACACGCTGGAATTCATGCTGACTCAAGGAATCCCACCGGACGCGTCAGAACTTCAACACCTCATCCACAAACTGGGCAAACAGAACAGCTGGATCCGGGCCAGGACTCTGTTCAAACGTGAGTCTTGGGAACACTTAAGCAATATTTTTATAAATTTATTTTTCTTTTTGTTTCACAATAAAAAAGATTGAGCACAGTCATACAAATACTGTTACCCGGTATGTTTTAAGCTAAAACTATCTCACGCTGCGTTATTTTAAATTGTCAGTATATGATCAGTATATGATCAGTATATGATACATTAAGTCACCACTTTGACTGCTTTAAATGAACTCTCTGCTTATTAACTTTATGCTGTATTTATGGTAAAAACTCTCTTCCCCCTGCCTGTCAGGTGCTCATTCCGCAGGTTATTACTCTGGGGTTGTATGTGAGAAGGACTGTTTGATTCTGCCCTGTTGTCTCACAGAAATTGAGATGACGCTGGCATTCGAGATGTTTATTGCCCGCATTTGTTCAAGCCTTCAAAACCCCAGTGACTTTTCTCTGCCATTGCTTATCACACTCAAACGGTAAGTGCTCATGCTGCAAGCTGTTCCTTACGGTTCCCTAAGCTCATAAAAGACTTTGAAATGGAAGAGTCCTGATCTCACCTTAAACCCTTTGAACAACTTTGGGATGAACTGAAGCGCTGAGGTCACACCAGGCCTTCTTGCCTGGCATGAGTGCATGACATCATTAATGCTAGTGTAAATAGGGTTCGAAATCTAGTAGAAAATTTCCTTGGAAATTCCTCCTGGGAATGCTGTTATGTCAGCAAAACTGGACTAAATATGAAAAAAAAAAAAAAATGCTGTCTTTCAGATGTGCGCAACCTTTAGCCATATAAGTGTACAAGGTAAGCATCCATTCAGCATTCTGAATAGTTCTAGACTCTGCCAATAGGTGGTAGAAGTGTTTCATTTATGCTTGTCTATAGGGCATAGCATACAGTAACTAGTGATGGTTGTAACATAGTAATGGAAGGAGATGAACCAATTACATTCTGAAAATCATCACAGCCACAGGGTCCAAAGAGTTAGTCACAGCAAGTACTTGTACAAGGTTTGTATTAATGCCAATATACTCAGATCAGCAATAACAATATGACCACCCATACAGTATAATATTGAGTAGGTCCTCCATTTACCACCAAAACACTAATTCACTTATACGGTCATGACCAGTAATAACCTTTTCAGCAATTTGAGTAACAGTATTTAATTTTTTGGGGGGGATCAGACTACAAGGCCAACCTTCGTTCCCCACATGCATCAGGCCAAACCCATGAACCTCCCGCCAGTTCACGAGGATTTTCCTTCCTCGGACTACTTTTGGTATGTCCCGACTACTGCAGACCAGGAACATCCAATAAAAGCTGTATTTTTTGCAGTTGCTTTGTCCTGACGCAGACATCACTTTTCAGCAATTTGGTCTTTGTTATATTAGCTACAGTTACAATATCTTGTTACAGTGGCACATGGAAGTGGATGGGATACAGTATATTAGGCAGCAAGTGATCCCCACCCCTACAAGCACCCCTCTCACCCCTGAAGTTGATGCATTGGAAGCTGAATAAATGGCCAAGTGTAAGGATTTTGAGTGAATATAACAAGGGTGGTCATAATGTTGTAGTTGATGGGTGTATGTCCAAGTCGCACCATCATTAAAATGTGAATGTTTTCCGTGTTTGTGCATGTGCCATTGGCATCTACAACAAAATTACTTTATTTATGGCCTCTAAAGGCACTTTGGCAATGTTTTACAGGCTATGCTGCATTTATTCCACGCATGTTTTCTGATTTAGGCGTGCTGGCACCGAACTGGCGATGGAGAGTGAATATCTGGCAGCTGGATCCCGGCTGCTTTCAGCAGCGATGATACCGAACCCCAAACTAAGCATTCGTTATACAGCTGTCAGTCAGGAACAGGAGCAGCTTTTTAATCTGGACCGTGGCTCAGCGGCTAAGTGGCTCTCACACAACCGCAGCTGGGCTCAGGGGATGTGGGGCAGCTTACACACACACACAAACCAAAGCAGCCTCTCAATAATAAAAAAAAAATTATTTTGATAATATGAACATTTTTAAGTCAGAAAAACCAATCGTCATGACATACAGCTACTGCTAACTATTGTTCAGCTCAGCAGCAGTATTTTTTTTTTCAAAAGAATAAAGTTCAGCGAAAAATTATTGCTTGTTAAAAAACCTGTGCTCAATAATAAAGGGCGTGATGGATATGTTTTCTTGTCTTTGTATTTTTGTTTGTTTGTTTTACCTGGCTCTGCTTTATTCAATTCCTTTGAAATTTGATTCATAATGTAAGCAACACAAAACCCTTAACAAATGAGCCTCAACACTGCACAGTTTATGCTGCACAAGACGTCAGTTCATATTTCGATACGGCTATTTGTTTTTTATCTTCCTTTTGTGTGCAGCAGTTTGTTTTGTAGTTAACTATGCAAATAGAAATATAAATGATGGAAGAAAACTTAAATAAATGTGAAGTCTGTCTTTTCAAAGACTTTGGTTTGAGTTTTTGTTTTTAAATATTGGTATAAATATTTATATTAAAGTAAATAAGCAGTGATTAATCATAAAGTGGTACATGCAGTACTTTATATTGATGAAATAGTGTCTGGTTTCTCTTTAGGTTACCGTCTTCAGGTTTCCCAGTACTGCGTTACATGGCCAGTCACATTAGTACCTTGTTTCCGGGTGGTATTGATTCTAAGATTCCAGGCATTGTGGTTTAAAAATAGCTGATTTTATGACCAGTTACTTCGCTCATGTTTAACTCCTATAACTTAAAGGTGTGTACTAATACTGTAAATATGGTAGAAACTGGTTTACAAGTTGACCTTGTAGCACATTGTAAAGTGAGCCATTCGGTTCACAGACTTGAGGCGTCTAATCTTAGCTGTGTGGTGATCATGTGACACAATTCAACTTTTCTGCCTATTTGATGAGTAGTGTATGTCCGGAGGTAATTGAAAAGAGACAATAAAAAAACACTATCGTTAAAGGGGATCTCAGCAGCCACACCTGGAAGCAGCTTGAGGGCAGGCCATGCAGCCTTGAAAACCAGCAGATGGACAGATCGATGCACAAAAGGACAAATATGTAGACAGATGCACAGAAGGCCTAACCAATGAATTTTTAGATGGTTGTTAACTTGCACAACTAGGTAGTGGGTATGGAATATTTATTTATTTTTTAAAAAGCACATTAGGCACAGTTAGGATCATGTCATATAAAAGTTTCACATGTCTGAAACAGCTGGAAATTTGCCCAGAACAACTTACTGTTATTGCTGTCTTTGTATTTACATTTTAGAAAAAAGAAAGTACAAGGTGCTGGCATTTAGAGAACAGATGCATCCTGTTCATGAGCGTCATTATTCAGTAAGCATAACTGATGCTTTAAAAAATAGTAAAAATAGTGTGAAACAGAACTCTTATTTACTTATAACCTCATGCACAACTTGCACACTTGGTTAGAAAAAGACATTATTTTTAAGCTATTTATGTAGCTATTTGATTCAACACACATACACGCATATATACAGAGTCAGCCCAAAAAAATTATACAGACTTTAGGAATACAAAAACTAGTATGAATATTTTATTACTATATAAAATCAATACATTAAATATTTCAATATTTATTACTTTTATTGTTCCTGAAGTGTGTATAAACATTTTTGCCTGACTCTCTCTCTCTCTCTCTCTCTCTCTCTCTCTCTGTATATATATATATATATATATATATATATATATAGTGCAAAGGTCTTAGGCATCATATTCTACATGTTCATCATGTCTGCATAATTATGTACAAAATCATTTAGTATTTCCATATCTAACTTAAAAATTTATAAATAACATTACAGGAGAATATATGCATGTAAAGAAAAAAAATGTACAAGACCGACTAGTTTTCAGATGGAAGCAAAAAACTTAATTTACGTTCCTGGGATTTGCATAAAAATAGAAAGGAGCGAGTGTGATAAAGTTACCAAAAGAACACAAATTCTCCAGCAAGCTCAGTAAAACCTAACAACTGTTTTACTTGTAGTACTGTGCAAAAGTCTTGGGCAGATACAAAAATATGGCACATAAGCAAAAGATGCTTTTGGAAACATTTCTGCATAAAAGAAACTTCAATAAAGAGCAATAAAATAAAGTCAATATTTAAGTGAAAACTCATTGCTTAAAATCAGGAGTTTTAGACACAGATTTGTGCAGTTTTATAAAAAACAGCTGTTAGGTTTTACTGAGTTTTCTGGAGAATGAGTTCTTTTGGTAACTTTCTCACACTCACTACTTTCTATTTTTCTCCTTTCTATTTTTCCATGCATATATTCTCCTGTAATGTTATTTATTTATTTATTTATTTATTTTTAAGTTATATATTGAAATACTGAATGATTTTTGCCTGACATGATAAACATATACAACAAAATTGGTACAACATATAATATGGTGCTTACTGTAAGACTTTTGCCCAGTACTGTATATATATATAAATTATTTGTAATATTGTTATGGCTGAAAATAAATAGAAATATTTGAATTGATAAAGATTTCCAATAATTTTAAAATGTTCATCTTACTGCAACACATACTAGACTTTTTCATATCCTCTACATGGTCACCTTGTATACAAAGTACAAACTTGTGTTCAAGTCTAACCAGGACTTTTGATTGGTCTGAATAAGAGAACAGTTCTGAGAGTAAAAACTCAGTTTATTTCTCTATATAATCCCCTGCCACACTAATGCACTTATTTCAGCGTTTCACTAGTGCTTGGATAACATCAAGGTAGAAAGTTTTTTCAGCACACTAGAGTCATGGTTGAACTACCAGCTTCCCTGAAATGCTGGCCTCCTAGGAAACCTTTTTAATTGCTCAAACATGTGGAAATGGCTTGCAGTGAGATCAGGACTGTACAGGGGATGTGGAAATAACTCCCAAATGAATTGTAATGTGCCAAAGGTGCAGTATGAGATTGTGCATTATCCTGCTAAAACAGTAGGCTTTTGGTAAACAAAAAGAAAAAAGAATGTGTATGAGACTGACTGCAGTGGGCTCTGAGCTACCTCGGTTGGGATTGTCATTTACAGACTTACGGCCTTCTTTCAAACGTTTTTGCACCTCTCCTTCAGTGCACCTTCTTGCACTATCCAGATGTTCTACTGCAGCATAGCATCTCATCACCATACTGTGCTTAAAGTCTTCTGTAATTGTCAATTGGTTTTAACCCTTCAACTGCCTTCAACACCCCTTGTTGGCAAATTCATCTGATATGAAAATGGCAAAAATGTAGCATGAAGTGTGCAAATGAAGTCATAATTAAAAGATGAAAAGATAAAAGAGCCTTTCCATTCAGGTAATTTGAAATGCAAATTTTCATTTTCATGTAAATTTCCTATTCATAGTTTCTTATCTTTTCTTACCCCAGCTGTGACCATCAGAGCCTGATGCAACACATCGAAACACACACATGTGAAGATGAGAGCTTTATCAAGCGTTAAGGTTTTCTGCTTTGTTAATCAAATCAGTGCAGGCTGTTCAGGTGCAAGACAATTGTTTGTTTGTTTGTTTGTTTGTTTGTTTTATTATTATTATATTTTACACAGTAATATGGTTAGGAATAGAAAAGATCTAACTTGTAATGTAAAACTTAAATTCATATGCTTAAAAAAGCTTAAAATGTCAATTGGTTTATTTAGTAGTGTGTGTTTGCACCTTTCTATTATTTTTAATATAAAAAGGCGTGATGTTAAACAGTTATCAATAATTATTATTGATCATTTTTTAGCTTTATTATACCATGTGAATATACGGTAAAAGAGTATAACATAAAATATTATAATATTGTTTATGTATAAATTAATTTATAACATTATAAACTGTGAACAGTGTTTCAAACACACGTCTTCCTGAGTAAAAAGTTGAGGAATTGGGGAAAAAAAACACTTATTGCTCCAATAACTCAAACTTTCCTGGGTTAATCTTGGGTAAAAAATGTGCTGCTGATGAAATTCTTTTGAAAGGGTTCCCTGACTGCAGAAAGAACTTTTGAAAGTTTTTAGTGGTTCCTTCATACTTTCAAATTTGGGCAAGAAGTGCATTTCTTAACTCTATGAAGTGTGTGTGTGTGTGTGTGCTATCAGTTCCAAAGCAGAGAGGGGTTCCTGCATGTTGACATTTGCATTTTAACATTTTAAATGAGCAACCAAAGACTGTTTTTAATAACCACAGCCTATTAATAACACATTTTAACTTCATAAGCTCATTTTCAATTTCATAAGCTCTAGCAAACTAGCCTACTGGTAATTTCAACACCTGTAGCTGAAAGAAACATACAACCTTTTTGTCAGGAAATCTGTAGGACGTTCATGTGCAATTTGAATTTTGTATTTATTTCAGCAATTGTTTCATCACAGTGAAACAATAAATAATTAGCATTCAAAATTATACTGGGATATACCGAGTATATTATATACCCAGTATATCCCAGTATAATTTTAAATGTTAATTATTCAGATATAATTATAGGGGTATATAATTATACCCCTCTATAAGGAATGGTTTTGCATATCTGTATATATACCCTTTATTTGAAAGAGGCTCAATAAAAAAAATTGTAAAATAATAATAACAGCTTAAAAAATCTCCAGCATCAAATATTTTTTTCTTTATTTTTCTTTTACAAGCTTGCATTTATCAACTTAAAAGCAATAATATAATAATTGATGTTTTTCCCCATTCACAACAATGTACAACAGTAAAGCAATACATAAATCTAAACATTAAAAGGTGCCGTAAACGGCTGATCAAGCGGTCTTCACTTTGACCAGAGTAATTGAACATCCATAGATGAGAGAGATGACGAAGAGTATGATGAAGGCACAGGCCATATTCCAGGTTTCCTCAGCCTGATCCACTGTGTTAACGTCTGACGAGTTTTCATCGATGTATATCGCCTGTTCAATAAATTCTGTCAGAAGAAAGAATAAATTCAAGTTCAGTCTCATGGTATAGAGTTGCTTCACTACATGAAATGAGTTTTTTTTTTAATGTATTTATATTGATTCTGATTGGTCAGTAGTTCAGTAGTCAGAAATTTAAATATTGACTCCAAATTAGAAATCAGGAGTAAACACTGAGAAGGGTAACATTCTTTAGTACAACTGTGATACAGGATTTATTACAAGAAAATGATAAACACTTAGGGGGGTAAATCACCTGCTTTGGAAACATTGAGATATTTTGAGCCAGTGATGTGCTGGACAAGACATGTATATTTGGATCCGGGTTCCCATTTAGAGATCTCCACATTCAGGTGGCTTTTAATCATAAATTTCCCATCAGACCCCTTGGCAGAGCTGCTGGTGCCGTTATGTTCTACAGTTTCTGTGTTAAGGAGCCAGGTGATGTTAATGGCTGATGGGCTGTAACCATACGCCAGACACACCAACTCATCTTGGCTCCGCAGCAGCTTTACAGAGGGAGGATTCTTATTTACAGAGGCTGGAAACAGTCAGACATAGTTGGAAAAAGTTTAAGCATTTGATGGTAAATTGTGATCATGGTGCATATTCAAATCAGTATGAAATTTAGATTTGAAAAATATCCACTACTTCATTTATTTAAAATATCATGCACTAAGGCCATAAAACTAAAAATTACTATTTAAAAATAGTATTTTACATTTTTAAAACTAGCAAGAAGATTCAGTGTCTCCAGGATGTAAAACTTGATTTAAAGAATGAAAATACATTTTGTGTATAGTCAATTTTAATTGTATAAGAACATTTACTATGATGAATTGTGTAATTAATGAAACACTACTAAGTATTAGTCTACATTTTATTATTAGGAAAGTCATAATCACTTGTAGCTCAGATTCAGGCTATTGATTAAAAAAAAAGCCAAATTAATCAAAACAAGCTGCTTGTACCAGAGAGAGGATGTTACTGACCGTATATGTTGCTTATTTCGGTTTTGATTGGATCTGTAGATGATTCATGCCTGACCACACAGTAAAAAGTGCCATTCTCCTTTTTTAATGGTGATATTATCAGTGTGCTTTGCATGAAGTAACTGTGAACTGAACCAAACTGGAGCGGCCAACTGTTTTTGAATCTTGACGCGTCCAGCTTGATGTCGTCCAGCTCCCAGTGCACAGAGATATCAGCAGGGAAGAAGCCGTCAATCAAGCAGAGAAGAGCAGCGTCGTTAGATCCTAACAGCTCGTCATCACTGGGAACTCGAATTCGGATGGTGGGACGTTTAAGTTCTAAAGATACAAATAATAGAAGCAAAAACCAACTCAGAACTGCAGTAACAATTACATTTTTAAATAGGAATAGTTTTGTTGTGGGCATAGTCTTATTTATATTACCAAATTCTACATTTTACTGATCAGAATATCAGGTTTATATTAATGCAATAGTTCTAATGATGATGATTAAAATAAAGTGTACTTCAGTAAAGATTTACCGAAGAAAAAGCTAATTTATAGGCAGTTGCTTGTTAAAAATCTCTCAGTTGGAGATATGGTCGCCCTTCTGTAAGGTGTGATTTATTTTACATTAATGGATGGAGTCTCCAGTGTTAGAGCTTTGGAACAGCAGAGGTAAAGCTTAAATGATTGATGTTGTGTTTCACAGCATTCGAGTAGAAAGCTGCACTTTTGTTGTGTTAACGTCAAGAGAAAATGAGGAAATTAATTAAAATTTGTCATAATTTGTGACACAACTAGGTGTATTTTTTCGACATTTTATAATAGGCTACATTCAACTGTAAATAAATAAAATCACAGATTAACGAAATATTTTTGTTTGTTAATTACTGTATAAGACAGAGAGACAACAGCGTGTCACTGTTTTTGTCGTATAATAAATGAATGCACTGTGAGAATGCAAAAAAAAACATTTTTATGACTATTTATAATTAGTCGAGCAGTTTTTCTCTCCTAAAACAAAATATTTAAATGAGGTCTTAAATGTCAGTGTTTGTGAGCACTTGCCTTTGGGTTTAGAGATGTTGTATGTCTGTGCATTAGAACAGGGGTGTTTCACCTCACAGAAAACTGTTTCATGGTTTTTCCATTTATCAGCTGGAACCTTTAAAACGTTTCGAACACTTTCTGTTCCATTTCCATGTTTCTGGAATGGAGACTCATTTAAAGGCAACTGTTTTTTTCCAACTGTGCATTTAACTGAGAAATCCTGGAGCCTGTGGCCCAACAGCAGACAGATGACAGAAACCGTTTTCTTCTCTAGCATATCACTGATGGAGGGACCCAACAGGTAAACCTGTGCACTCTGAACATGATCTGGAGTGACTGGAGATAAAGAAATGACATTAGTATTAGACATAACTGTGGAATATTTGGATTTAGTTTAAAGCTTGTGAACTTTTCTGATGATTACAATACCTGCACAAAAACTGGTGTTCTTCTGGACAGGTAGCCGATCTTGATCATTGACTTGGCAGAAGAATGTAGTTCCACGTTTCCACTCTTGTTCTATAACTGATAGCTCGCTCGACACTTTTACACGTCCATTTTTATTCATTGTTACTTCATCACTTTTATTGTTCCCCACAGATTCAGGGAGCCACTTGATCACTGGGTTAAATCCAGTTGCAGAGCAAAGGAGTTTTTGTGGCATAGATGTAAATTTATTCTCACTGGATACAACTGAAAGTTCCACTGAAGGGTCGTCTGGAGAGAAACACATTTTTTTTAGTCTAGACAGGTCACAAACATTTTAAAGCAAAAATATACTTTAAAACGACCACGAGTGTGCAGGAAATTAAATATCTTGTCCCGTTTCATATGTACAAAAAGCAGACATTTATCAGAGTGTCAACATTTTTTTGCTTTACAGATGTAAAACAGGACAATCTGAATTGAGATATTTAGCATGAAAAGATATGAAGCTTGTTGGGAAGGGTTTATTATTATTATTTTTTTTATTTGGAGGTGGGCGGGGGGAGGATTTGGACGGGGGGTAACCCAGATAAATGAAACAGATCTTTAGTCGTTGCCAGTGACTCGGCTGTATGGACATCTAGGGAATTTTTTTTTTATTTCATCCCTGAGAGATACTGCTTTAAAGAAGATATCAAGGACCGATACCAACAATATTAACTGCACAACAAAGATGTAAAAAACACACTTTCCCTTGTGTATTTTAAGCTGAGTACATTTATGAATTTGATTGATGAGCTATGGTGGAGAAAAATTGAGAGTCAGAATTCACACCTCTCGCTGACTGTGCTGGTATTTCTACCAGTTACCCAAGACAATACTTTCCATTACCATTTAACCTGTAGATGATGTCAGTATTCAAACAAATAAGAGATTGCGATTGAAATTTTCCTTACCAAAAAGGTTTACTGTAGAATTAGAATTCCACTTCCTGGAATGGCTTCGCCGAATCTGGCAAGCGAACTTGTTGTTTTTGGTTTGGTTTGTTTTGGGAATAGTGAATTGTGTAGTCAATGTGTCCTGGCCTTCTGGCAGATTCACATACTGAGGTTCTGGAAACTTCTCACCATTGGCCAGGAAGGTGACAGAGAGTTCACCAGAAGGCAGACTGCTTGCAACACACTCCAGCACTGCACTGTCTCTCTTCCCTACGTCTGCAAGACTCCTTCTGATCACCACTGAAGGGGTTTTCTGTACAGTTTCTGAGGTACATAAAGTAAAAAGTCACATAAATTAAAATCTTGAAAAGGTGAAATATTTTTAATTTAGCTTACTTCTTCAACGTGAACAGATGGCTCTTAACTCTGTGTCCATGATTATTGTTTAAATAAGTAATATTTTGTTCACATTTCCAATTGTAAACTTTCTTTATATACATCTGCACAACTGAACATAAATGTTAATAATTGAGTTTTTAATTATAAACATAACTTACCTGTTTTGTTTATAAAATCTGTGGTATTAAAACATGGATGTTCAGCCCTGCAGGTTATTGTCTTCCATTTTGTCCAGTCTTCTACAGAAATAGTCAGGTTGCTAACAGTGGACTCGCCTTGTCTTTTACTGATAATGACTTGGTCTGATTTTTCATTTCCATCTACAAGCCATGAAATTTTAGGCTGGAACACAGTCTCAACAACACAAGAGACTGTTACATGTTTATCTGTCAATATGGACCTGAGAGGAGGTTTCTCCAGACGTATCCGTGGTTCAGAAATTGGATAGTCTGCAATATATAAGAGGTTGTTTACTTACACTTAGACATCATGAAATATTTTTATTTTGCATTGTTTTGTGTGGAACTGACCTTTACAAATGCTCCATGTTTGACTGTAGGTTTTAGCCTGGTGTGTAGCGCTGCAGGTGAACTCTTTGCCTTCATTCCACTGCTGTGCATTTATGCTGATTTGGCTCAGCATGGAAAACTCTTTTTTTTCCACATTTTGAAATTTTTTCCCAGTCCCTTTATTACCCGCTCCCCAATCAACGGTAATCATTTTAGGACTAAAACCATCCAACCAACAAATTAGATTAATATCATTAGTTGTTGTATTGATGCTGGTGCTGATGCTGATGCTGGGTGGAATCACATTCACAGCTATAAACAATGAGAAAACAACAATTCAAGAACATGGCAACCATAGTCTGTGCTCTGTAGAACTTAATGTTTAAAAAAATTTCCCTTATACTTTTGATGTGCGATAAGATGCTGGCACAACACTGGAACTCTATATATAAAACTGTGATTTTGCTGTACTATAAATATTATGATTATGCTGTCTAACAAGAAATACAAGTGCATCTTATATGCAAAAAAAAAAAACTCTGATTCAAACATACCTGGCACAAACCAAAGATGATGGAGCATCTATTTTATTTAATTTTACATTATAGCAGGTGCTTTTTAAATTTCTGAACAAATCAGGCAATAATTTGGGTGACAAGAGAAACATACACAAATTGTGCACACTGTGCCAGTGCATTATTTAAATTTTAATTAATATTTATTTAACAGCAAAAATATTTTTTTCTTCAGTAATCCAACATTTTAAAATATTTTGGTTGTATTTATAAACTCTGGTTAATTTTTGTTGTCAGAATTTTTTTCTTTTGTTTGTTATTTTTCCTTTTTCATTTAGTCCTAATCCTTGTGGAAGTTTTCAAAAACAGAATTCAATGTAACAACTAATAAGACATAACAAGGAGCTTACGGGAAGTATAGTGTAGTATTTATCACAGTTTATCATTGTGTTTTTCTCATTATTGCATGAATATTTAGAACATAATAAGAATAATTCTAAAGCTAAACCAAAAAACAAGCCAATAGTTTGTGTTTTTCACAGTTTTTGGTGTTTTGTGGTGTGGCTAGAGGAAGGAGTGCAAGAGAAGCTTCACTGAGCACAGAAAACAGCGGGTGGGAGCGTTAGGCAAGAAGCAGTCCAAAGATAAATGGCAAAATCTTCTAAAAGAAGAAGTGAAAATCATCTGCATCGCTGAAATAGAGTGAAACACACCTGCACAGGAAGAAGCCTTACATTTGCATGCATTAATAGACCAGTGTTTTTGCCTGTTATGCAAAGAATGTTTTTCTATTATCTTCGTTTGCTCAGTGGAATGATAAATAATTCACAAATAAAGAATAAAGAAATATTATCTGCTAAATGTTTTATTATGTTCGACCACACAAAATGAGAAACACATCACATAAACCTGTTAGAACATTTATACAAATTAAAATAAACCCTATGTATTAGGTTTGACCAATAAAGATGTAGAAAAACAATGAGGCTTTTAATTGCATTTATTTGAGATTTGAGTAAAAGCATGAAAAGAAATCAACATTTAAATGACAAAAAGTATTTACAGATATAAAACACATGAAAAGTAGCTGAGACAAGATAGTTTAACAGAACATTATACTCAGAACATTATACTGGCGAAACAGAGAGAAGATCAAACTCATTCCATCAGTTGTTAATGTTTATTATTTCACCTAAAAAAAAGGGGGAAAAACACAGCTGATTAAGTCATAAAACAGACATTTATTTTGTTGTAGGAGTAAAAACATTTGATATAACTTACGTTTATATGTTTCTTGCCATTAATAAAACAAAATCCAACACACAATATGTATGACGTTTTTCAAGGTATTTACTATTTACTGTACATGTGCATGAAACCTGTCTATCATATTCTGTTAAGCTTAAAATATATTTTTCTTGATTTTTATTTTTATTAAAAACGTTTACTTTTATCCCCAACTACAAATTAAAATTATTTTATTTGCAGCATACTTATTTAAAACATTGGGTCAAGCAACATTCTATGAACAGTACAATAAGTAAAATTGACAATTACATTTAATTAAAAATGCAATTTTAAATATATGGTGTTCTTTGTATTGGTCTATAATTAATTATAGATTTTATGTTTATAAGTGATTTATGTATTCTATATATTTTTATTTTATATTTATTCTATAACGGCACCTCCTGAAGGGTTTTATTTATATTGTAGTATAGCAATTAGCAAAGAATTTCCAATTGTAACCTTTTTAAACATTTATGGTTACAATATCCACATCTACAGATGTCATATATAATGAAAACACAAACATAAACAGAACTCCTGTCATCACCCCCCTTTTCTCTGCTTTGAAGTTAAAAATTAGTGACTTACTAAATATGTAATACTAAAAACGCCTTCTAATTGATAGAGCTATATAGCAAAAATTATTGTCAGAGCTGCTGTTATAGAAATCCCCTTCCTAAATTCCTTTGACCAATTAAATTTTACCATTTCTTATAGTGATTTTGAAACATGGAATTGGCCTGCCCTGCCGTCTCAAAAAAGTTTTAATTTTCTGTCTAAATTAAAATAAGCAAATAGTTAAGTCTGTGAGCAATTAATCAATAAGTGAAGTCAATTAATAAATTGGTGAAATTGTTTCATAAAAAAAAATCATTGTTTGAAATTACAGCTATGTTTAATGTTAAATGTAAGAGCAATCCCATACACAATGCAACAAGACCTCACAGAATTGAAACTAAACATCTGTGTGGCCAACCAAAAATTTATGGGACTCTAAATGGAAATAAATGTTACAACATTGTGTATGGTTGTCAAAACAATTCTACAGCAAATATGTACTAAAGCAATATACAGAAATATAAGAGTGTGGAGGGTTTTTGACCACACACTGTTTGCATACTACATTTTTTGTTCCTGAATTCACCCTGTTTATGTTTACTGGATCAGTTCTCACCTTGATAACAGTCACCCCGATGCTGTAGAACAGAGTGATGAGGAAGAGAAATACAAATGTTAAGGCAGTGTTTGCCACGTTTTCATCCTCAGTTTCTGTCTCATTGTGGCAACCCTGCGTCAGCACCAGGCAATCTACATCTGTTGGAATCCACACAGACACACAGACACACACACACACACCATGCTGTTAAATTTTTGACTCCGATTAGTTGATCTTGTTGATTTTTATTTCCTAACAGTAGTTGTGACTACAAGGTGCTTCTAATATCGTATTGTTTCTAATATGCACAAAAATAAAATTATAATATTTACAAATTATAAATAAAATTTACATGTTGATATGGTAAGACATTTAAATTTTATTCATGGAAGGAGTATTTAGTGTTAGTTTTCTACAGTCAAAGGTCAAGACGTAACGAATGGCTGTGCATCTTTTTGCTGATGTGCCAAGCTACACTTTTATGTGTGCTTCACATCAGTCTGCATCATGCCATCGTCAATCACTCACTCTTCTATACCACTTAATCTTATATTCAGTTTCGTGGGGGGCCTGGAGCCTATTCCAGGTGACTTGACTGAGATTGATTTCAATTGAATGAAATGGATCCTCATGCTCCCAGAACCACTCTATGGGCAATTTGGGAATGCCAATTATCCTAATTTGCAAATGCCAATTATCCTACTGTAATTTGCAAGTCTTTTGACTGTGGAAGAAAACCAGAGTATCTGAAGGAAACCCACCAAGCATGGGGAGAACATGCAAACTCCATGCACACAGAGGCGGGAATTAAACCTGGCCAGGAATCAGACCTGGGCCATGGAGGTGCAAAGCGACAGTTCTAACCACTAAGCCTCTCACCTCATCATGTCATTTAATATTAATCTATAACCGCACATTCTGACATGATTATTACTTACATATTTATGCAATTTTAATGCATAAATTTGATTGTGTTATTTTGTCAGGCTGTACATTTTGTCTGCATTGTTCTACATTTACTCTAATTAATGCGTGTTAAAGTATTATAGCATATTATAGTAGTTAAGAAGAGGCATTCAATAACTATTCACTATAATTATCGCTCCATGTCCCAGGTATTTAAATAGCCGTTAATTACACTAACCGTCAGTCTCAGCATGGGGGAAAGGAGCAAGAAACCACCTCTGATAATGTCATGCCATAATGTACATCTTAAACAACATATTCTCTATTTCATTGCTTCTAATTCACTCCAAATTGCCCCAGAACTGATTGTTTAGTTAAATTTCTGCATAAGCCAACCCACAAAGCTAGCTTGTAACACAAGGCTAAATCATACATCCTTCTCTAATCCTTAGTCAAGGATGCTTCTGTGACTGGTTTTAAATGGGAGTTTTGTCAGGCTTCTGTTCTCTCCTCAGTACTGCGAACCGTACAGACCTCCTTTCTCCCATGCTGAGATGACAGTCAAGGGCACTACTATATTATTGAAAGTATTGAAATGTAACTAACACAGAGCAACAAATAAAGCTTACAGACAAAAATATTACAGGAATGCAAACAGACACATACACACATTGTGAAATTGTGGGGGAAGCTTCAGAGAATTCTCTGTTATCATATGTAAAATACTTAATGTTTTATAACAAGGTTTGTCTTTCTTACATTTTTTTATTAAACTATTTAATTGGTCTTTGAACCCCATATTATTATTATTATTATTATTTTTATTATTATTATTATCATTATTACTATTATTATATAGCTCTTTTTTAGCATTTTGTACTGTACATTCTGGGGAAAAAGCATTCATCTCTTTGCCTTACAGCCTAATGTGTTGGTAATTTGATAAAAGAGGTTAATGATGTTTACTTAAAGATGTTAAAACAGCTTTAAGTAAAATGTATTAAATTAAAGCCAGTCAAGGTGAAGACGTGCCATCATTTTACACGAGCCACATTTAAGAGATGTTTAGATAAAGATGTTTAAAGTTTGAATGTTAGAATATTTCCATACTGCACAAGATACATGCTGAAGGATTTTTTATTGTCATTGTTTCAGTGTGATATTGCATTGGACATATTCTAAGAATCAAGAACACACAAGCATCAGACAGACTGAA
The DNA here is from genome assembly GCF_024256425.1 of Clarias gariepinus. NCBI lineage: Eukaryota > Metazoa > Chordata > Actinopteri > Siluriformes > Clariidae > Clarias > Clarias gariepinus. Next base: position 28,161,874 of record NC_071115.1, on the reverse strand, counting down.
AAGACAATGACACGGCATTAATAATTAAAAAACAAAAGACATAGAAGACAGGCCAAAAGTCAAAACAAAACAAGCATTAATAGCAGACAACACAATTTTTAATACAGAGCATTTGGGCAGTTTTGGGGAACATTTAAGCTGAGATTCACTACGGAGGGTGGATTTGAATTACCAGCAACGGATCTGGAAAGGTGGCGCACATTCTCTCCGATGGACTCATGATAAACATTGCAGGTGAACACAGTGCCATTTTCCCAGTCTGCCCTATTGACAATTAGCTGACTGTATGCTGAAAAGTTGCCATTTTTCTCAATAACTTTAACAGTGCTCTCATTGTCCACTAGTTTATCACCAACAAGCCAAGACACAGCAACCTCCTTAGGGTAGAAGTCCTTAATATAGCAAGTCAGGGTCATCGAATTCCCCTTTGAGCTCTCTGGTGGAGGGAGCAAGAAAAGCTCTGGGCATTGAGTTTTGCCTATGAACATAAAATCATAGTTAACAACAAAACATGGTCAGTTTCCTTCTCTTGCATTGTTTTTGTATGTTTGGGAACATTGGTCACAAGTAAACAACAACAAAAAAAAGCTTTAACATATCATAATTCCATATAATTTCAGTAGCACTGGATATAAAAATGTGAATTTCTGCTTTTTTTTAAAATTCTCATGCGTTAAGCTTTTTCATGCAAATTAAAAGCAAGAATATGTAGAAAAAGTAAACACGATTCCTACCGTTTACTCTTTGGAAGTCTTCTTGTATAAATCCCTGAGCTAATGCTGAATGATACACCTCACAGGTAAATTTGGTGCCAGTATGCCACTCTTCATAAGAGATTGTGGCGGTGAGTGAGATCGCTGTCTTCGAAGACACATCGCTTTGAGGTAGGGAAGCAACCTCATTACCGTTAACAACCCATTTAATGGCGGTGAAACCCGTTGGTCCTTCAGCCTTGCACACAATGTCAGCAGATCTATTGATAAGAATGCCATTGTTGGAAGGTGGAATTATTGCCATTTTTGGCTGCTCCTCACATTGTCCTGTAAAGAAGGTGTAGAAATAAGTTTATCAAGAAACAAATAATTTGTGTAATTAAAGAAACTGTAAATTTACAATCTGAAAAAATACCTGAATTTTATTGCACATTACAGTAAAATAATAATAGATCATTACCATTTCATTTAAATGAAAGAACAAATTATTACATTAAATCTGAGTACAAGATTTAACAATTACTTTGTATTCTTTCATTAAAAACAGTTACTTATACTATGGTGTAAGAATAACACTGAAGACAAATGCTGTTAAAGAAATTTTCATTTGTAAAAAAATAATCATAGTCATAAAACCTAAGTAGAATAACTTAATACATACCCTGACTTGCTTCCTGGGACAGAGTCTGTGCCACGTGCTGGAACTCACACTTAACTGGAGAAGTTGAGCCCATCCATTCGCTGGCAGTGAGTTCCAAAACGCTTAAGGCACTGTAAGTATTTTTTCCCGGGATTAAAATTGGGGCTTTTGCCTTATTATCGAGGCTTGTCTTTTCACGGGTCCACTTAAATGTGTGCGTTTTAGGTGAAAATTCTGAAGCTAAGCAGATGAAGGTAGCTGTTCCATTGTCTAATTCTGTTTGGCTCGGAGCTGTTAGAAGCAGAGATTTTGCTGGGATGACGGGCACAGCTGCAAAACAAACACACAGATCCATATGCAGCAGCAATAGGCACAGCAGGTACTGCAGTTTAGAAATAAAATGTGTTGCCACAGTATATTAAGACCACAAAAATGCCTTTTTATAACTTATTATATCTGAATTTATATCAGAGTGCCATACAATTCTTATGCAGTTGATATGATATTATTTCTATAGTAACAATTTACACAAGTACCTGTATACATAATATAATTCTAGTAATACAAACACATTTTTTAAATGTGTAGTTATTTATCAAACAAAATTCCAAAGGCATTAATATTGCAGAGTTTTTTTTGTGAGGAGGCAATATTTTAACTTGTACGAAGGAACTGGTTTTAAATCTTCTCAGTAAAATATTGGTAGTTGTATATATTTACATTTTTTAACTTCAAGACAAATTTAATATTTTACATCAGCAAACTGATGTGGCATAATTATAATAAAACACTGCACATTATTCAACAACTTGGTTATAGCTATTTTTTCTATAACAGAACCCATCATGTTGTATTCTATAGTAAAATAATTATGGGTAAACAAATGTCAAGTATAGAGCAGGGATAAAGTAAAAATTCTATACTGGGAACAAGTTAAATAACTAGTCTGTAAAATCTAACTTATTACTGTTTTTGCCACAGCAAACATTTGAGTGTATTCTGATAACATACTGTGGCAACACATGCGAAAAGTCATAAGCCTCAGTAAAAAAAGGAACACGCTTTGTTCAGCATTGGCAGAGAAAGAGTACAGAGAGTAAATAAGCTTTGGATTTTAAAATGCTTGTCATAAAATATTCCAGTGCTGATTCAACTGGATAGCCTTTTTAAAAATAATCAACTTTTAGTCAGACATTTTAATGGCCAAAGCAGACTGTCCCAGTGTGATTAGACATGCAACATTCTTCTTTTTTTTTTTTAAAGGGACTTAAAAGAAGTAAAGACATTGATTTTGCTTACTGTCTGATTTCATGTCATGTGCATCATTTTCCCCCCAAAATAATGCTCACACAGAGACTGATAAGCTAATAGGCTTAAACATGTAGCTAAGAAAGAGATTACCACCAAATATTTGGTAAAGTTTATGTCCACTCAGGTCTTTAAGGAAAAACACTGTTGTATTTGAATTTTTGATTTCTCTGATTCTCTGAAACCGTCTGATTAGTGCCACTCTACCACCCCTATCTATCATGATACATTACTTACTGTTGGTTTTAACTCTTCTTTTTAAATAAAGGAGCTTTACAGAAAATGTACTTAATGTAAGCTTAAACTGTGTTGAATAAAACATTCAGATATTGTACAATTAAAGTTAAAAGTATCATGAATGTTAAAGTGTAATGTTTAATTTTTGTTAGTTGAAGCAAATGTATTACTATTTAATTGCTTGTTTACTATGGATAATCTATAATAAATTAATTGACCATTGCATCAAATGCATCTGCCACAGTCTGTATCAGTAATCTAGGCACAGTCTAAACTGTACATTCTCTTGTTATTTGAAGATGCATCGATTGCTTCATTTTAAAGTTACATATTTTTAATTGGCTTTTAGAGTAAATATTTAAATATAGGGCACTGGGCCTTAAGGTGCAATTATTTTCATGTTTCCTCGTAAAAGGTACAGAATAAAATGAATCAAATGCACGGCCTCACCAAGGGGCAAGAAAAGTTTGGTAACATTTTTCTTCCCTGAGAGTGTCTGTGTGTTCGTGTGTGAGTATATGCAAATATTTACAGTATAATAATACTTACACGACTTTTACTGCTTATTTGGAAATGACACACAAAATTATGTTTTGTAGTATTTTTCACCTACGTGTTGGTATTGGTTTTTGCAAGTCCGCCTTTTTGGTTCCCAGGGAATTAGTGACTTCGCAAGTGAACTTCTTCCTCGCGTCCCAGTCGGTAGCAGGGACGCGCGCCTGACTCACTAAGGAGTACTTTCCGCTGTCCAGCACCGCCGGGTATTGTACAACGGTAGTCAGCGCGGTGCCGCTCGCATCCTTCCAAACGTAGCTCAGTCCATCGCCAATTGCCAAGTCGCGGGTGAGGCAGCCCAGAGTGACGAAATTATCAGGGGACGAGCCGCACTGCCACGCGGGAAACAGGGACTTCGGGGCTTCTTGCGTTGCTGTATATAGACAAACAGCCAGACAAACATCAACCAGACAGATTATTATTATTATTATTATTATTATTATTATTATTATTATTATTATTTGCTATCAACAGTTTTCTTTGTAAGATATTACAATCTTATTTATCTATTCATTATATACTACACACACACACACACACACACAAAGGAAGAGGGGCCAAAAATGTATACACACTTGAAAAATAAAATATACGCCTGAAAATTGTATCACTAAATTTATATAAACATAAAATAGTGTGACTAGAGACATCTTTGGAGTAAACATAGTACTACATATTGCCGCCATAATTCAATTCGATTATTAACAATGGGCATGGATAACGTATAACGTTTTTGGGCCCCTCTGTATATATCAGACCGTAAACATATATTAATTACCTACCGTACAGTACATAACAAACGTTGCATTACCACAAAGACACGTAAGCCATATTATTACACTTGTAACAAACTTCGTATGCACAATAGAATCAGATTACGATACATTTTGAACACTGTGGGAGGGAAAAACGAGATAATATTATACCCGCCCTTTTCCCGATTTAATTCGTTTTAACAAGATACGAAATGAACGCTATTCTTCACATGTAAAAGTTCAGCAAAATTAATAAACTTTTTTGCCTTATATAAAAACGCACTTGTACCATTCTGGGATTATAAAACAATTTCAATTTATGAGAAATGAGAAATAATTTACTGAGAGTTAGACCGAACAGTTCTACAATTCTATTTTACATCGATTAATTAATTTACGTTTATTACTCGCCAATCGAACAGCAACAACAACAACAACAACGCCAAGGAAGTAAGCACAGCTTATCATTATAATTTAGTGAATCTAACGGTGCTCCTTGAATTTTAATTCATGATCATTAAATTAATTAAACCAACTGATTAATGCTAAGCATATAACAAAACAAAACAGTCTAAATACACAATATTTTCTGTAATAATAATAATAATAATAATAATAATAATAATACATCATAAACATTATAGCACCCTAAGTAAAATCACTCAAATAATTTGGCAGGATTTTTTTCTCAGAAAAATAAAATCCATGACAGAATCTATCGGTGTATTTTTATTTTTATTTTACATTTACACGACTTTAACCTACTGCCTCCTATAAAACAGAGACGCGCAAGAGACTAAATGCATAATTTTTAATTACAATTCAAACTAAATTATTTGGTAAATGACAATAAGCGAAAAAACTTTAGCAATGAAACATTGTCAGTTTCTTTTTTTAGTGTTACATAAATAGGTACACGAAATCTTTTTAAAGCAGGAGCAAAATCATTAAAGTAAATGAATAATTTATAAGACGTAGTAATAATAATAATAATAATAATTCACTTAAAATAAAAATAATCGTCTCACAATCTGGCAGTGACAAAAAAAATGCTAATGCATTACAGTTAAACGTATATGTAGCTAAACAATTTTATCGCCTTTTAACAATTTTAAAGTTTTTTTTCTAGCCTAAATATGAACACAGAAATAAAGTTGACGGTAAAGGCGCTGAATTACTTACCGCTTGTTACGGTGACAGCTGTGCCTTTTCCCCAGTAATCAAAAGCCCAGTTACACAGTGCTGCAGTTTCCAGCTCATCTCGATACATTTAACTAAACTGAACTGAACTAAAATAAACTCAACTAATATGGGAATATTATCGCACTTATTGATGCCGAAGACTTTATAAATCCGAATATAGTCTCACAGCATATTAAAAATAATGTTCTGTTTAATTTAGCCCCGTCAAAAAACAACAACAACCCATAAATAAAAACGCAATGTATTGTAGCGCATTAACACTATTATAATGTGAACCAAAACTGAGCTTAAACGCAAAACCCTGAACTTAACATTTTTAAGTTTGAAGTAAACGCGAAGCGCTATTTTTGTTGTCTACCAACATGCAGTAAAGGCTAATGTTAAAACTTCAGGGCGCAGTAATTACCACCAGTCAGATTAGTAGTTTTTGCGACTTAAAAAAAACTGCACTGTTAGTTTAACGGCATAAATAAGAGATAAATCTTACCAGAAGTAACGGTGACCGACGTTCCCTTTCCCCAGTAGTCAAAAGCATCGTCACAGTGACCGAAATCTGATCCAACATCGTTCAAAAAGACCTAACTGTCCGATCTATCTATATGTAACTGATAATAATCTAAAATCCCCCTCACAAAACCCAGACCTGAGTTGGATTTTCGCGTTTCTCAACGTTAAAGAAGTACATCTTGTCATTTTACGACGTTTTAACATATTGCGCGCATTACTCCTGGGTGATTTTTTTGTTTATACTAGCAAAAGTCGTAAAAAAATACTACATAAAAAAAATAAGACTTGTTCATAATTTTTTTCACAGTTAACGAAGTGCGATATTTTCACATGTAAGACCCATCCTTGGCAAACATTGTTTATATTAAAGAATATAAACCACGACACCAGGCTTAAATCGCTACAGTTTTTCTTCTGTTATTGGTGGTGTTTGAGAAGAATAATCTAAAGAGGTTTGGTTTTAATTTCTTACCTGAAGTCACGGTCACCGACGTTCCCTTTCCCCAGTAGTCAAAAGCACCGTCACAGTGATCAGGTTTAAGAAACTACTCGTACAATATCTGACCCAGAAGTGCTTCTAGCACACTGTTATATTTTTCTAAAAATGACTAATTTAAGGGTTATGTTAAACGTGTTAAATGAATGGATTCCTACCTGATGTTACGGTCACTGAAGTTCCTTTTCCCCAGTAGTCAAAGTAGTCGTCACAGTGAATTAATTGGCCAATTCTCTATACAATATCTCCTCATTGAGAGGGGTTTTGCGGGGCGGTCACTAATTTCTCTCCCACTTTTATGAATTAACAATTGCCTATCTTACAGTGCACGTGCTTCGATTTATTTTAAATATTCGTATTGGTTCTGTATTTTTTTTAATAACAAAAAAAAGTTCCTAAACACAATGGAACGACAAAGCAAGAACACTTACCTGAGGTCACGGTCACTGAAGTTCCTTTTCCCCAGTAGTCAAAGTAGTCACAGTGAATTAATTGTCCAATTCTCTATACAATATCTCCTCATTGAAAGGGGTTTTGCAGGGCGGTCACTAACTTCTCTCCCACTTTTATGAATTAACACTTGCCCTATTTTTCAGTGCACGCGCTTCAATTTATTACAAATATTCGTATTGGTTCTGTATTTTTTTATTAAAAAAATTTTGTCCTAAACAAAATGGAACGACAAAGCAAGAACACTTACCTGAGGTCACGGTCACTGAAGTTCCTTTTCCCCAGTAGTCAAAGCCGTAGTAGTCACAGTGAATTAATTGTCCAATTCTCTATACAATATCTCCTCATTAAGTGGGGTTTTGCAGGGCGGTCACTAATTTCCTGCCAACTTTTATGAACTAACACTTGCCCTATCTTACAGTGCACGCGATTCGATTTATTCGTAATTTTTCTGCATTTTTTAATTAAAACAAATACCAACACAATAGAACAACAAAACGAAAACACTTACCTGAGGTCACGGTCACTTGAGTTCCTTTTCCCCAGTAGTCGAAGTAGGTATCACATTGGTTAATACTTCAAAGCAATAGTGCAAAAACCGACATCTGTACCTGCAAGTCCAACACGTAGCCTATTTCTTCCCAACTAACCTTAACTGAACTCCATTTTATTCAGGTTAGCTGTTAAAATATGTAACTACCACAAATCTTTTAAAGAATATACAATTTATCAATTGCATACCTGATACATAACTATGAATTCTTAATAATCAGTTTTAATACTTTATACTTACTAGCAACAACAACATTAATACTTATTGTTAGAAAACCCTCTTTATTTTTTTTTACAGATTTAATTTGAAATTAACATTCCAGTGTCAAAATGATTAAATTCTATAGCTGAAAGCAAAATAATAAATGACTTGGTTTCTAAAGGCTGAGCTTATGGAAATTAATGCCCATGTGAGATACATAGTCTTTCCTCCTGTTATGTAGAATTGTGGAACAAGAAATAGAAATTATCCTATAACACTTTACAGAATGTGATAGAGAAAACAACATACTAAAAGAAAAAGAAAATGTCAACAGATGACTAAATAAGCTTTGCAGCACAGTGACGTTAATTGGAGTAGCAGTGTTTTATTTGAGGCAAACAGCTTTTACCAGTTACAACAGGCCTTGTTTCTGCATATCATGAGGAGAATTTCCTGATAATCTACAGATGCTGCAATGCTAGAGTGAATTGAAGTATTAATGTTAATATATGATGCATGTAACTGTTTGACATACAGTAATGCTATACATTTGACACTAAAAGTGCAATTCACAACTTATATTGTTTTTATGTTTGTATAATTTCTATAATCACATTACAAGTGTTTAAGTAATAACAAAATTTTAAAAAATGCTCATCTAGAGAAAGTATAGAAATTATTAATACTGTACTTAGACATAAAATATTGACAGCACACATTCCATATGTTTATGAGTATCTCTTCTGCTTGATGTCGCTCTGTGTGTGCGTTGGCAAAAGATGTACTCTCTACATGAAGTCCTTGCTCTTTAAATGGAAAATAAACACTGCTAGTCTATCTGAACTGCAAAACACTGTTCAGGTCAGCTGGCATTATTAGGAGGGAGCTTGTATGCTTTCACACAAGACAAGGGCAAAGAGCTTAAACAATATAGGATAGACTAATCTATTAACATTAATATTTACAATTTAAAATAATAACTGCCCTGAGGTTGAGCAGATCCAGATGGCCAAACATAGAGCTCTCTGAGCTCCAGAGACAAAGGTCTGTTTTTTAAGCCAGGTGATTCTCCAGAATTCAATATGGGTCTAGCCACTCAGCCTGGCCAATCAGAGTGCTCTCAGTTGGCCTCTTTTTTTCTCGGCTTGCAGAGACATCTTGTGAGCTCAAAGTAAAAAAAAAAAAAAATTACTCTGTTAATGCTTGTAAGTAAACAATACCTTTTTTGTTACACAACCAATAAATCTATATTATTTTCTTCATGTACACTGACAATTTGCACATTTCATTTTCTTATTTTATTGTTTTTTTTTCTATATAGTATCATCTGCAATACTTTATCAATTTATAAGTTACAATTGCAATTGCACTCTGGCAAAAAAGAGTAGGTTTTCCTTTTTTCCTTGGTCTTTTTCATGGTTTTCTGCATTAATTTATCATAAAATGTGATCTTATTTTTGTCATTCTTTGTATGAACAAATATCCATCCATCCATCTAAAAACCTCTGTACCCCAACTTAGGATGGTGGAGGCCAATAGTGACCATTGTATTTATTCCCATTTGTACAACTGAGATAGGACCTCTGGTCAACATTACTGTAACATACATTCACACACTACGGGCAATTGCCAGTTTGCCAAGTTTGCCAAGAACTGCCAAGATCACCAAGATGGCGGTGCACACTGTTGCAGCTCCTCAGAGCTCCTCAAGTCAGTCCTTTCTTTGGCAAGTGTACTGTATGTGTTTTTTTTTCTCTGACTCTGCTATCGAGCTAGCAGGTTACACAACATAGCGTTGTGACAGGACAAGGGACTCAGAGGAGGAGAGCTCTGTGTTTATTTCAGTAACAGCTGGTGTACTAACACATTGATTGTAGACAGCCACTGCTTCCCAGACCTGGAGTAAGTGACTGTTAAATACAACCTATTTACCTACGGAGAGAGTTTTCTCTGGTCATTATAACTGCTGTTTACATTACACTGAAAGCTAATGTTAGCTCAGCTATCTGAGACTTACATAGTAGCATTAGCAGTCAGCAGAGCATGTATTCTTATCGTGTGCACATCCTAGCAGGGGACTTTAATCAGGAGGACAACATGTCCTTACTTTTTGTCCCATGCATATGCCCCCGCCCCCCCCTCCAGGAAAACTGCTCTCTCTCCCTTATAATTGCTGAGATCTGTTTGAACTCTAAAAACAGGGAAACAATGATTTAGGAGCAAATGAGTTAGTGTCCTGCATTGAGACAAACATACAAGTGTCCAGTGTCCAAGTATTAATATTGTGGCGTTTCTATCGCCTGAAAGGATGGTGGAGAGACGAGCGAGCTTATCTTGCTGCCCAATGCAAATGGCTGGGAGTATTTTATTCAAGCACACAAGGTAACCAGCAGCATAACAACACACACACATCACACATATCCTGGCTGAAGCCACTAAACCAAATACCTTTCCCCAACAGGGTGAACACATAACAGCCCCCCCCCGCAAAGCATGATGGTTCCCAAGCGAAACCCCGCCCCCGTCACACTGCCCCCACCCGAGCTGTGACCGTCCCCGGTCACCATGGCTCAGTCCAACAGACGTGACGGTGGTCGGCGCCGGCGTTGGGAACGCCGGAGTCTGGTTGCGGAGGAAGAGGGCCCGTCGCCCTCCTCCTGAGGCGGACTGGCCTCCACAGCATTCGACGATGCCCTGGCGTGGGGCTGATAAGGAGCCAGACGATCCCGGTGGAGCACGACCAGTCGCGACCGCCCCGCCAACCGCACCCGGTAGACCACGTCAGAGAGCTGTGCGACGAACGTGCAGGGGCCCACCCAGTGCGACATAAGCTTAGGTGAGAGCCCCCTTTTCCTTCCGGGGGAATACACCCAAACTTGCTCCCCAGCAGCAAAGTCTCGCCCCCGGCTGTGCGTATCGTACACACGGCGCTGCTTAACCCCGGCGTCCGCCAAGTGTCTACGCGCCAATTCGTGGACACGGAACAGTTTGTCTTTTAATAAACAAAAATACTCCACACCTGGTTTCGTGGGTAAATCCACTTGTGGGGGGGACCCGAACACTAGATCCACAGGCGTGCGCAACTCGCGACCGAACATCAACGCAGCTGGCGTCAGCTGCGAGGACTCCTGCACCGCTGTACGATACGCCCAAAGCACGAGAGGCAAATGCTCGTCCCAATCTTTTTGCCGGTCGCTGGTAAGCACGGCGAGTTGGGTGGTGAGTGTTCGGTTGAACCGTTCCACGAGGCCGTCACTTTGTGGATGCAGGGGCGTGGTGCGGGTCTTTTTTACTCCGAGGCGCTCGCACACCGCCGCAAACACCTCCGCCTTGAAGTTACGCCCCTGATCGCTGTGCAACTGCTCCGGGACGCCGAATCGACTGAACACCTCGTCCACCAGCACTCGAGCCGTGGTGGAAGCGCTCTGATCTGGAACAGCGAACGCCTCCGGCCACTTCGTAAAATAATCCATGGCCACCAGCACATAACGATTCCCGCGATCAGAGACGGGAAACGGCCCCAGAATGTCCACGCCCATACGTTCCATGGGCGCCCCCACCCGAAAGTCTTGCAAGGGTGCTCGTGAGCGCTGGGTAGGGCCCTTCTTTGCCGTGCAGACATCGCATCTGTGAACAAAAAGTTCGCTATCAGTATGACAACCCGGCCAGTAGAACCGAGCACGCAACCGCCGCAGTGTCTTAGTTACCCCAAAGTGTCCCGAACCTGAGTGCCCATGAACCATCCCCAGCACACATGCCCGCAAAGTCCGCGGCACCAGCAGCTGAAAAGATTCGCCAGCGCCACACGGCCGTTCCCACTGGCGGTAGAGTAAGCCCCCCCGCAACGCTAGTCGGGGAAACTGCGAGTGGAGAGCTTTTTCTTCTGGACCCAGGTGGGCAATGGCGGCATAATCCGGTCTCTGGCCCGCGTTAACCCAACCTAATACCCGCTGCAGCGCCGGGTCCTTCTCCTGTTCGACCATTAGCTGCTCGCAGTCCATCTGTGGCACAGGCGAAACGACCACCGGCGATGGTTTAGGTGCCGCAGTGACTCGGCTGCACGCCGGCTCGGACGGCCGATTACCGACGGGGGCTTCGGAAGACTGCGCAGGGAGAATGTTCTGGTTCACGGGGGTCGGGGTGTGTTCGCTGTCGTGACCACCCACACGCTCTTCAGCCCGCTCGCAGTGTCGACAACGCTCCTTGCTACACGGCCGGCGGGATAAAGCGTCCGCGTTACCATGCAGTTTCCCAGCTCGGTGCTGGACGGTAAAGTCATAGTCCTGCAACCGCTCTAACCAGCGCGCCAACTGCCCCTCGGGCTCTTTAAAACTAAGTAGCCACACCAGCGAAGCGTGATCGGTCCGCAGCGAGAAGGATTGCCCGTATAAATATGGCCTAAAATGTTTTAGAGCCGCGACGACCGCTAGCAGCTCGCGCCGCGTGACGCAGTAATTCTTCTCCGGTCCAGACAACGCGCGGCTGAAGTAAGCGACAACACGCTCTTCGCCCCCGGCAACCTGAGACAGGACGGCTCCCAGCCCTACATCGCTCGCGTCCGTGTCGAGAATAAACGTACGAGCTATATCAGGATACTCGAGAACGGGCGACGTAACCAGAGCTTCCCGTAACCGAGTAAACGCACGCGCGTGCTCCCTGTCCCAGCGAAACGGCTGGTTCTTTCTCGTGAGCGCGTGCAGCGGGCTGGCGATCGTAGCAAAATCCCTCACGAACCGGCGATAGTACGACGCTAACCCGAGAAAAGTGCGCAGCTGCGACACATTTGACGGCTCAGGCCAATTCCGTACCGCGGCAATTTTGGCTGGATCGGTGGCAATCCCTCGAGCGCTAATGACGTGTCCCAGAAAGACAGTTTCTTGCCGCAACAACTGGCACTTTTTGGGATTGAGCCGCAAATTCGCCCGCCGGATAGCTAGAAACACCTCCCGTAGGTTAGCTAGCGCGACCGCAAAATCCTTGCCGTGCACCAATAAATCGTCTAAGTAGACGACACAACGGTTGCGAGGGATCTCTGCCAATACTCTCTCCATCAACCGTTCGAACGTAGCGGGAGCGTTGCAGAGGCCGAACGGCATGCGCCGAAATTGCCATAGCCCTTGTCCGATAGAAAACGCGGTTTTGGGTCGTGCTTCCGGGGCGAGCTCTACTTGCCAGTACCCGCTACGCAAATCCAACGAGCTAAACCACGCCGAGCCCGCAACGTGTTCCAACGCATCATCTATTCGCGGCAACGGATAAGAATCTTTACGCGTCACCTCGTTTAACCGCCGGTAGTCCACACAAAACCGCCACGATTCGTCCTTTTTACGCACGAGTACAACGGGTGAAGACCACGGTCCGGATGCTGGCTCTATGACGCCCGAGTCGGCCATCTCCCGCAGCTGCTGCTCGGCTATAGCTCGTTTAGCTAACGGGAGGCGTCTCGGATGTAACCGAACAGGAGCTGCGTTACCTGTATCGATGTGGTGCTGCACCAGATCGGTATGCGTGCACTCGCGCTCATCCACTGCGAAAATATCTGCGAACTCGTGCAAAAGGGACTTCACAGCGTCGGTCTGCGTCTGATTTAGCCCCACACTGCTACGCTGCATCAGCTCGGCCATTATTCTCGCTCGGACAGCTACCGGATGTTTACACGGCGCGTCCACCGGAAGTTCCGCCCCCTTGGTGCGTGCTACTAACCCGTCCGGCTGCGCTTTGGGCACTAGCAACCTAGCTAAGCCGAAACTACCACGCAGAGTCCCGTCCGCGAGATTTAGTACCGCACCCCACCTTTCCAAAATGTCTAATCCCAAGATACAATCATCCTCTATATCCGCCACAAAGAATGGGTGAAAAAGAATGATTGCACCTACTTGTATTCGCACTGTGCGACAGGCCCGTATCCTCAGATAACTCCCCGACACGGTGCGAATGTTCACGGCCGGGTCCGGCAGCACACGACCGCGCTCTCCATGCTCCAACAATCCCCCGCGCAGCAGCGAAACTGTAGAGCCGGTGTCCACGAGCGCCCGCAGCGAAACGTTGTCCAGGCCGCAGTCCACATAGACCCCGGCGCGATTTCCGACACGTCCCGACCGGAAGTTAAATCCGGCAGTTGGGGAAACAAAGATGGCTGTGGGAGGCGGTTTCCCCTCGGCGCCCCCCGAAGCTAGTTTAACGGCTGCTGGGGTACGCTGTCCTCCGGCCGGAGAACGTTGCAGCGGTGGTCTGGCGGTCCCTGGCCTCGGCGTCGTCGCGGAAACTCGGAGGCTGGGTCGAGGCCTAGCCGTGACGGGTAGCCCTGTCCCCGGCTAGGTTCACCTACCCAGCGGCCGCGAGCCACCGAAGATCGCTCGGCTCTCTCGCCGCGGTGTTCACCCAAGATGGGCTCGGCGCGCTCGGCCTCACGCAGCGCCTCGGACAGGGACGCCGGTGCCGCTAACCGGAGGTGCTCGCGAAGCCGGTACGGCCGGACTCCCCGAAGGAACGCGCGACGAGCTAGCTCCTCCTGCTGGCCGTGTCCGAAATCCGGATAGCCCTGGCGCGCGAGAGATCGCAGGTCCATGGCGAACGCCCCTAGTGGCTCAGAGGCGCTCCGCACGCGGGTTGCCAGCTCCTCGCCCGCGGCCTCGTTACGGTCTCCTGCGCCGAAACGGAAACAGAGCGACTGCTGCAGCTTTAACCAGTCGTCCCGCTCATCAGCCCGGAGATCTTGCAACGCCCGCAGCGCGTCACCCTCCAACGAGAGGGCCACCCGGACGGCTGTTTCTGCCGGGGACCAGCCCGCGAATTTGGCGGCTAGCTCTACCTGCGCGATGAACGCGTGGGGATCGCCGGCGCCGTTGTAGGCCGGCAGGCGCAGCTGTAGGTCGCTTTGCTGGCGGACGGGGCACGGAGCTGTAGCTTGCTCCGGTGTCGGCGCCACGTCACTGGAGGACTCCTCCCCGAGGTCCAATACCGGAACCTGGAACGCGCCGCTCCGCTCCGGTCGCCGCTCTTTACCTGCACTAGCCCCATCAGGGAGGGTTTTCTTTCTACGCAGCTGCTCCGCTACTCGGCGGCCCATTCGGATCCTCCGGATTTCCTCCGGGGTGCGCTCCAACTCGCGACTCTCCATGATCCCACTTCTGACACCAAATGTGGCGTTTCTATCGCCTGAAAGGATGGTGGAGAGACGAGCGAGCTTATCTTGCTGCCCAATGCAAATGGCTGGGAGTATTTTATTCAAGCACACAAGGTAACCAGCAGCATAACAACACACACACATCACACATATCCTGGCTGAAGCCACTAAACCAAATACCTTTCCCCAACAGGGTGAACACATAACAGCCCCCCCCCGCAAAGCATGATGGTTCCCAAGCGAAACCCCGCCCCCGTCACAATATAAAAGAAAAATGGATGCAGATACTAGTTTACTAGTTAATAAACATTTTTATCCATTCATCCATCCATCCATGGATAAAAAAAATTTGAAATACATTACATTGTGCCATTAAGCTTTGCGAAAAAAAAAATCACTTCCTGATCGAAACTGCTGGTTTGCATCATAGCAACGCAGCAGATGTGACGACATGTGCAAACAATCTATTCTCATCAACATAAGGTACTGAAGTCTTTTCAAATAGCAGCTTTTCCTAGTTTATGGAGCGAACTGCTGGACACAGCATTAGAAATATACAAAGAAGCACTTTTTATATTTAAATGATGTTATGCTGTATATACATGTATAAGCTTTAGATCAACTAACATACAGACACATTTATTAAATCTAAAATATTTACAGATACATTTGTTATATCTAAAATATTGCATTAACTATGCTGTTCTCTGTTTCTCATAAGATAAACATACATCATTTAGCCGAATTAGTTAACTGGTTAGTTACTACTAAGATGAACATGGTGACGTCTATGTTTATCCCACTTTGATAGTCAAATGTGCCAGGATATAAAGCAAGGTTATTTAAATTTGCATGTTAACACGTTAAAGGCAGGTTAAACCATACTCTCCATCAGCAGGAATGTTTGGTGTAATGTAAGGTTTTAAAGCTAGTGGGAACAACTGGGTGATTTTTTTACACTGTTGATACAGTATATGTGAATTATTCTCTCATTCAGGCCATGTCTTCAAACTTGAAGCATTGAATAAATCAAAGGCTACAGGTACATTTATCGACCAGGACATCATCTCTAAGGTCAGACTTGTGTTATTAATAATAGCAATGCAAGCATACAGTTTCAAAATGTTGAGTGGAATTAGGCTCAAACAGGCAAAAGGTTACAACATGGTCAATATCAGGGTATTAGAACACAGAAAACAGATTTCCAGTCTTCCTGTTCCTGGAGTGTGACTGTTTAGGGCAGTGTTGGGGATTGTAGTCTGCAGGGGCCATGTTTGTAGGCTGCAATGCATTGTGGGAAGTGGAGTTTGCTGAAGATCCAAACAGTGACCTGACTTGTGGTGAAGTTCCCACAACATCACAATTTCACCCTGCTGTTTTTACAGCAGCAATTGCGTTATGTTGCATTTTGGCTTGTTGGATCACTAGGACAGGGACTCTTGAGAAGGAGCATTTGCAGTGTCATTATGTTTCTGTAGCATGTGTTACTTTTGATACCTGTGAGGCTCTGTGGTACACCGGTTCTGAAAACAAGTTGCTGGCTTCTAAACTAGCTAACATAACTACTCAACACAAAATTTAGTCCAATTACAAATATCTTCTAACATTATATGATATAATTTGCAATAGATGGTTTATTTTTTTTTTATTAAAAAAAAAACTCACTAAGGCATATAGTATATAAACACCTTGACAGGCAGAATGAGAATATATATATATATTTAGGTATTCCAACAGAGAATGTTTTTGTGCATGTTTTTGTTAAGCCACAAGAACGTTAGAAAGTTAAAAAAGCAATTACTGCCTTCATGAAGTTTCGATTTTACTATAAAGAAAGGGTGCTAGCAATTTTCCTAACCTGCACTCTATAATTTATGGTCCTTGGTTCTCCAGTTGCTGTTCATAAATTTAATCAGGAAACACCTGCATCATGCAGAACAGAGTCTCAAGTTTCCTGCATACTCCTAAATATTACAAAAACAACCCACAGCTAGCTTACTACTTTTAACTGTTTTTGTTTGGCTTTAATTATTCAGAATATAAATATGATATACTATTGTTTTAAAAGTGATTTTAGAAAGTGTACAGCAAAAGTAATAATTTATTAGTCAGAGTAATTCTTAAATATTTCAGGAAATTTCTTTAAAGTAATTAGTATTAATATAAAATGTAGAGTGTATTAAAATATTATGAAATATCAATTTAATTTTAGATTTATATTCACAGTTCTTTATCTTATTAAGGTTGTGAAGACCTTAAAACAACACGCTACTTAAACACACACACACACACACACACACACCTCCTGAAATCACAGACAGTGTACATACTCATATCTTTGTAACCATAAGAGCTAGAAATGAGCAGTGTTCAGGGTTGTGCACAGGAATTGCGCCTCCACTTTGCAATCCTTTAAGGAATCGTCTAGTTTCTCTATGTTATCCTCCTGCTACACTATTGAACTTATCCTAGCATTTCTATAATGCGTGAATACCATGAAGGTATAAAGTTTTTCAGTATGCTAAAAAACCTTTTAAGGATTTTGATGCTGAATTTGATTGGTGAGTGACATCAGGGTCTTTGAGAAAGTTTGGAGAGTGTTGGTAATTTGTAGAACCTCCTGCTGGTGAGTGTCCAAGAGGGTTCCTTGACTCTTTCTTGACACCTCTATTGAGTAATCTCTACTGGATCCATGTTTGGCCAGGTCATACTGTAACAGGGTGCTGTGATAGCTTTCCGCCAATGCAAACCTCTCAACGGCAGCAGGTAAAGCATTTGACACTTGCGGCAGTCTGTGTGCATGGAAAAGGAAAGGACGCTCTAACTCGCCTGGCCTGGAGAACATTGATTGCTTACCATTCCACTGTCCTGTAGATCCTTTTGCAATAGTCACTTACAATAATTTCCTATGCCTGCAGATTAAGTTTGGGAAAGATTCCACCAAGGAGGAAGCAGCCTGCCCTGCACTCTGCTTTAAGTGCCCCCGGCTCTGTGCCATGGCGTTCACCTGCTCGGCACACCATGCTGTGACTCTGAGGAATCTACCTGCACCGATTTACACCAAGTGGATTAGAACTCATGCCCTAGTTACCCCCATTGTACTGTTGAAGCTCCTTGAGTATACAGTATCTTGTGTTAAAGAAATGCTGTTCATTGAGCACCTATAAACAAAGACAAACATTATGTGTTTATGGAAATTGGTCTCCGTGGTTCTCTCTGCATTGTCTAACTGCTACACAGTTCGAAAGCTTCACTTAGAAGAAATTTCATCACAAGTCCTGGTTTGACTTGAACACCCCATACAGTATATATAAATAGAGTCTAATAAAAAAATATTTTCCCCTTCCGGTTTATTTAATTTTTGTATATTTGTCACACTTACATTGTTCAGATTGTCAAACAAATATTAATATTACACAAAGTGCAAGTTTTGCAAAAAAATTATGACTTTACTAATTGGTGAGCACTGGCTGTAAGCCATCTGTCCCAAAACACACAGGGTAGCATAGAATCTGTGTGTTCCAGGTCCACAAGAAAGTTAGTCACATCTTGAAACAAAAGACAACTGTATTGTCTACTTATAACATAAGAGGTATACTGTGTTCAGTTCATACAGTAGAAGTTAATTTTCACCAGCAGGTTTTTGTCATGGCTTAACACACTGTGCTGCCCCAGCTATATACCACAGTGATACACTCTCTTACAAAAACAAAAACCAACTGTCATATATCAAATGTCATATTTGCCCCTGTTTCAATCACTCAAAATGTTTTTGCCATTTGTGGATAATGGCTCTCACTGTGGTTCGCTGGAGTCCCAAAGCTTTAGAAATGGCTTTATAACCTTTACCAGACTGATAGATCTCAATTACTTTTGTTCTCATTTGTTCCTGAATTTCTTTGGATCTTGGCATGATGTCTAGCTTTTGAGGTGCTTTTGGTCTACTTCTCTGTGTCAGGTAGCTCCTATTTAAGTGATTTCTTGATTGAAACAGGTGTGGCAGTAATCAGGCCTGGGGGTGACTACAGAAATTGAACTCAGGTGTGATAAACCACAGTTAAGTTATTTTTTAACAAGGGGGGCAATCACTTTTTCACACAGGGCCATGTAGGTTTGGATTTTTTTTCTCCCTAAATAATAAAAACCATCATTTAAAAACTGCATTTTCTGTTTAATTATGTTATCTTTGACTAATAGTTAAATGTGTTTGATGATCAGAAACATTTTGTGTGACAAACATGCAAAAGAATAAGAAATCAGGAAGGGGGCAAATAGTTTTTCACACCACTGTACATTTTAGAAGATATCTAGCATAACGTGAAATTTGGAATGTGAAAAACCTTTTGGAATGTCACCTGATGGTGGTAACTTATTGTGTGACAGTGTTGACAAATACATCCAAAGTAGGTTTTTTCCACTACTTAAAATACATTATATGTTAACATTAGCAAATTAGATTGTGATAATACCCTGTTAATATAAATCATGATGCATTGCTTTAAAAGGGAACACATACTGTACATGCTTATTCACACACCATAGACAAATAGGAAATGCCATTTAGTCTAATCTGCATGTCTTTGGACTGTTGGAATAAACAAGAGTACCAAAAAGAAACCAACCATGCATGGGAAGAACATGCACACAACTCCATGCCATCGTCCCAAGGTGGGATTCAAACATGGACCCCAGGGTGCAAGACAGCAGTGCTAATCACTAAGCATTGTGTATGCCTGTGACATGCCCACAGTATGACATAAAAAACTATCTGTGCAAACACCACTTCCAATTGGCCATGCACCGCTTGCTGTCTGCTGGCAGAACAAACAAACAAACAAACAGAATTTCTGTTTTATATAAATGTCAATGCCGTCAGATGTGTCAACACTGTCAAGTGGGAATTTCTGGTGTTTATGTTTTTTTTTTTTTTTTTGTAAATTGTTTCCACAATAATGTATTTCAGATGAATTATTACATTTCTAAACATTAAGGAAGAGTTTATTAATAGGATTACTATTTTGCTCTTTTTAGGTAAAAAACAAAAATAGATTTTTTGTAACAACCAGCTTTTATCCTAATTGAATATAGACCAGCTCTGGCAGTGCTCATCCCCCTTGGTAAAAAAAAAGTGTTCCTTTAATTTTGTAAGAAGTTTATATCTACCACTTGAACGAAAAGGAGCATTTAAGTTTGCTCTAATCTGAGGTGCTGTAAATTGTTGATTTCCGCAGCTGATCATTAAACAGTCTAATAAACTTATATTCTGCATCGGTAGCTCTTGGTCTTCCTTTCTTAAGATGGTCCTCATGAGAGCCAGTTTCATCATAGCTTTTAATGGTTTTGGAGAATGTACTTGAAGCTACATTCAAATAATATTTAGATTGACCTTTATTTCTTAAAGTAATTATGGATTTTTTTTTCCATAACATGGATTTGTACTAGCATTAATAGGGCTATTTGCTCTGTACCCATCCCTTCCTCTGCTCAAGACAACACCTGAATCACATTAAGAAATGCCACAAATTAACTCTTGACCAAGCACACCTGTGAATTGAAAACAATTCCAGGAAATCATAGAAACTCTTCTAGTCCATCACATAATTACGCATGGTTAGTTTTAAGGCATTTCTTGATGTGAAACGTTGTTATTCATTTGAGGATGTATTTGCCTAATACTGTCATAACACAACTAAAGTCCACGTCAAGCTTTCCAACTTCCCAACTTCCAGTCATGCTCAGACTCTCCTGACTTCTAAATCATACACACTTGGTTCTAATCAGCTATACACTCACTGTCTTTGCGAAGTATAAGTTTAGTTTACTAAGTCTTAATGTTCTTGTGTTATTTGGATTTGGTTCTTGTGGATATTTCGGATAGTTGACCCTATTCTGTTTGTTGTTCTTCTGATTTCTGGCTTTACCTGTGACACTATGTTTGCTTTTCGACCGACCTTCTGCCTGTCCCTGTTTTTGATCCTATCTTATGTTTTGGATGTGTATGCCTGCACCGTTTTTAGTAAATAACTGTCAATCTTTATTTGTATCTAACCAAGCCTTTTCATTATCTGACAGAGACCTGCAATGATCAGATAATTCAAAAAAAAGTTTTTTCAACACAAAAATCAATTAATTCAAAAAAAGAGTACTAACTTTTGAACATGACTACATTTATATTACATAACATACAGTTTCAGCAGCAGGTTTTTGTAATGACTTAAAACACTGTGTACCCCAGCTACTGTACCAGTCACAGTGGTACACGCCATTACAAAAACAACTCCCTTATATTAACTAAACAAACAGGTTACAATCACACATGACAATAACACAAGATAAAACAATGGCATTTCAATATCCAAGTCAAAACCTTGACCCCATTGAGATGCTGTTGCATAACTGTATTCATGGTCATACCCTTGGCCAATTTTATGAATTTTATAACAGGTGGATCTTTGTACTCTGACATATTAGCATAATTAACTACTGCAAAAGTAGCTAAAAACAAACAAACAAACAAACAAACAAAAACACTTTTTTAACTCTTCCAGTGGATTTATGGTCTCCTAAATCTTCAATCTGTTATACTGTAAGTTCATGGTTGTCTGCACATTATCCTTTTTTTGTAACTACAGGTATCTCTTTCTTTGCTTCATGACCATAAATTGAGGGTGCAGGGTTGTAAGTGGCTTCATCAGGAAACACCTGCATGATGGTGAAAAGAATTTTGACTTTACTATAGAAATCCCCCAAACGTTTAACTGGCCATTTAGGAACTTGTTTTGTCATTTCCATACATATTTATGTTTATAATGTAGACTCATAAGGAATTATTGTAGTTATAGTTTTTATCCCCCCAAACCAGTAGGAATGTTGTAAGTATAGAAGTACAGTATTTCAATATAGATTAACTATTAAATAAATAAACATATAAATGAGCAAATAATAATTAAATAAATACATAAATAAATAAATTTAAAAATATATGGTTAAATTGGACTTGCAAAAGTGAAATCTAAAATATATAAAATAATGACAATAAGTTATTAATGCCCTGTGTTGCTTTGTGTCTGATTTTTAAGCACAAAACCTGGTTGCCACTTGTCTAGGTGCAGGGCTCACTGTACATTATGTGGAGCTGAAGAAACCACCTCCATAAATTTAGGTGGCCATTAATCTGCAATTTTAGCATTGACTATTGTATACTAGTTCTGTACCCGCTTTTTAATTTAATTACCATTTCCGTGAATACAGGAAGAACTGATAATAAGTGGATTCATTATAGATCTTTATAATAACTTTTAGTTAGTGGACTGATTAAAAAATGGAATGTCCACTAAGAATGTCCTGTAAGGTACACTGTAAATCAAACTGAAGTTCAGTCTCAGCCGCAGGTTTTTGTCAAAGCTTAAAACACTGTGATACCCCCCCACCCAGGCACAGTGAAACTCCTCATTACAAAAACAACTCACCATAAAAACAACAACATTAACTGTAGCCTACTACTGTATATTACATACTGGTTTTAAACTTTAAAAGCCTGTTATTTCTCCTAAAATAAAAATGTTTAACCATATGTTTTCCTGCAAAGCCAATTCTCTTGGTGGTTTTATTATGGATTTTATTGCAGTGTATTTAACGCTTACCCAATTTAAGTGTTTTAAATATCTGACTGAATTTCATATTTCCTAAAAGTTTGAGATGAAATAAAATATTGTTTTGTAGCCTTAAAATAGGCAGCATGGATGTGTAGTGCTTAATGCACTGGCCTCACATCTCCAGAGTAAAGGGCTCGAGTCCTGCCTTTGTGTCCATGTTGGTGGACTTAGCTTGATACTGATGATTGATGAATGGATAGTAAAAGATGAGAGGTATAGACAATAAAAAAATTTAACATCTGTTTTGTATACGTCATAAAGGTTTCTACAGTTATAATATTCAGTATTTTTACTTTAGAATGCAAATGATTATTGCAGCATAACAGTGTTTTTGCACTTCGCAAAAAAAAACCCGCCAACACTTTGCACTGTGTAGTTTACTAAATTAATTCTGCCAATCTTTAAAATTATGTAATCTTCTATTTTTTTTTTATATTATTTGAAACCTAAATCTTAAAACACAAAGAAATGATGGTGATAGTATTATTATTATTATTTTTTTTCACAGTTCTATATTTACATTTAGGCATTCGGCAGACGCTCTTATCCAGAGCGACTTACTTTTTTTTTTTTTTTTTATCTCATTATACATCTGAGCACTTGAGGGTTAAGGGCCTTGCTCAAGGGCCCAGCAGTGAACCTGGGATCTTCCGAACCGTAGTCCAATGCCTTAACCACTGAACTACCCCTGGCCCTATATGTTTTTGTAGTGGCATAAAACACTGTGTGTTCCAGTTAGCACAGCGATGCACTCCATTATAAAAACAACTTTGACATGTTAACTGGGCAAACCACTTTGAATCTCAATGTTTCCCTATAGAAAAGAATTCACAAGAAATAAGTTGCATTTTTTAAATGTATTAAATAATATAAGTTATTGGGGCATAAGTTTTTTGGTTGCAAATCTTCTTCTGGATTTCTTTATAGAAACACCATTAGATTTTGCAAGTTAATACAAATTTATCTAAAGATACTGTAAGACAAAAGCTGATGTCCTTCTATGCATGTCCTGTTTTGCTTTTTTCTTTATTCTTGAGACTGAAAGAGTCATTGTTTCCGCTGTGTTACCCTCTCTAGCTAACAGTCTAGATCTTTCTTTCTCTACGCCATTTTTGCAATTATTTTTAACCAGCTGGTCCAAAATTTGTAATGAATGTGCTCATATTCATTACAATATAACTCAGTACAGTTATATTACATTTGATATACACTTGCCCCTAGAGCAGAGTTTAATTACAAAAAGGACCAAAACCACACTTCACCATATAAAATGAAAAATGACAGATGAATGAACGTTAACGCATTAAATAATTTTCTCTTGCATTAAATTTAATAAATGTCAACTTTAAGCCTGTTCCTCATTCTGTAACTATCTCCGTATTCTTTATTGTGGGTGTTTGTTTTATATTTGTAGTGCTTCAGTTACAGCACCAAGTTTTTGTAATGGCATAAAACACTGTGCACCATAGCTATAGCTATACACCACAGTGGTATACTCTGTTACAAAAACATCATATGTTCATTGAGCAAACATGGTAAAATCACTTATGGCAATGACATATGCATATTAAGATAAACAATTTTTTTAAATAAGTGAACAATGTTTATATTATTATTATTTTTTGCTTCTTAGCCTAAGTAAAATAATTCTGATGTCTCTGTTTTAGGAGTGGCTTGATACCAGTCAATTCAATGAATTTTTATTTGCATAGCGTTTTTAACAATTGACATTGTTGCAAAGAAGCTTTACACAAATCAAAAGAAATTATAAATGTTTTTATGACATGTAAATGTGTATGATCAAAATGATTAGATACTTGAGAAGTTCATCGAAGTTCATTTCCGTTTCACAATCTTTTTAAGACTGTGGCCATCCTTCTTGCTTGTGCACATTTTCCTACCTCTATTTTTCCTTTCAGTCAATTTTCTTTATTTAGAAATACCTTCTGTATTTTACCTTCCTTGTGGAGGAAATTGATGATTGTCTTCTAGACAACTGCCAACTCTCCAGTCTTCCCCAGCATGTACTGAACTACACCAAAAGATAAATTGTATTTATAGTGTATAAATTGTAATTTACTACCTGTGCGTACTCCGGTTTCCTCCCACAGGCCAAAGACATGTAGATTAGGCTAATTGGCATTTCCAAATTGCCCATAGTGTGTGAATAAGTGTGTGAGAGTGTGTATGTGTGTGCCCTGCAATGGATTGGCACCCTGTCCAGGGTGTACCTTGCCTTGTGCCCTTAGTCTCCTGGGATAGGCTCCAGGCCCCCCACGTCCCTGAATACAGGATAAAGCAGTATAGACAGTAAGTGAGTGAGTGAGTGAAATAGTAATTTACTCAAACTTGAACCTAAACATTTTAATATTTTGAGAAACTAGGTTTTTAGGCTAGAAATTAAAACTTAAAGGCTTAAAAAATATTTTACTTTTTTATTTTTACAATAAATTCTGAAAGAAAGACTTTCACAATATTCATTTTTTCCTAGATCTTCCATTAACTATAGTTGGAAACACATATCGTTAATTAAAGAGTAAATACAATTAGGAATCATTTTTATACAATGATCAAACCAGTCCAAGAGCATTCCACCGGATCATCATAAGGTGACAGTCTTCTCTAAATATTTTCACCATTCAAATGTTTAACTGAGGCTCATCACCATACTGTATTTAAAGTCTTTCATTAATGTCAATGGCATTAACACCTTCAGTAAAGAGAATTTTCATCACAAGTCCTTGTTTGACATTAATGGCCCTCATAGATCTATGATACATATTAGTCCATGTACCTTTTTACTAGTCTAGAAGCCTTTACAGTAACAGTCACACTTGTACTTAAAGTACACTATCATTCCCTTTTTTAGGTGCCAGCACATGGGATGGCAGTGTACTGTAAGCTCTGCACATTTGTGGCTTTATGGCTATTTGGTGCCCTGTCTTCATTTAAGACTGTCATTGCTCCTTTAAGATCGTGGAGGCCTGTGCACATATTTGATCTAATTTGATAACACAGTTCAAATGCATACACCTTTGTATCTAATAGAAACTTTGCTAGTCCTCCAAGTACACATGGTCAGATTTTGTTTGTAAAAACTTGTAGTGTCTACGTAGAATATACTGTAAGACATATACTGTGTAAACAGTTCAAACATGGTCCACAGAAGTTCAGTCTCAGCAGGTTTTTGTCATGGCTTAAAACACTGTGCCACCCCACCCCCCCATACACAGTGATAAACTTCATTACAAAAACATCTCTTTATGAAAACAAAACCATTATAACTGTAGCCTACAACATTGCATACAGTTTTAAATTATTCATCTTCAAAAGCCCTTTCATTCTTCTTCTCTTTTTGACAAGTTCTTGGGAGTTAAAATTACAACCCACATCTTTTTAGTCTCTATTCTGTTAGTTTTATTGTATTTGCTGTGTATTTGTTAAAAACCTACCAAATGGAAATATTTTAAATATATAAATGGTTTTCATAGTTGTCAAAGGTTTGAGAAAAACTAGAATATTTTTCCTGTAGCCTTAATCTAGGCAGCATGGTGGTATAGTGGTTAGCACTGTAGTCTTAGGGTAGGGTCAGGGTATGAGTCCTGCCTTTGGGTCTGTGTGAGTTTACATTTTCTCAGTGTGCTTTGTGGATTTTATCTGGGTACTCTGGTTTACTCCAACAGTCCAAAAGACATGTAAATTAGACTAATTGATTTGTTTTTTGTTTGCTTCCTTAGATTCACAGTGCATTCCACAGTGGCATAAAACACTGTGTTCCAGTCAGCACAGTTTTCCGCTCTATTATAAAAAACAACTTTGAGATTTTAACTAGGCAAATCACTTCAGTACGTCCACCATTTTGCGGGACAAGAATCAATGCCGAACAGGCTAGGATCACACAGTTTATTAACCTGCTTACTGGACAGGCCCTTAAGGCCAACGCAGTCCAAGGCAGAGAAAACATCTCTTCCTTCAATCACTTTCTTAGTGAGTTCAAGAGAGTGTTCAATCATGCTTCAGGAAAACGTCTTGGGTTACTTTGCTGTAACTGTGTTCCCTGAAAAGGCCAGAACGAGATGCTGCGTGAAAATGCTATGGGAACATCTTTTCGTGTTGCCGGTTGTGAAGCATGTGTGTATCAAACACGCCAAATTTTGGCCTATATAACCTCGGTAGGGTTATGTCATCTGATTAGACGCACCTGCAGGTTATAAATACAGGTGAACCGGAAACATTCCTCAGATTGATTTGTCTGAACGGACGTCCGGTCACGAGGCAGTGCGGCATTGGGACGCAGCATCTCGTTCCCGCCTTTTCAGGAAACAGGGTTACAGCAAAGTAACCCGAGACGTTCCCTTTCAAAGGCTACACTTGATGCTGCGTGAAAACGCTATGGGAACGAGAGTACCAACGTCACCGCACTGCAAGTGTCTGGACCCCTGAGTTGTGTAGTGTGTGCGCACAAGGCTGAGAGGTCTCGAAACTACGTCTGGGAAGCTGACTAGAGGACTCGTGAGCCCGGAGTGGCATGAACATCCAGACTATAAAATCTAACAAATGTGTGCGGAGAGGAAACCCTCTGCGTCACACACTTGCTGCAGGGGAATACCTCTTGCTAGTGCAATAGATGAGGCGATCCCCTTGGTTGAATGAGCCCTGATTCCTAGAGGCGAAGTGAGCCCACGCGCCTCATAGGAGAGGGCATTAGCATCTCTCTAGGCAGGATGGGGAGACTGACAGATCTCCAATCCTCTTAAAGAGGTAACGGCCATTAGAAAGACCATCTTAAGAGTCAGAAACCTGAGGCGCTGACTCTAGTGGTTCAACAAAAAGAAGGGGGATGTTTCACAATAACCCCATCAATCAGGACGTGACAGGCTGAAAAAGCGGTTACGTATGTCCTAAGAGTACTAGGGTACAAGCCAGAGGACAACTTTTCCTGCAGAAACTCCAGCACTGAAACAATTCGGCAGTGAACTGGGTCTACCTGCTTCATCATGCACCAACTTTCAAATACATTCCATTTGAGGGCATAAGCTCTTCTAGGGGAGGGAGCCCTAGCACTTAGAATAGTCTTAATTATGCTGGCTGGGAGACCAGCTTTACTTAGTTGGTCCCGTTCAGGGACTGAACGTGAAGGTTCCAAAACTCAGGCCGGCCTGCGCCTGAGACAGAAGATCCCACCTCATTGGAATCACCCATGGTGAGCTGTTGAAGAGGGATACTAGATCCAAGAACCACACTCTGGTTGGCCAACAGGGCGCTATCAAATAAGAGGCGCAAACGCTGTTGATGGACTCTTGCCAAGACTCCCGGGAGCAGAGCTATCAGGCAAAACGCATAAAGGCGTAACCTGGGTCACGTACGGGCCAAGGCGTCTAGACCCAGGGGAGCTGGAAGAGTCAGAGAGTAGTAAAGGGGACATTTGCTAATCTTGCGAGGCAAAGAGGTCTACCTCTGCTACATGAACTCTGCAGTACCACTGCTCCCACATTCATATGCCCTGGAATGTAAATTGCCCTGAGGGACAGGAACCTGGTGCGCTAGCTATTAGCAGCTCGAGCACAGTCCGCCCTGGCGATTGATATATGAGACTTCCATAGTGTTGTCCACCCGCACTAGGACATGGCAGAATGGGGGGGGGTGGTCATGGCATGCTCTTAAGGGAAAGAGTGCTGAGTGCTGCTCCCGGGGTCCTGAACGCGTAGGCTATCAGGTCTTATTTTTAGCAAAAAAGACAGTGCGGCGATCTGATCTTTTGGAGGCTGTCTGTGAGGGGCAAAAAGCCATACCCCAGTCCTTACGGTGGGTGTCCGGCTGCTGATACTCTCCTTCTGCGCCTCTCGCCTGGCGAAAATCAGATCTGGTCGAGGCTGGGTGGCCGACGGCCTCGACTCCTGAGCACGGCGTGGGAGAAATTTCCCAAAGGCCTGTTCATACAATCTAGCCTCTCGGAACCTAGTAGCGACGATATTAACAGCGTCGCTGAATAGGCCGGAAGGTGAAACAGGAGCATCAAGGAGGAAAGTTCTGTCCTTATCCTTGATGCCTGTTAGATTTAGCCATAGGTGTCTTTCAGCAGTCACCAAAGAGACCATAGAATGGCCGATAGCACGGGCTGTCTGTTTAGTCACACGCAGGGATAAATCAGTAGCCCGGCATAATTCAGTGAATGCTTCTTGATTCACCGTGCTGCTCGTGCTCAGATCTTTCAGCAGATCAGCCTGGTACATGTGCAAAACCGCCATGGTGTGCAAGGAAGCGCCGGCCTGACCTGCTCCTTGAAACGCTTTCCCTACAAGGGTAGAAGAAGTTTTACACGGCTTGGAGGGAAGTGTTGGTTTCTTTAATTGGGATTATGCCGCAGGAAAGAGATAGCCCGCAAGCATCTCTTCTATCTGGGGCATCATGGTGTAGCCTCCTGCTTTTGCATCCACGATATTCAAATAAAACGGAGTCGATGGAACAAAAATACGGGAAGAAAAAGGATGCCTCCAAGAATGAGATATTTCGTTATGGAGGTCATTAAAGAATGGGAGAGAGCAGCGTTTTGGCTCCATGTCCTGGCCACCCGACAGGAATCTGTCGTGTAATTTTGAGTGTTTTGGGTGAGATTGCTCCTGTGGCCAATCAATAGGCAGTTGGCAACTGCACGCGTTATAACCTTAAGCAGCTCCTCATAATCTCTCTCATCTTTAGAGGAGCGTTCTGAGGAAGCTACTTCCATTTTTACAGTAGCAGGGGAGTGAGTCTCTTCAACGCACCCACGAGTGGCACCGGAGTGCGCTCATGAAGTGGAAGGAGAGAGTTCGGGATCGGGGGAGAGGGCGAGAGAAAGAAGGGGCTCCGTCTCTCGTGCCTTGGCCAAGTCAGCCTGTGATCCCCATGAGTGCAGCACGGCTCGTGGTTCCCTAAAGAATGCAAGGCGCATGCGTAGCAGCTTCATGGGGAGAAGATCACAGTGCTCACACTCTCCATTAAGCCCTTCGAGAGCGTGCTTCTCACCCAAACATTCAAAGCAGAAACTGTGAATATTGCCCTCCGAAAGGACATTATTGCATGGAGGGGGACATCCAGCTCTGAGTTTTATAAGCTTTAAATTCTGCTGTTAGATTTTTAGTATGCTTGTTGACACACATGCACACAAAGTGGTGAAGACAAAAGATCTGAGGAATGTTTCCGGTTCACCTGTATTTATAACCTGCAGGTGCGGGTTATAAATACAGGTGAATACAGGTCCAGTACAGGTCCAGTCCCTCGTAGTAGGATGTCCGGAGCGCGGCGTCTCCCCAGGATGTCTGTACTGCGAGGGTGCGGAATTCGGCGGTATAGCAACTCACGGACAATCCCCCCTGTCGCAGGTGGTATAGCTTTGTGTCGGTCTCCACCTCGCCCGCAGGATGTTCAAAGGTGAGTCTAAGCTGGCTGGTGAACTCATTGTAGGAATGGGCGGTATCGGTGTCTGCTCGAAGAACTGCCGTGGCCCACTCAGCTGCCTGCCCGGACAACAACGATACGAGAAGAGCAATGCGAAGCCGATCGGTGGAGTACTTGGTGGCGTTGAACTCGAACACCAGATCTAACGCTGTCAAGAACACATTACATCCTCCGTCCGTGCCGTCCCATTTATCTGGTAGAGCTAGAAAGACATCTGAAGGGGGCGGGGGATGCGGCGCTGCGGCCACCGCGACGGGGGGCCGGCTTCCTGAGTCAGCAACAGCCGCGCGGAGATCCGCGTTCTCCTGCCGGAGCTCCGCCACCTCGCGGTGCAAGGCGGCAACGTCTTGGATGCTCTGACGCAGAGTAGCAAGCTCTCCGGTTAGCTGATTGATGAGCGTGGCATGCTGATCCACCACATCGCAGAGACGCGCATACTCCGCTGGGTTCACCACGGAAGGCTCAGTCATTCTGTCAAGAACTAACCTGAGGTGACCAGAAGACGTAGCTTTAGCGGTTAGCCCTGTGTAGCGTGACTGGTAAACCCAAACGCGGAGTGACACGAATAGGCAGGATAATCACGCAGTTAGTCTAAGGACTCTCACGATTGGGGAGCAAGGGAAAGACACAATCTAACCCGCGTCCTATAAATACACACTCAGCAAGAAAGCGAAGCCAAAAAGGTGAGTACTCACAGTTAGATGAACGTAAACGAGGCGACATCGGGCAACTCAATGACTGAGCGTTGTACTGTGGTTTGTTTACTCCTTTTATACTTCCTGGTTCGCGACCGCATTACTTCTGGGTCCTAGTGCCGGTCGCGGCTTGAGTGTGCATGACAGATACTTTTCTTTACTAGACTTAACTTTGTAGTATTATACAGTCGCGGCTCAAAAAACACTAAGGCTAATGCCCTGTCCTGAATACATGTCACCCCACCACAAGAGGAAAGAAGCAAGCCACATGGTGGGCACCATCAGGTGGGATGTCGACGGAGACATTGTCAATTTTCTCGGAGACAAAGGTGTGTTCCTTTCCATGCATGAGCACAACTGATCAAAGGGGTCCATGCATTAGCAGGCATGGGACTCCTGGACATTTTAAAAAACATATATGCTTCAGAGCAATTACTGGTAGCCAAGCATGAAGAAGGACATAAATAACTTCATTTTCTTCAGCTCTACACGCACACAAGCTAAAAGTACCATGAGCCCTACCCACAGAAAAACTCATGTCACTTCCCACGCCTCAAAGACCCTGGTCTCACATTGCTATAGACTTATAGTCAATTTGTCTGGTCCTGATACCTAACCTTCAGATTCTTTGACAGGTGCAGAGGCGAAAACATCAGATATAAACCAGGAAATCGAGTTTGGCTAGCAGCAAAGAACTGCACAATTCTGGGGAGATAAGAAAATTATAACTCAAATACATCAGACCATATAAGATCTTACAGTGAATTAATGTAACAACAACAAGAAAAAAAAAACTGCAGTTACCTTATCATTGTCGTCTTGCTCCCTCCTTCCATATTCCACAGCTAAATCCAGTAAGTGTCACTCCAATATCCCTCCTCATCCTCTGCAGATAAATGGAAGGCCAGCATATGGAATAACTGCCATCTTAAAATCTCGGCAAAGACAAGGGAAAATATAGTGCCTCATTATCTGGGAAGGGTATGAACCAGAGGAGAGATGCTGGGTAACAGCACATGATGTTTTAGACCCTCTGATGATAACAGTATTTTAAGCCACAACTGCTCCCAAGAGCGATACCTAAAGAAAAAGTTGCTCCCAGAAAAGTCTTCTTGAAGGAAGGCTCTGTCAGGCCACCGGCAACACGATAAGAAATAAAACTTGAGTATAAGGGAAACAAGTAAAACAAGTGCAACATGATCCAGCTCAACTAATACTAATCAAACTCACAAGACCTAAATTGCAAGAATTTTTTATCCAGATCTATCTTTCTCTCGATATAGACATTATTGACAAAAATCATGTAATGAACTGAAATTATTTTTTATTTGTTTATTTTTATTATAACCATGTTTTTGTCCCAGTTTCCATGAATGACTGATTTATATTGCTTCAGTTTCAGCACAACGTTTTTGTGATCGCTTAAAACACCGTGTACTCCAGCTGCTATCCACCACAGTGGTATCCTCAGTGACAAAAACAACTGCCACATTGAGGATGTATTCATTGAGCAAACATTTTAAAATCACTCATGACAGTGACACATGCACATTGAGATGCTGTGGCAGGGTTGATTAAATTCATTATAAATATTATCTTATTTATAGAAACACAATCAGATCCTGCAAGTTAATATAAATTTATCTGAAGGTACTGTAAGACAAAAGCTGATGTCCTTCTATGCATGTCCTGTTTTGCAGTTTTTTTCTTATTCTTGAGACTGAAAGAGTCATTGTTTCCGCTGTGTTACCCTCTCTAGCTAACAGTCTAGATCTTACTTTCTCTAAGCCATTTTTGCAATTACTTTTAACCAGCTCGTCCAAAATTTGTAATGAATGTTCTCATATTCATTACAATATAACTCAGTACAGTTATATTACATTTGATATACACTTGCCCCTATAGCAGAGTTTAATTACAAAAAGGACCAAAAGCACACTTCACCATATAAAATGAAAAAAATGACAGATAAATGAACGTTAACGCATTAAATAATTTTCTCTTGCATTAAATTTAACAAATGTCACTTTCAAGCCTGTTCCTCATTCTGTAACTATCTTCTTATTCTTTATTGTGGGTGTTTGTTTTATATCTGTAGTGCTTCAGTTACAGCACCAAGTTTTTGTAATGGCATAAAACACTGTGCACCATAGTTATAGCCATACACCACAGTGGTATACTCTGTTACAAAAACAACGTCATATGTTCATTGAGCAGACATGTTAAAATCACTTATGACAATGACATATGCAAATTGAGATGAACAATTTATTTAAATGAATGAGAGCAATTCAGTCAATTCAATGCATTTTTATTTGCATAGTGTTTTTAACAATTGACATTGTTGCAAAGAAGCTTTACACAAATCAAAAGAAATTATAGTTTTTATGAAATGTGAATGTGTATGATCAAAATGATTAGATACTAGAGATACAACAGTTGTAGCTCTTTCCGTGAAGTAGTCTGTACATGGTGGCTCTTGATGAACTGACTCTCTCCATTTCATGTGAGGCTCTTCCAAGTTCATCTTCGCTTCACAATCTTGTTATGACTGTGGTCATCCTTGTTGCTTGTGCACATTTTCCTACCTCTATTTTTCCTTTCAGTCAATTTTCCACGAATATCCCTCCTAACAGTACCTTCTGTATTTTACTTTCCTTGTGGAGGAAATTGATGATGGTCTTCTAGACAACTGCCAACTCTCCAGTCTTTCCCAGCATGTACTGAACTACACAAAAAGATAAATTGTATTTATAGTGTATAAATTGTAATTTACTACCTGTGCGTACTCCAGTTTCCTCCCACAGGCCAAAGACATGTAGATTAGGCTAATTGGCATTTCCAAATTGCCCATAGTGTATGAATAAGTGTGTAAGTGTTTGTATGTGTGTGCCCTGCAATGGATTGGCACCCTGTCCAGGGTGTACCTTGCCTTGTGCCCTTAGTCTCCTGGGATAGGCTCCAGGCCGCCCACGTCCCTGAATACAGGATAAAGCAGTATAGACAGTAAGTGAGTGAGTGAGTGAGTGAAATAGTAATTTACCTCAAGCTTGAAACTAAACATTTTAATATTTTGAGAAACTAGGTTTTTGAGCTAGAAATTAAAACTTAAAGGCTTAAAAAATATTTAACTTTTATATTGTTACATTAAATTCTTAAAGAAAAACTTTCACAATATTCATTTTTTCCGAAAGGTGAAACATCATATACACAGATCACAAGAATCTTAAATACATGATACTTTTCTTTACTAAACTTAACTTTGTAGTATTATACAGTCCTGGCTCAAGAAACACTAAGGCTAATGCCCTGTCCTGAAATAAAAAACTGCAGTTACCTTATCATTGTCGTCTTGCTTCCTCCTTCCATATTTCACAGCTGAATCTAGTAAGAGGGTTAACTTTGGACGAAATGTGGCACTCCAATATCCCTCCTCATCCTCTGCAGATAAATGGAAGGCCAGCATATGGAATAACTGCCATCTTAAAATCTCGGCAAAGACAAGGGAAAATATAGTGCCTCATTATCTGGGAAGGGTATGAACCAGGGGAGAGATGCTGGGTAACAGCACACGATGTTTTAGACCCCCTGATGATAACGGTATTTCAAGCCACAACTGCTACCAAGAGCGATACCTAAAGAAAAAGTTGCTCCCAGAAAAGTCTTCTTGAAGGAAGGCTCTGTCAGGCCACCGGCAACACGATAAGAAATAAAACTTGAGTATAAGGGAAACAGGTAAAACAAGTACAACATGATCCAGCTCACCTAATACTAATCAAACTCACAAGACCTAAATTGTAAGAATTTTTTATCCAGATCTATCTTTCTCTCGATATAGACATTATTGACAAAAATCATGTAATGAACTGAAATTATTTTTTATTTGTTTATTTTTATTATAAACATGTTTTTGACCCAGTTTTCATGAATGACTGATTTATATTGCTTCAGTTTCAGCACAACGTTTTTGTGATCGCTTAAAACACCGTGTACTCCAGCTGCTATCCACCAAAGTGGTATCCTCGGTGACAAAAACAACTGCCACATTGAGGATGTATTCATTGAGCAAACATTTTAAAATCACTCATGAACATTGAGATGCTGTGGCAGGGTTGATAAAATTTATTATAAATATTATCTTATTTATAGAAACACCATCAGATCCTGCAAGTTAATATAAATTTATCTGAAGGTACTGTAACACAAAAGCTGATGTCCTTCTATGCATGTCCTGTTTGGCAGTTTTTTTCTTATTCTTGAGACTGAAAGAGTCATTGTTTCCGCTGTGTTACCCTCTCTAGCTAACAGTCTAGATCTTACTTTCTCTAAGCCATTTTTGCAATTACTTTTAACCAGCTGGTCCAAAATTTGTAATGAATTAAATAATTTTCACTTTTTCATGAATTAAATAATTTTCACTTATTTCACTAAAATGTCACTTTCAAGCCTGTTCCTCATTCTGTAACTATCTCCTTATTCTTTATTGTGGGTGTTTGTTTTATATTTGTAGTGCTTCAATTACAGCACCAAGTTTTTGTAATGGCATAAAACACTGTGCACCATAGCCAGAGCTATACACCACAGTGGTATACTCTGTTACAAAAACAACGTCATATGTTCATTGAGCAAACATGTTAAAATTACTTATGACAATGACATATGCATATTGAGATGAACAATTTATTTAAATGAATGAGAGCAATTCAGTCAATTCAATGAATTTTTATTTGTATAGCGTTTTTAACAATTGACATTGTTGCAAAGAAGCTTTACACAAATCAAAAGAAATTATAAAAGTTTTTATGAAATGTGAATGTGTATGATCAAAATGATTAGATACTAGAGATACAACAGTTGTAGCTAATTTCTTGAAGTAGTCTGTACATGGCGGCTCTTGATGAACTGACTCTCTCCACTTCATGTGAGGCTCTTCCAAGTTCATCTTTGCTTCACAATCTTGTTAAGACTGTGGTCATCCTTGTTGCTTGTGCACATTTTCCTACTTCTATTTTTCCTTTTAGTCAATTTTCCACAAATATCCCTTCTAACAGTACCTTCTGTATTTTACTTTCCTTGTGGAGGAAATTGATGATTGTCTTCTAGACAACTGTCAACTCTCCAGTCTTCCCCAGCATGTATTGAACTACACCAAAAGATAAATTGTATTTATAGTGTACAAATTGTAATTTACTACCTGTGCGTACTCCAGTTTCCTCCCACAGGCCAAAGACATGTAGATTAGGCTAATTGGCATTTCCAAATTGCCCATAGTGTGTGAATAAGTGTGTGAGACTGTATGTGTGTGCCCTGCAATGGATTGGCACCCTGTCCAGGGTGTACCTTGCCTTGTGCCCTTAGTCTCCTGGGATAGGCTCCAGGCCGCCCACGTCCCTAATTACAGGATAAAGCAGTATAGACAGTAAGTGAGTGAGTGAGTGAGTGAGTGAAATAGTAATTTACCTCAAGCTTGAAACTAAACATTTTAATATTTTGAGAAACTAGGTTTTTAAGCTAGAAATTAAAACTTAAAGGCTTAAAAAATATTTTACTTTTATATTTTTATATTAAATTCTGAAAGAAAAACTTTCACAATATTCATTTTTTCCCTAGATTTTTTATTAACTATAGTTGGAAACACATATCGTTAATTAAAGAGTAAATACAATTAGGAATCATTTTATACAATGATCAAACCAGTCCAAGAGCATTCCACCGGATCATCATAAGGTGACAGTCTTCTCTAAAATATTTTCACCATTCAAATGTTTAACTGAGGCTCATCACCATACTGTATTTAAAGTCTTTCATTAATGTCAATGGCATTAACACCTTCAGTCAAAAGAATTTTTATCACAAGTCCTTGTTTGACATTAATGGCCCTCATAGATCTATGATACAAATTAGTCCATGTACCTTTTTACTAGTCTAGAAGCCTTTACAGTAACAGTCACACTTGTACTTAAAGTACACTATCATTCCCTTTTTTAGGTGCCGGCACATGGGATGGCAGTGTACTGTAAGCTCTGCACATTTGTGGCTTTATGGCTATTTAGTGCCCTGTCTTCATTTAAGACTGTCATTGCTCCTTTAAGATCTTGGAGGCCTGTGCACATATTTGATCTAATTTGATAACACAGTTCAAATGCATACACCTTAGTATCTAATAGAAACTTTGCTAGTTCTTCATCTAACTACACATGGTCAGATTTTGTTTGTAAAAACTTGTAGTGTCTACGTAGAATATACTGTAAGACATATACTGTGTAAACAGTTCAAACATGGTCCAAGGAAGTTCAGTCTCAGCAGGTTTTTGTCATGGCTTAAAACACTGTGCCACCCCACCCCCCATACACAGTGATAAACTTTATTACAAAAACATCTCTTCATGAAAACAAAACCATTATAACTGTAGCCTACAACATTGCATACAGTTAAATTATTCATCTTCAAGAGCCCTTTCATTCTCCTTCTCTTTTTGACAAGTTCTTGGGAGTTAAAATTACAACCCATATCTTCTTAGTCTCTATTCTGTTAGTTTTATTGTATTTGTTGTGTATTTGTTTAAAACCTACCAAATGGAAATGCTTTAAATATTTAAATGGTTTTCATAGTTGTCAAAGGTTTAAGATAAACTAGAATATTTTTCTTGTAGCCTTAATCTAGGCAGCATGGTGGTATAGTGGTTAGCACTGTAGTCTTAGGGTAGGGTCAGGGTATGAGTCCTGCCTTTGGGTCTGTGTGCAAAGAGTTTACATTTTCTCAGTGTGCTTTGTGAATTTCAACTGGGTACTCTGGTTTACTCCAACAGTCCAAATGTAAACATGTGAATTAGATCAATTGATTTGTTTTTTGTTTGCTTCCTTAGATTCACAGTGCATTCCACAGTGGCATAAATCACTGTGTTCCAATCAGCACAGTTTTCCGCTTTATTATAAAAAACAACTTTGAGATTTTAACTAGGCAAATCACTTCAGTATGTCCACCATTTTGCGGAACAAGAATCAATGCCGAACAGGCTAGGATCACACAGTTTATTAACCTGCTTACTTGACAGCCCCTTAGGGCCATCGCAGTCCAAGGCAGAGAAAACATCTCTTCCTTCAATCACTTTCTCAGATTGTTCAAGAGAGTGTTCAATCATGCTTCAGGAAAACGTCTCGGGTTACTTTGCTGTAACCCTGTACCCTGAAAAGGTGAGAACGAGATGCTGCGTGAAAACGCTATGGGAACATCTTTTCGTGTTGCCGGTTGTGAAGCATGTGTGTATCAAACACGCCAAATTTTGGCCTATATGACCTCAGTAGGGTGATGTCATCTGATTACGCGCACCTGCAGGTTATAAATACAGGTGAACAGGAAACATTCCTCAGATTGATTTGTCTGAATGAACGTCCGGTCACGAGGCAGTGCGGCATTGGGATGCAGCATTTCGTTCCCACCTTTTAGGAAACAGGGTTACAGCAAAGTAACCCGAGACGTTCCCTTTCAAAGGCTACACTCGATGCTGCGTAAAAACGCTATGGGAACGTGAGTACCAACGTCGCCGCACTGCAAGTGTCTGGACCCCTGAGTTCTGTAGCGTGTGCGCACAAGGCTGAGAGGTCTCGGAACTACGTCTGGGAAGCTGAAGCTCAAGACTTGTGAGCCCGGAGTGGCATGAACATCCAGACTATAAAATCTAACAAATGTGTGCGGAGAGGAAACCCTCTGCATCACACACTTGCTGCAGGGGAATACCTCTTATTAGTGCAATAGATGAGGCGATCCCCTTGGTTGAATGAGCCCTGATTCCTAGAGGCGAAGTGAGCCGACGCGCCTCATAGGAGAGGGCATTAGCATCTCTCTAGGCAGGATGGGGAGACTGACAGATCTCCAATCCTCTTAAAGAGGTAAAGGCCATTAGAAAGACCATCTTAAGAGTCAGAAACCTGAGGCGCTGACTCTAGTGGTTCAACAAAAAGAAGGGGGATGTTTCACAATAACCCCATCAATCAGGACGTGACAGGTTGAAATAGCGGTTACGTATGTTCTGAGAGTACTAGGGCACAAGCCCGAGGACAACTTTTCCTGCAGAAACTCCAGCACTGAAACAATTCGGCAGTGAACTGGGTCTACCTGCTTCATCATGCACTAACTTTCAAATACACTCAATTTGAGGGCATAAGCTCTTCTAGGGGAGGGAGCCCTAGCACTTAGAATAGTCTTAATTACGCTGGCCGAGAGACCAGCTTTACTTAGTTGGTCCCGTTCAGGGACTGAAGGTGAAGGTTCCAAAACTCGGGCCGGGGGTAAAATATCGTCCCCTGCGCCTGAGACAGAAGATCCCACCTCATTGGAATCACCCATGGTGAGCCGTTGAAGAGGGATACTAGATCCAAGAACCACACTCTGGTCGGCCAACAGGGCGCTATCAAATAAGAGGCACAAACGCTGTTGATGGACCCTTGCCAGGACTCCCGGGAGCAGAGCTATCAGGCAAAACGCATAAAGGCGTAACCTGGGCCATGTACGGGCCAAGGCGTCCAGACCCAGGGAAGCTGGAAGAGTCAGAGAGTAGTAAAGGGGACATTTGCTGATCTTGCAAGGCAAAGAGGTCCACCTCTGCTACATAAACTCTGCAGTACAACTGCTCCCACATTCATATGCCCTGGAATGTAAATTGCCCTGAGGGACAGGAACCTGGTGTGCTAGCTATTAGCAGCACAGTCCGCCCTGGCGATTAATATATGAGACTTCCATAGTGTTGTCCACCCGCACTAGGACATGGCAGCCTCTCAACTGCTGGAGGAAGTGCTTTAGGGCCAGAAATAGAGCCATCATTTTGAGGCAATTGATGTGCCGCGCGAGAAGATGGCCTCTCCAGCTCCCTTGGGCTGGACGGTCACCTAAACCGGACCCCAGCCTGACAGAGAAGCATCTGTCTTTAGCATCTGCGACGACAAGATGAAGTTAGAGTGGAACCCAGAGTAAAAACCGGGGTCTGACCACATAGGAAGGGTACGAAGCACCTGGCGCGTAACCTTTATTGGGATTGGCTCTAGAGTAAAATCCCCTAGTTCTTAACCACAACTGAGATGCTCTCATGTGCAGAAGGCCCAAAAGGTGTCAGTCGTATATGTAATTCAATATGGATGCCTTGAAGTCATAAAAGCCAGAACTATATCCATGCATTTTGTATATGTGCGGGTGAGAGCTAGACCAAATAAAAAGACCCGATACTGGTAAGCTTCGCCCCAAACGCGAACCTTAGGAACCTCCTGTGTTGTGGCAATATTTCTATATGAAAGTAAGCGTCCTTTCAATCGATTGTCACATATCAATTGCTTGGTAGGATTTGAGAGCAATCACTTTGAAAGTCAACATTTTGAAGCAGTATTATTCATTTTAGCAAAATCAAAAAATTGGACGCAGCCCCCCGTTCCTCTTGGAACCAAGAAATACTGAATGTAGTAGCCTGACTCACTGTCTGGTAGGGGAACATGTTCCATGGCCCCATTCCCCAGCAACTTCTGTCAGCAGATGCGCACTTTCTGGTACCACAGAAATGTGGACCACACCGTTAAAATGCGGAGGTCGATGTGCAAACTGAATCCCGTAGCCCTTGTCTACAGTCTTTAGTACCCAGGGGGATAAACCTGGCAGTAGCTTGCACGCTGCCATCTTTTTCAAAAGGGGTAAAAGTTTTAGTACTTGGACTGCACGGGGTGGGGGGGGGGGGGAAGTTAGTGGTTTGGCATCCTAGGATTTAGAAAACTGAGGCACTAACATATCTTTAGAGATCGGTGTCGTCCGAAACACCAGAGGCAGAGGAAACTGAACACCGACCCCCCTGGAGGTGCCCGGGGGGTGGGGGAGATGGCGGGTGGTGGTCATGGCATGCTCTTAAGGGAAAGAGTGCTGAGTGCTGCTCCCCGGGTCCTAAACGTGTAGGCTATCAGGACTTATTTTTAGCAAAGAAGACAGTGCGGCGATCTGATCTTTTGGAGGCTGTCTGTGAGGGGCGAAGAGCCATACCCCAGTCCTTACGGTGGGTGTCCGGCTGCTGATACTCTCCTTCTGCGCCTCTCGCCTGGCGAAAATCAGATCTGGTCAAGGCTGGGTGGCCGACGGCCTCGACTCCTAAGCATGGCGTGGGAGAAATTTCCCAAAGTCCTGTTCATACAATCTAGCCTCTCGGAACCTAGTAGCGATGATATTAACAGCGTCGCTGAATAGGCCGGAAGGTGAAACAGGAGCATCAAGGAGGAAAGTTCTGTCCTTATCCTTGATGCCTGTTAGATTTAGCCATAGGTGTCTTTCAGCAGTCACCAAAGAGGCCATAGAATGGCCGATAGCACGAGCTGTCTGTTTAGTCACACGCAGGTATAAATCAGTAGCCCGGCATAATTTAGTGAATGCTTCTTGATTCACTGCGCTGCTCATGCTCAGATCTTTGCAAAGATCACGTGCAAAACCGCCATGGTGTACAAGGAAGCGCCGGCCTGACCTGCTCCTTGAAACGCTTTCCCTACAAGGGTAGAAGAAGTTTTACACGGCTTGGAGGGAAGTGTTGGTTTCTTTAATTAGGATTATGCCGCAGGAAAGAGATAGCCCGCAAGCGTCTCTTCTATCTGGGGCATCATGGTGTAGCCTCCTGCTTTTGCATCCACGATATTTGAATAAATCGGAGACGATGGAACAAAAATACGGGAAGAAAAAGGATGCCTCCAAGAATGAGATATTTCGTTGTGGAGGTTATCAAAGAATGGTAGAGAGCAACGTTTTGGCTCCATGTCTTGGCCACCCGACAGGAATCTGTCGTGAAATTTTGAGTGTTTTGGGTGAGATTGCTCCTGTGGCCAATCAATAGGCAGTTGTCAACTGCACGCGTTATAACCTCAAGCAGCTCCTCATATTCTCTCTCTTATCTTTAGAGGAGCATTCTGAGGAAGCTACTTCCATTTCCACAGTAGCAGGGGAGTGAGTCTCTTCAACGCACCCACGAGTGGCACCGGAGTGCGCTCATGAAGTGGAAGGAGAGAGTTCGGGATCGGGGGAGAGGGCGAGAGAAAGAAGGGGCTCCGTCTCTCGTGCCCCGGCCAAGTCAGCCTGTGATCCCTATGAGTTCAGCGCGGCTTGTGGTTCCCTAAAGAACGCAAGGCGCATGCGTAGCAGCTTCATGGGGAGAAGATCACAGTGCTCACACTCTCCATTAAGCCCTTCGAGAGCATGCTTCTCACCCAAACATTCAATGCAGAAACTGTGCATATTGCCCTCCGAAAGGAAATTATTGCACGGAGGGGGACATCCAGCTCTGGGTTTTATAAGCTTTAAATTCTGCTGTTAGATTTTTAGTATGCTTGTTGACACACACGCACACAAAGTGGTGAAGACAAAAGATTTGAGGAATGTTTCCGGTTCGCCTGTATTTATAACCTGCAGGTGCGTCTAATCAGATAACGTCACCCTACCGAGGTTATATAGGCCAAAATTTGGCGTGTTAGATACACACATGCTTCACAACCGGCAACACGAAAAGATGTTCCCATAGCGTTTTCATGCAGCATCGAGTGTAGCCTTTGAAAGGGAACAATGAAGTTAAGGAAGAACTACTGACAATCTGACAGGGTAAGAGCAGAGGGGCAGAATATACTTTTCTGCACTCTGGTCACAGCTAGCAGATGATATGAACCTGCGTCGAAGGGTGCGTTTTGCCAAGACCTGAATCAAGAAATTACTCGCTGAATTAGCCTGTTGAAATGAAAGGAAATCTTTGGATGAACTGATTTGACATCTTTATTTGGCTTGACTCCCTGATATCACGCAACGCGATTGCCAGTAAAGGTACCTGTCCATTGGATTCTCACTCCCCAGAACTGATGCAACTGGGAAGGATAAAAACTGGGGAAGGTGAGCGAAATGGTGCAAAAAGGAGCAGTTACTGTATGTTATTACTGAAGCATCAATCCACATGTTGTAGCCAAGTGCAATGCGAAACCAGAACTTCAAGGAAGGAAGCCCCAGCCAGAAAGGTCCAAGACTGCTACTTATTTTAACCCGGTAAGTCTGAAAATAGGCTGCTCTCTCCTTTATTTTTTTAATTTAGAAGTGCAAAGTGTCAAACACTCAGACACTACTTTTATGGTTTCAGAGTTGATCAAATCGGGAGCCACAGGAAATTTCATGAATCAGGTCACCGCTGAGACAAAACATATACCACTGGTTCCCATACAACAAGCACTACTGTACAAATCGAGGCTTTGGATGGTGGACCCATGAAAAGGTGTGACAGGGCAGATCACTTCTTTACCTCTTTTCACCTCTTTACACCTTTATGTATACACAGACCACAAGAATCTTAAATACATGATACTTTTCTTTACTAGACTTAACTTTGTAGTATTATACAGTCCTGGCTCAAGAACCACTAAGGCTAATGCCCTATCCTGAATACATGTCACCCCACCACAAGAGGAAAGGAGGAAGCCACATGGTGGGCACCATCAGGTGGGATGTCGAGGGGGACATTGACAATTTTTCTCTGAGACAAAAGCTGTGTTCCTTCCCAAGCATGAGCACGACTGATCAAAGGGGTCCATGCATTAGCAGCCATGGGACTCCTGGACACTCTAAAAAACATATCTGCTTCAGAGCAATTACTGGTAGCCAAGCATGAAGAAGGACATAAATAACTTAATTTTCTCCAGCTGTACACGCACACAAGCTAAAAGTACCATGAGCCCTACCCACAGAAAAACTCATGTCACTTCCCATGGCTCAAAGACCCTGGTCTCACATTGCTATAGACTTATAGTCAATTTGTCTGGTCCTGTTACCTAACCTTCAGATTTTTTGACAAGTGCAGAGGCGAAAACATCAGATATAAACCAGGAAATCGAATTTGGCCAGCAGCAAAGAACTGCACATTTCTGGGCAATTAAGAAAATTATAACTCAAATACATCAGACCATATAAGATCTTATAGTGAATTAATGTAACAAAAAAAAACTGCAGTTACCTTATCATTGTCGTCTTGCTCCCTCCTTCCAAATTTCACAGCTAAATCCATTAAGAGGGTTAGCTTTGGACGAAATGTGTCACTCCAATATCCCTCCTCATCCTCTGCAGATAAATGGAAGGCCAGCATATGGAATAACTGCCATCTTAAAATCTCGGCAAAGACAAGGGAAAATATAGTGCCTCATTATCTGGGAAGGGTATGAACCAGAGGAGAGATGCTGGGTAACAGCACACAATGTTTTAGACCCTCTGATGATAACGGTATTTCAAGCCACAACTGCTACCAAGAGCGATACCTAAAGAAAAAGTTGCTCCCAGAAAAGTCTTCTTGAAGGAAGGCTCTGTCAGGCCA
Source organism: Clarias gariepinus (assembly GCF_024256425.1). Lineage (NCBI taxonomy): Eukaryota > Metazoa > Chordata > Actinopteri > Siluriformes > Clariidae > Clarias > Clarias gariepinus. The sequence continues at coordinate 28,117,992 of NC_071115.1, read as the reverse complement.
CCGGCAACACGATAAGAAATAAAACTTGAGTATAAGGGAAACAGGTAAAACAAGTACAACATGATCCAGCTCAACTAATACTAATCAAACTCACAAGACCTAAATTGTAAGATTTTTTAAACCAGATCTATCTTTCTCTCGATATAGACATTATTGACAAAAATCATGTAATGAACTGAATTTTTTAAAATTATTTTTATTATAAACATGTTTTTGTCCCAGTTTCCATGAATGACTGATTTATATTGCTTCAGTTTCAGCACAACGTTTTTGTGATCGTTTAAAACACCGTGTACTCCAGCTGCTATCCACCACAGTGGTATCCTCGGTGACAAAAACAACTGCCACATTGAGCATGTATTCATTGAGCAAACATTTTAAAATCACTCATGACAGTGACACATGCACATTGAGATGCTGTGGCAGGGTTGATTGAATTCATTATAAATATTATCTTATTTATAGAAACACCATCAGATCCTGCAAGTTAATATGAATTTATCTGAAGATAAGACAAAAGCTGATGTCCTTCTATGCATGTCCTGTTTTGCAGTTTTTTTTATTCTTGAGACTGAAAGAGTCATTGTTTCCGCTGTGTTACCCTCTCTAGCTAACAGTCTAGATCTTACTTTCTCTAAGCCATTTTTGCAATTACTTTTAACCAGCTGGTCCAAAAATGTGCTCATATTCATAACAATATAACTCAGTACAGTTATATTACATTTGATATACACTTGCCCTTATAGCAGAGTTTAATTACAAAAAGGACCAAAAGCACACTTCACCATATAAAATTAAAAAAATTACAGATGAATGAACGTTAACGCATTAAATAATTTTCTCTTGCATTAAATTTAACAAATGTCACTTTAAGCCTGTTCCTCATTCTGTAACTATCTCCTTATTCTTTATTGTGGGTGTTTGTTTTATATTTGTAGTGCTTCAGTTACAGCACCAAGTTTTTGTAATGGCATAAAACACTGTGCAGCAGAGCCATAGCTATCCACCACAGTGGTATACTCTGTTACAAAAACAACGTCATATGTTCATTGAGCAAACATGTTAAAATCACTTATGACAATGACATATGCAAATTGAGATGAACAATTTATTTAAATGAATGAGAGCAATTCAGTCAATTCAATGAATTTTTATTTGTATAGGGTTTTTAACAATTGACATTGTTACAAAGAAGCTTTACACTAATCAAAAGAAATTATAGAAGTTTTCATGAAATGTGAATGTGTATGATCAAAATGATTAGATACTAGAGATACAACAGTTGTAGCTCATTCCTTGAAGTAGTCTGTACATGGTGGCTCTTGATGAACTGACTCTCTCCACTTCATGTGAGGCTCTTCCAAGTTCATCTTTGCTTCACAATCTTGTTAAGACTGTGGTCATCCTTGTTGCTTGTGCACATTTTCCAACCTCTATTTTTCCTTTTAGTCAATTTTCCACAAATATCCCTCCTAACAGTACCTTCTGTATTTTACTCTCCTTGTGGAGGAAATTGATGATTGTCTTCTAGACAACTGTCAACTCTCCAGTCTTCCCCAGCATGTATTGAACTACACCAAGAGATAAATTGTATTTATAGTGTATAAATTGTAATTTACTACCTGTGCGTACTTCAGTTTCCTCCCACAGGCCAAAGACATGTAGATTAGGCTAATTGGCATTTCCAAATTGCCCATAGTGTGTGAATAAGTGTGTGAGACTGTATGTGTGTGCCCTGCAATGGATTGGCACCCTGTCCAGGGTGTACCTTGCCTTGTGCCCTTAGTCTCCTGGGATAGGCTCCAGGCCGCCCACGTCCCTGAATACAGGATAAAGCAGTATAGACAGTAAGTGAGTGAGTAAGTGAGTGAAATAGTAATTTACTCAAACTTGAAACTAAACATTTTAATATTTTGAGAAACTAGGTTTTTGAGCTAGAAATTAAAACTTAAAGGCTTAAAAAATATTTTACTTTTATATTTTTACATTAAATTCTCAAAGAAAAACTTTCACAATATTCATTTTTTCCCTAGATTTTCCAATAACTATAGTTGGAAACACATATCGTTAATTAAAAAGTAAATACAATTAGGAATCATTTTTATACAATGATCAAACCAGTCCAAGAGCATTCCACCGGATCATCATAAGGTGACAGTCTTCTCTAAAATATTTTCACCATTCAAATGTTTAACTGAGGCTCATCACCATACTGTATTTAAAGTCTTTCATTAATGTCAATGGCATTAACACCTTCAGTCAAAAGAATTTTCATCACAAGTCCTTGTTTGACATTAATGGCCCTCATAGATCTATGATACAAATTAGTCCATGTACCTTTTTACTAGTCTAGAAGCCTTTACAGTAACAGTCACACTTGTACTTAAAGTACACTATCATTCCCTTTTTTAGGTGCCGGCACATGGGATGGCAGTGTACTGTAAGCTCTGCACATTTGTGGCTTTATGGCTATTTAGTGCCCTGTCTTCATTTAAGACTGTCATTGCTCCTTTAAGATCTTGGAGGCCTGTGCACATATTTGATCTAATTTGATAACACAGTTCAAATGCATACACCTTTGTATCTAATAGAAACTTTGCTAGTTCTTCATCTAACTACACATGGTCAGATTTTGTTTGTAAAAACTTGTAGTGTCTACGTAGAATATACTGTAAGACATATACTGTGTAAACAGTTCAAACATGGTCCACAGAAGTTCAGTCTCAGCAGGTTTTTGTCATGGCTTAAAACACTGTGCCAGGCCACCCCCCCATACACAGTGATAAACTTTATTACAAAAACATCTCTTTATGAAAACAAAACCATTATAACTGTAGCCTACAACATTGCATACAGTTTTAAATTATTCTTCAAGAGCCCTTTCATTCTCCTTCTCTTTTTGACAAGTCTTTGGGAGTTAAAATTACAACCCATATCTTCTTAGTCTCTATTCTGTTGGTTTTATTGTATTTGCTGTGTATTTGTTTAAAACCTACCAAATGGAAATGTTTTAAATATTTAAATGGTTTTCATAGTTGTCAAAGGTTTAAGATAAACTAGAATATTTTTCTTGTAGCCTTAATCTAGGCAGCATGGTGGTATAGTGGTTAGCACTGTAGTCTTAGGGTAGGGTCAGGGTATGAGTCCTGCCTTTGGGTCTGTGTGCATAGAGTTTACATTTTCTCAGTGTGCTTTGTGGATTTCAACTGGGTACTCTGGTTTACTCCAACAGTCCAAATGTAAACATGTAAATTCGACTAATTGATTTGTTTTTTGTTTGCTTCCTTAGATTCACAGTGCATTCCACAGTGGCATAAAACACTGTGTTCCAATCAGCACAGTTTTCCGCTCTAATATAAAAAACAACTTCGTTAACTAGGCAAATCACTTCAGTATGTCCACCATTTTGCGTAACAAGAATCAATGCCGAACAGGCTAGGATCACACAGTTTATTAACCTGCTTACTGGACAGGCCCTTAAGACCATCGCAGTCCAAGGCAGAGAAAACATCTCTTCCTTCAACCACTTTCTCAGATTGTTCAAGAGAGTGTTCGATCATGCTTCAGGAAAACAATGAAGTTAGGGAGGAACTACTGACAATCTGACAGGGTAAGAGCAGAAGGACAGAATATACATTTCTGCACTCTGGCCACAGCTAGCAGATGGTATGAACCTGCGTTGAAGGGTGCGTTTTGCCAAGACCTGAATTGAGAAATTACTGGCTAAATTAGCCTGTTGAAATGAAAGAAAAACTTTGAATGAACTGATTGACATCTCTGTTAGGCTTGACTCCCTGATATCACGCAACGCGATTGCCAGTGAAGCCACCTGTCAATTGGATTCTCACTCCCCGGAACTAAAAACTGGGGAAGGTGAGCGAAAAGGTGCAAAAAGGAGCAGCTACTGGATGTTATTACTGCAGCATCAATCCACATGTTGTAGATAAATGCAATGCGAAACCAGAATTCCAAGGAAGGAAGCCCCAGCCAGAAAGATCCAAGACTGCTACTCATTTTAACCCGGTAAGTCTGAAAATAGGCTGCTCTCTCCTTTATTTTTTTAATTTAGAAGTGCAAAGTGTCAAGCACTCAGACACTACTTTTATGGTTTCAGTGTTGATCAAATCGGGAGCCATAGGAAATTTCATAAATCAGGTCACCGGCGAGACACATCATATACCACTGGTTCCCCTACAACAAGCACTACTGTACAAATTGAGGCTTTGGATGGTGGACCCATGAGAAAGATGGGACAGGGCAGATCACCTCTTTACCTCTTTTCACCTCTTTACACCTTTCTACACATCATATACACAGACCACAAGAATCTTGAATACATGATACTTTCCTTTACTAGACTTAACTTTGTAGTATTATACAGTCGCAGCTCAGGAAACACTAAGGCTAATGCCCTATCCTGAATACATGTCACCCCACCACAAGAGGAAAGTAGCAAGCCACATGGTGGGCCTCCATCAGGTGGGATGTCGAGGGGGACATTGACAATTTTTCTCTGAGACAAAAGCTGTGTTCCTTCCCAAGCATGAGCACGACTGATCACAGGGGTCCATGCATTAGCAGCCATGGGACTCCTGGACACTCTAAAAAACATATCTGCTTCAGAGCAATTACTGGTAGCCAAGCATGAAGAAGGACATAAATAACTTTATTTTCTCCAGCTCTACACGCACACGAGCTAAAAGTACCATGAGCCCTACCCACAGAAAAACTCATGTCACTTCCCATGGCTCAAAGACCCTGGTCTCACATTGCTATAGACTTATAGTCAATTTGTCTGGTCCTGATACCTAACCTTCAGATTCTTTGACAGGTGCAAAAGCGAAAACATCAGATATAAACCAGGAAATCGAGTTTGGCTAGCAGCAAAGAACTGCACAATTCTGGGGAATTAAGAAAATTATAACTCAAATACATCAGACCATATAAGATCTTACAGTGAATTAATGTAACAACAACAACAAAAAAAAAACTGCAGTTACCTTATCATTGTCGTCTTGCTCCCTCCTTCCATATTCCACAGCTGAATCCAGTAAGTGTCACTCCAATATCCCTACTCATCCTCTGCAGATAAATGGAAGGCCAGCATATGGAATAACTGCCATCTTAAAATCCTGGCAAATACAAGGGAAAATATAGTGCCTCATTATCTGGGAAGGGTATGAACCAGGGGAGAGATGCTGGGTAACAGCACACGATGTTTTAGACCCTCTGATGATATCGATATTTCAAGCCACAACTGCTCCCAAGAGCGATACCTAAAGAAAAAGTTGCTCCCAGAAAAGTCTTCTTGAAGGAAGGCTCTGTCAGGCCACCGGCAACACGATAAGAAATAAAACTTGAGTATAAGGGAAACAAGTAAAACAAGTACAACACGATCCAGCTCACCTAATACTAATCAAACTCACAAGACCTAAATTGTAAGATTTTTTAAACCAGATCTATCTTTCTCTCGATATAGACATTATTGACAAAAATCATGTAATGAACTGAAATTATTTTTAAATTATTTTTATTATAAACATGTTTTTGTCCCAGTTTCCATGAATGACTGATTTACTGTATATTGCTTCAGTTTCAGCACAACATTTTTGTGATGGCTTAAAACACCGTGTACTCCAGCTGCTATCCACCACAGTGGTATCCTCGGTGACAAAAACAACTGCCACATTGAGCATGTATTCATTGAGCAAACATTTTAAAATCACTCATGACAGTGACACATGCACATTGAGATGCTGTGGCAGGGTTGATTAAATTCATTATGAATATTATTTTATCTGTAAAACACTTATACGGTGTATCGATTTTCTGACTAACAGTTGACTTTGGACTTGATAAAACACAGTGCACCTCAATAGTCAATGCCATCTACCTCATTACAGACTGCTGAAACTTTACACTGGAATTCAAGAAAGTTGAATTTTGTGCCTTTCCACTCTTCCTCCAGACTCTGCGAGCTTAATTTCCTAGTGCACCTTTACATTTTGCACCACTGAGCACACACACACACACACACACACACACACACACACACACGCACACCCACACACTGTTCTCAATATTTAATTCATGCAATGTACAGCAATGATTTAAAAATTAAAAAGGCGCATTCATTAGAAACTTTGTCAGGAAATGTTTAATTTACAATCATAAAATAATCAGTAGTCCACAAGTATCAAACAGAGGAATTATAAACTTGACAAACAAATTATTTCCATACTTTTTAGTTTTAGTTTTTTAACAGTCTCAATAAAATGAGCACTACAGTAAATGAACATGTGCAGCTAATCAAGGCAAGCAAGGCACAAAAGACTGTCACAGCCATTAAAACTACAAATGAATTTTAGCAGCACCAGTTAGACACTTGGTGCGGACATCTTTTTCCTCACTGAAAGTCTAAATCCCTCTTTTTCCTGTTTGTAAGCATTGTCTTTTTTCTTGTTTTGTTCAGTGTATTTGGACCTTTTGGACTTTTTGGAGTTCCTTGTGTACAGGGATGTGTAAAAACCTTATGTCCAGGATAAAGATATTTACTGACAGACATTCATTTGATGAATAAGTTTAATCATTCTAAAATGTTTTCAGTCACTGCATCATATGCTATATGCAGTTTTTTTAATTACATGTAAAGAATAGATTTTCATTTGTAAGCATTTTTTAGTTTTTTTATTGTTTAATATTACACTTTTTTATTTTCTTATTATCTTTTTTAAAAAAACTTACATGGTAAAAAATATGCAGTGAGTTATATGTACCATTAAAGGACTTGGGAAGTAACATTTTGTCTTAATCATGATTACATTAGTTTATATATGAGGTTTTTGTAATGGCTTAAAACACTGTGTACCAGCTACCAGATACAGCACAGTGGTACACTCCATTACAATAACAACTACCTTATAGTAACTGAGCAAACCTATTACAATCACGCCTTGACAAACCTAAGAAAAAAACTATGGTGTTTTAATATCCAATCCTTAAGTCCAAACCTTGACCCCTGAGATGCTTTCGCATAATAGATTGTATTAATGGTCATACTTAGAATACTTAGAATACTTGAGGTTTAAAACTTCACCCCAAACGTCATGGCTGGTGTGTTGAGCCAGAAAATATCGAATGACCATGATCTATGGTAATATACGAGGTGATATCAAAATGTTTTTTTAAACTAGTTATGTGCAGTGGTGTCAAAAGTATTTACATTCATTACTTGAGTAGAAGTATAGATAGTAGGGTTTAAAAAGACTTCTTTAGAAGTTGAAGTATCAACTCAAGCTTTTTACTCAAGTGTAAAAGTACTGGTTTCAAAACTACTTAAAGTATAGAAGTAAAAGTAATGTAAGGGGGGAAAAGCATTAAGGATAAAAGCTTAGGCTGTGACACGGGCCTATACTGTATTCTGCACTAACACCTAAAAAGAACAGTGAATGAAAGTGTTGTTTTTTTGTTGTATATTTTAACGGCCATAGTGATTTGGAATACTTTATATGGCAATTGAAAAAGAATGCATTTTAGTACAAAGCAAATACATTAAAGAACCATATATGTGTACTACTGAGCATTAACACGGTTTATGGAGAAGAAGATATGATAACTAGTTGCCTATAAGTATTTTAATGGTGCAAAAAGTCAAACTTCAGAGGCGTGTCATCAGTAACCTTTATTGGAATGTAAATGTACAACATACAAGAAAATTAGTGTACCCAGGGCAGGCTTAGTAACAATTACCCTTGTATGGTTGTCTACAATAAACATTAGTGCTGTCAGAATGAATGAGTAATTCACGTGATATATACAGTGGCTTGCAAAAGTATTCGGCCCCCTTGAACTTTTCCACATTTTGTCACATTACAGCCACAAACATGAATCAATTTCATTGGAATTCCACGTGAAAAGACCAATACAAGGTGGTGTACACTTGAGAAGTGGAACGAAAATCATACATGATTCCAAACATTTTTTACAAATAAATAACTGCAAAGTGGGGTGTGTGTAATTATTTAGCCCCCTTTGGTCTGAGTGCAGTCAGTTGCCCATAGACATTGCCTGATAAGTGCTAATGACTAAATAGAGTGCACCTGTGTGTAATCTAATGTCAGTACAAATACAGCTGCCCTGTGACGGCCTTAGAGGTTGTCTAAGAGAATATTGGGAGCAACAACACCATGAAGTCTAAAGAACACACCAGACAGGTCAGGGATAAAGTTATTGAGAAATTTAAAGCAGGCTTAGGCTACAAAAAGATTTCCAAAGCCTTAAACATCCCACATAGCACTGTTCAAGCGATCATTTAGAAATGGAAGAAGTATGGCACAACTGTAAACCTTCAAAGACAAGGCCGTCCACCTAAACTTACAGGCCGAACAAGGAGAGCGCTGATCAGAAATGCAGCCAAGAGGCCCATGGTGACTCTGGACGAGCTGCAGAGATCTACAGCTCAGGTGGGGGAATCTGTCCATAGGACAACTATTAGTCATGCAAGCTGGTAGAGACATACCCTTAAAGACTGGCAGCTGTAATTGCAGCAAAAGGTGGCTCTACAAATATTGATTTTATTTGTAAAAAATGTTTGGAATCATGTATGATTTTCGTTCCACTTCTCACGTGTACACCACTTTGTATTGGTCTTTTACGTGGAATTCCAATGAAATTGATTCATGTTTGTGGCTGTAATGTGACAAAATGTGGAAAAGTTAAAGGGGGCCGAATACTTTTGCAAGCCACTGTTCATTCCTGTTACCTTCCTGGTGCTGTTACCTTCCTTGCTGGTGCTTGGTTGTGACATTTCGCTCGAATCTTGAGTCTCTATCACGGACATCTTTGTCTACTTATCACAACCTTATCAACCGAAAATGCTATTTTATTCAAACGTCCTTGCTGGAGTGATGTGCAGGTGCGATGGATCGCGTACCAACCAATAGGGTGTTATACCATGTTATACCATGTCTGCTATTTCATCATGGACAGCAAGTTAGAACAAAGAGTGAATGTGAAATTCTGTGTGAAATTGGGCAAATCTGTTATAAAGACATTTTACCTAATTCAGCAAGTTTACGGCAATGCTGAAATGAATCATTCAAGGTGTTTGCACACTTCAAGAGCAGAAGATCTTTACTGAAAGTCTATAAGAGATCAGAAAGACCTTTAACAAGCTCAACCCTCAAATATTTTAAAACTATTCAGCAATTTTGCATGGAATGCACGGAATAATCCACAACATTGCTGCTATCGTCAGTGTCAAACAGAGCAGTGCAAGCAATTCTCACGTGTGATTTGAACATGCCTGACTGAACAGTATTGTTTGTTTGTATTCTTACTATAGTAATGATAAGCTATTTTAGCAAATATTAAAACCATATATTAAAACCATTTTATATATCCCAAACTCCCCCAGTGGGTTTGGGATCCCCCAAGTCTGCAGTCAGTTATAAGTTCTCATCTATTTTTTTGTTTTTGTTACTACCTCTTTCTTTCTTTTAAGGCCATAAAGTGAGGAGGCTTCATCAGGAAACATCTGCATAATGATGAAAGGTTTTTTGAGTGTACTGTGGAAATAAATACACCAAATATTTAACTGACCATTTTGGCAAACCTTTGCAATTTACTTACATATCTATGTTTATATTGTAGACATATAAAGAATTATTATAGTATACACCTCCCAAAACCAATAGGTATAAAACTTATGTATTTCATAGATTAATTGTATAAAACATTTCAAAACTAAATAATTTATATGGGTAAATAGGGCTTGCAAAAGTAAAAAGTGAAATATGTAAAATTGGCTCCATGGCTAGTAGCATCTTGGCATCTTTTTTAACCATCTTCACAATCTAAGGTGGCAAATGATCAAAAAAAAAATTCTTCGACTCTTGTATATAAATTGTCTGATACTACCCTACTAATAAATATTATTACACTTTCTTAAATATAGGAAGAACTAATATGTGAATTCATTTTATAAACCTTTAGTATAAAGTTCAGCTTAGTAGCTGAACTCATGTGAACTCTTACAGTGCATGTTTTCACTAACAGACATATACTGCGCTAGTCAAGCAGTTTAAACCTGTAAGCCTATAGAAGTTCAGTATCAGCAGGGTTTTTGTCATGGCTTAAAATACTGTGCCACCACTACCCGAATACACAATGATAAACAGCATTGCAAAAACATCTCAACATGAAAACAGGAACATTAACTGGAGCCTACAATATTGCATACAAATTCTAAACTAAGTAGTCATCTTCGAAAGCTCTTAATTTCTTTGGGAAAGAAAGTTATCTTTAACTTGACATATTCCCCAGACTTCTCACCCTCCGTCATCAGCCTCCCGGACTTCATTAGCCCCGGTTAGACCGAACCATACTCCTCTCACACACATACAATAAACACAACTTCAGACATTTTCCACTCACTCGCGTTCACGCACACATACACATACCGTTTATTATATGTAGTTTGTAAATATTGTTTATATCTTTGTTTGGTAGTGGTGCACCTTTTTCGTTTACTTTATTTAGTTTTGTATAATACACGTTTGCTTTATCTACTTGTTTGTGTTTGTCCTTTTTGCTCACCGGCCTTTTAACGCAACACCGACACAAAGATAAAAGACCTCTCGATTTTTGTAGCCACAGTTAATATGAAATTAGCTGGTCGTTACACGGTAAAACCAACGCCATCTTTTTTATGGATTCACGGATCTCCAGAGCCGTCATTCAGTTATGGTAATGGGCGTTTAATGTTTCCGACACACGCTGTAGCGGTAGACCTATCATAAAGGACCGCGCTGATCAATTACAGCAGTGAGGGCTCACGGAAAGGAGGGCTTTAGACAGACTGAATCTTCAAACTGCTTCACACGAGTCGTTTACGAATCATTTAGAAATGGGGTAAAATTAAATATATTTTTGGAGAAAACTAAAGTGTTTTTTGATCTTGCATACATGTAAACCTGTTTTAAGATACTCATTAAGCAATATTAGCAACCTTTAAAATGGCATAATAGGACCCCTTTAAATAATTTTTTTTAATTCTGTAAAGCTGCTTTGCGACAATGTCACTTGTTAAAAGCGCTATACAAATAAAATTTAATTGAATTAAATTGTAAGTTAGTGTATATCAGAATCTTTGACTGTTGTATACCAATTGTTTGATACTACTCTACTAATAAATATTATTACACTTTCTTAAATATAGGAAGAACTAATACATGAATTCATTTTGAAGACCTTTAGTATCTGCTTAGTTGCTGAACTCATGTGAACTCTTACAGTGCATGTTTTTACTAACAGACATATACTGTGCTAGTCAAGCAGTTTAAACCTGTAAGCCTATAGAAGTTCAGTATCAGCAGGGTTTTTGTCATGGCTTAAAATACTGTGCCACCACTACCCCAATACACAATGATAAACAGCACTGCAAAAACATCTCAACATGAAAACAGGAACATTAACTGGAGCCTACAATATTGCATACAGATTTTAAACTAAGTAGTCATCTTTAAAAGCTCTTTATTTCTTCTGTAAATTTAAAGTTTTTGGAAGCTAAAATTGTCTTCTGGCAAACTATATCTTGTTAGTCTGTTCTGCAAGTTTATATTAGATTTTATTAAAGTGTATTTGTTTACAATAAAAAAAATCACTCACCTTTAAATCACATTTTGTTGCTTTGCAGCCTAAAATAAAGAAAGCTACAGTTTTTTTGTTTTATCCAGCTGTATTTACTTAATGCAACTTTTAACATTCAAGAGAAATGTGATATCACAAAATGTAACATATTAAAGGTGAGTAATTCTTTTTTATATCCACTTTAAGACACATCAAATGGAAGTGTTTTAAATATTTGAATAGATTTCATAGTCCTAAAAAAATAGGATATTGAAAAAAAAGGATATTGTTTTGTAGCCCTAATTTAGGCAGCATGGTCGTGTAGTGGTTGGCACTGTAGCCTTGCACATTCTGGGTCAAGAGTTTGAGTCTTGCCTTTGGGTCTGTGTGCGTGGCCTTTACATTTTCTCCATGTACTCTGGTTTCCTCCCACAGTCCAAAAGACATGTAGAATAAACTAATTCTAGATCACCTGTCATCTGAGTGTGTGTGCGCCTGTGCCCTGCAAATGGATTATGAAAAGTGGTATAGAGAATTTGGGAGTGAGAACCCCAACTAATGAAATGTAAACCATGTTAGTCTATAAATACACTATTGCTTTTGGTCAGAGTCTGCTCATACATTTCCAGTGTTTGTGTGTGTGTGTGTTTTTTTTTGCTTCCACAGATCTATAGGTTTTTGTAGTGACATAAAACACTGTGCTCCATCCAGGCACTGTGATGTACTCCATTACAAAAACAACTGAGGAAACCAGTTTAATCACAATATTTCCCCTCAAACAGTAACTTTTATAGGAAATACATTGTACATTTTCATATACGGTTTAATGATTATTATTTTAAATGAATCAGTTATTAAGGCTAACTTAACTTATAATAACAGTTAAATAGTCAATGAACAGATTTTTGACATTTTCACCTGATAAACATGAATATATATGAAGATAAGACAAAAAAAATGCATGGTTTGCTTTGCATTTTTTTTATTCTGCAGACTGATTAATTTCTGTTGCACTGCCCTCTCTAATACAAGCAGATTTTTTTTAGATATTTTCTCAAAACCTTGCTTCCTCTTTTTTTGCAATTATTTCTAACCAGCTGGCCCAAAATGCATTTACAGTTTAATAAATGTAGTCAGTTATCTTTAATTTCATGCTTACTCTTGTAGCAGAATCACCACATGGTTTTGTTAGTCACATGATTTATAGTGACAATCTGTTTAAAAAGGTCCAGATACGTTACATTTTGAAAGCCTGTGTGTGTGTACATTTATTTAAATAGCCCCTATTATGCTTTTTCAAATATGATCCTTCATGCAGTGTGTCATGTATCTGTATGTAAACATAAACTATCTGCACTATCTGTGACGCCGACAGTGCACGATAAAAGAAGTTTTTGACTCTTAAAAAAAGAGTCTCCTTACATTCGCCTAAACGAATCGTTAGCAATTCTAATTTTTCTCTGTTACGGATCCACGTCACTCCGTAACATATGTGCATAATGTCCGCCCACGTTCTACGTCGCGGACAACTTGCCCGCCATCTTACAATTAACCACACTCTTGTTAATGTGACCAAGCATTCATGCCGGGTTCGCTTAAACACTTTGTAATATAAAAAAACAATAAAAATGAGAGCACACAAAATTCTTTTTAACTGTTTATTCTCCACCATTTACCAAAACTGAACTCTAACACTCACAAAGTGCGCATGCCTATCTATGGCAAGCCCCAAGGGGAAAAATGCATCCACACACGTGAAGAGCGCATGCTTCTTGCCCTTATTTTTTTTTCTTATTTTAAGCCCAGAGGGGAAAAATGCATGAGTAGTAATGGTGGACCAGCGCTGGCGTTATTTGTTTGGATGAGAAAAGGAGAGATTGTTGTGGATCATTTTCTGTCTAAGATTTTTCAACCAGATTATCTTTGACTGGACATATTCCCCAGACTTCTCACCCTCCGTTATCGGCCTCCCGGACTTCATGAACCCCGGTGAGACCAAACCATACTCCTCTCACACACATACAATAAACATGGACTTCAGATATTTTCCACTCACTCGCGTTCACGCACACAGACACATACCGTTTATTTTATATAGTTTGTAAATATTGTTTATATCTTTGTTTGGTAGTGGTGCACCTTTTTCGTTTACTTTATTTAGTTTTGTATAATACACGTTTGCTTTATCTACTTGTTTGTGTTTGTCCTTTTTGCTCACCGGCCGTTTAATGCAACACAGACACAAAGATAAAAGACCACTCGATTTTTGTAGCCACAGTTAATATAAAATAAGCTGGTCGTTACACGGTAAAACTGACGGCATCTTTTCTATGTATTGACGGGTCTCCAGAGCACAGTTATGGTAATGGGCGTTTTGTTTTTCCGAAACACGCTGTAGCGGTAGACCAATCATAAAGGGCCGCGCCATCTGACCAATCACAGCAGTGAGGGCTCACGGAAAGGAGGGGTTTAGACAGACTGAATCTTCGAACTGCTTCACATGAGGCGTTTACGAATCATTTAGAAATGGAGTAAAATTAAATCTACTTTTGGAGAAAACTAAAGTGTTTTTTGACCTTGCATACATGTAAACCTGTTTTAAGAGACTCATTAAGCAATAGTAGCAACCTTTAAAATGGCATAATAGGACCCCTTTAAATAATTCTTTTGATTCTGTAAAGCTGCTTGTAAGTTAGTGTATATCAGAATCAACTTAAAAATTCCAAATACTTCTCATTCTATTACTGTATATATATATTTTTTTAAATATATTTTGAGGGATTTTTTTTTCTTTCAAAAATATGTGGGGAATTTTTCCTTGTAAAAAGTTTACACATATTAAACTTCAGTCTCAGGTTATTGTAATAGCTTGAAACATTGTGCTGCCACCCGGGTACACAGTGATACACTCGGTTACAAAATCATCACAAGACATTAACTGTGGCTTTTAATTCACTCTCTTAATTCCAGATGCACAAACGGAGGCCTGCAGTGAATAAAAGTAAGTGTTTAACGTAAAAAAAATGCAACACATTAGAAAAACGCAAAGACAAGTGGCTTTTTATCGAAAATCAGCTAAAGAGGATTTTGTCATGGTAGCTATCACCGTGAGCCGCTATATTGCACAATAATTCATACCATAACAAATACTCCAAATCCCGTCTGTTCAACACAACAGCTTGACAAAACGCCTCTGCACTTTATAGTGTGATATTATATAAAACTTTATATTAGCAAAAACCTTACAATCGGGTATTTACGGTTAGACATTAATTTGCTGAATGCATGTTATGCTTTACACAGTATTTTGTCACATGTAAAGAATGATTTTTTAAATTGTTGCGCATGTGAAAAACACCATTTACTTATTGCCACATGTATAAGTTTGCACATGTGAGGTTTTATTATTTTTTCTTTTGATCTCATATCATTCAAACAAATTCATGTGTGTAGGAAAATAACGTGTTGAAGTTTACTTTGCTTTTTATTTTATTGTTCAAAATGAGATTACTTGTTAAAAAAAACGTAAAATGAAAATATGCAGTGAGCTATATGTACTGTTAAAAGACTTTGGAATTAGCATTTAGTATTAATTAAGATTGAAGTAGTTTATACGTAGAACAGCTCGTGACTGAAAGTTTTTGTGACTGTGCAAATCAACGTGGGCGTAGCTACCATAATAATCACAACGATATACTGCGGGACAAAAACTACCTCATGAGTTTCACTTCTGGCATGTACGGAACTTAGGCGAGTAAAGTTTAAATATGGATGTACTACTGGAAGACTATAAAGCAAGTTTTTGTTTAACTGTAAGTTTAACTGTTTTTGTGGTTATTTGCACAGCCATAATATTTAGCATTTCTTGGTTTATTCCCTGTTTTTGTTTGGCCAAAGCTCGATTGCATGCATGTTAGTTAATTAGTTACTTCCTTACTTTTGTTTGTATATTGCAATGTGTACTAATAAATATCAGTTTATTTACATTTAGTTCATTTTCTACATTACTGCCTATGAAACATTATGGTTGTATGGTTGTACATACTTCCATATGGTTTAATGTTTCTATTTTAGCGTTTGAGCGTTTGAAATATACAAAGAGTCAATGAAATAACTTTCGATTTAACCAAATGAGTTGGTAGTATTGGGCGGAGAGGGAGATGATAAATGTTTAATCCGACAAATTAAAAACTATATTAAATTTTTTTATATATAACCCATTTTATTCGTGTCAGACCGAGGTTTGGTCTGAGAGTTGTTGCAGTATATTTGAAATAGACACGGGCGAAGAAGCCCTAAAGAAGGAAATCGGTGCAACAATGGTATACTGTATTTGAAGGTACAGAAGTAATTTAGTTCATTATGCAATGTGACTAAACAGATGTATTGTGAACCTATCTGTAAATGGGTCGCAACCGCATAATGAAAGTTAAACATGATGTTGAGGTGTTGAGGTATTTTTTAATTATTATTAACCCAGACTAATTAGCCCAGAAAGGTGCATAAAGGTTAATAAGGTGGTGAAACCTACACTGTAGCTGACTTGATGGCATACAATAGAAGAAGAAATTTAGGAATTTCTAACTTGGTGAATATTATTGCAGTTTTTTAAATAACATGCGTTCATTGAAATTATTTAGTAAATGACAGCCTATCAGAGCATGAGCTAAACTAAGATCTTTCATAGACTGACAAAACTAAGTACTGTATAATCATTTCACATTGCCTTATTCAACTAACTGACAAATGTTAATAATAAAAAAAATATATCATTGACTCATGTTCTGTACATTAAAAGCGCAGCCAGAATAAAACATGGAGAGTTAATTATATTAAAAACTAATGTATACAGCTAAAATATGATGAAAATTACCATCCTTTTTTTGTTGACAGGAAAACTCTACTAAGGTCCTGAGAGATTGAATATCAGCTGGAGTATGATTTGAAGTGTGGATATCAAAAGCATAGAAGACCAACTCATAATTTTCCTTGGAGAGAAGTTTTATTGGATGCTTTCAAACTTACTTGGGGTATTTTCATTGTAACATTTAAATAGTTTAAATAGTCCACTGAAATTTCAGTCTCAGGTTATAGCTTAGAAGAGTGTGCTGCTACCCCACGCAGTACAATACACAATGATACGCTCAGTAACAAAACGGCAAAAGACATCAACTGTAGCTTTTAATTAATTCTTTTAAATCCAGCTGCACAAATGGTGGCCTGCAACGAACTATTACAGTAAATGTTTATATTTAATATATACACTACATGGCCAAAAAAAGAATCACCACTTGAATTTATCGAAGGAGTTAGGTAAGAGCAACCATGTCAGAAGACCTATCCTGTGTTACTTTGTTTCAGAAATTTACCTTAGAAATTATTGGTCTGCATTAAACAAAGAAAACCAGTAAGGAGATTACTTTCTCCTTCTTTGGAGATTACTGAAATTATTAAAATTGAATTAGGAACTACTTATTAAAACCTGGAAGCATAGTGTTGAACCATCAGAAAGAAATTTAATGGGAAAAAAAGGTTTAGAGATCACTTAAACATTTGGTAAATTCAAATTGTTGAACAAAACAAAAAACAAGCAACAACAACAACAACAACAACAACAAGTAGAATATGGCGTTATATTCCTGCCACAATTCTGAGCGCGGGGTTTGACATTTTGAGAGCAGACAAAGCACTCTATGCACTCAACAGCTCGATTCTGCGCGTGCAGAGTCTTCCCTGCTCGCTCAACATGTTCTCCGCGCTCGCGCGACTCTGCCTGCATGCGCGTGCAATATTTATTTTCTGCCAATCACAGGCATCCACACACTACTTCTGATTGGCTGTTCCTTCTTTATCAGCTGCCAATATCGACCGCAGAACGGAAGCGTTGTAAATAAAGGTTTATAAGTAAAGCGACTGAGTTGTCCGATTTGAATTTTTGTCGATGTAGTCTAACAATGAGCTATATGAATAATTAGATAAGTAAATAAAAACACACAATGAACAAACGAAACTGGTATATACTAATACTTCATTGAATAAAAAATAAATAGTCCTACTATAATATTTGTTTATAATATTTATAAATAAACTTTATTTACAATGCTTCCCTTATATAATTACTTTTCATTTGTATTCTTATTTTATACAATAGTATGATTTTAATTTCTTGTAAAGCTGCTTTGAGACAATGACCATTTTAAAAGCACTATACAAATTATAGTATGCGTTATGCGGTCGATATTGCCAGCTGATAGAGAAGGAACAGCCAATCAGAAATAGTGTGTGCATGTCTGCGATTGGCTGGTGTTGTGGCAGCTTTGTAACACTGGACAAAGTTGAGCGAGCGTACAGCCAGAGTCAAGCTCGCACAGAAAATAAATGTTGCACGCGCGTGCAGGCAGCTCGAGCGCGCACAGAATCGAGAAGTCGCGCGCGCGCGGAGAACATGTTGAGCGCGCAGTGGAGACACTGCACGCGCATGGAGTGCTTTGTCTGCTCTCAAAATTTCAAACCCCGCGCTCAGAATTGTGGCAGGAATATAACGCCATAGAACAACAGGTGTCCACTTCACCGGAAAAGGGAATGAAAACTTTCTCATCAGTCACTGCGGCTCGCTGGAGTGTGAAAAAAAAATGGAGCTCGAAAAGGATTTATATATTTATTATCATTATTATGAGTACAACATCATATTAAAAGGACACAAAAAATTACATTTAAATTTAATCAGAAAATCCTTAGTATTACATAGGCTAGCAATCGGTACGAAAAAATTCAGGACATCATTAATCAATTATTATTATAATAAATCAATAACTTATGTACAAGTTATACACGTTTAAATGGTGTGTTTTATAATGTTATAAGTTTTGTTTTAATAAATATTCTATATTTAATGTCCGTAGTGAAATGTTCACGGCAGCAATGACAGAGCTTATGTTACCATGGTAACGCACGGAGGAAGTGATGTCTGCGCTGGTGACTTCGCAGCGTGTTTTCCGAATAGTTGTGTTTCGTCGAGGAAAGTTCCCTCCATAGGGAAAGTTCCCTATGCATTTTATATATAATTTTGGACTTTGGATAAATGGTTTTGGACTAGTAACCATCATGCTTTGCGGGAGGGGTTGTTCATCCTGTCGAGGAAAGGTGTTTGGGTTAGTGGCTTCGGCCAGGGTGTGTGTGTGTGTGGGTTAGAAGTATGTCCTGTTGATGTGTGTTTATTGACTGTGTGGTTTGTGCTGTTTCGTGCCATGATGAATAAAATACTCCCAGCCATTTGCATTGGGCAGCAAGGAAGCTCACTCGTCTTTCCAAGTCCCTTCGTAGCAGTGAAAAACGCTACTATATATATATATATATATATATATATATACACACACACACTCACCTAAAGGATTATAAGGAAAACCTGTTCAATTTCTCATTAATGCAGTTATCTAATCACATGGCAGTTGCTTCAATGCATTTAGATGTGTGGACATGTTGGGGAAGGGAACAGAGGTGATAAAAATGTGATGGGCAGGTTTGGTCTTCAGGGCAGGAATGTAGAAGGACAGATGGTGGTGGACTTTGCAAAGAGGATGGAAATGGCAGTAGTAAATACTTTCTTCCAGAAGAGGCAGGAACATAGGGTGACATATAAGAGTGGAGGCAGAAGCACTCAGGTCGACTACATCTTGTGTCGACGTTGTAACCTGAAAGAGTTCAGTGACTGCAAAGTGTTGGGAGGGGAGAATGTAGCCAGACAACACAGAATGGTCGTGTGTAAAATAACCCTGGTGGTGAGGAAGGCGAAAAGGACAAAGGCAGAGCAGAGGACAAAGTGGTGGAAGCTGAGAAAGGAAGAATGTTGTGAAGTCTTTAGGGAGGAGTTGAGACAGGCTATGGGTGGTCAGGAGGTGCTTTCAGTTGACTGGACAACTACAGCCAATGTGATCAGGGAGACAGGTAGGAGGGTACTTGGTGTATCATCAGGTAAGGGGAAAGTGGACAAGGAGACTTGGTGGTGGAATGAGGAAGTCCAGGAGTGTATACAGGCAAAGAGGCTAGCTAAGAAGAAGTGGGACACTGAGAGGACTGAAGAGAGTAGACAGGAGTACAGAGAGATGCAGAGTAAGGTGAAGGTAGAGGTGGCAAAGGCCAAACAAAGAGCATATGATGACTTGTATGCTAGGCTAGACAGTAAGGAGGGAGAGGGGGATCTGTACAGGTTGGCAAGGCAGAGAGATAGAGATGGGAAGGATGTGCAGCAGGTTAGAGTGATTAAAGATAGAGATGGAAATGTACTGACAGATGCCAGGAGGGTGATGGGAAGATGGAAGGAGTACTTTAAGGAGTTGATGAATGAGGAAAACGAAAGAGAACAAAGAGTAGAAGAGGTGACTGTTGTGGAACAGGAAGTAGCAAGTATTGGTAGAAGTGAGGTGAGAAGGGCGTTGAAGAGGATGAAGAGTGGAAAGGCTGTTGGTCCTGATGACATACCTGTGGAGGTATGGAAGTGCTTAGGAGAGGTGGCAGTAGAGTTTTTGACAAGTTTGTTTAACAAGATCTTGGAGAGTGAGAGGATTCCAGAGGAATGGAGGAGAAGTGTATTGGTGCCAATTTTTAAGAACAAGGGAGATGTGCAAAGCTGTGGCAATTATAGAGGTATAAAGCTAATGAGCCAGACAATGAAGCTGTGGGAAAGAGTAGTGGAAGCTAGGTTAAGGGCAGAGGTGAGCATTTGTGAGCAGCAATATGGTTTTATGCCTAGAAAGAGTACATCAGATGCAGTATTTGCTTTGAGGATGCTGGCAGGGAAGTACAGAGAATGTAGCAGGGAGTTGCATTGTGTCGTTTTGGATTTAGAGAAAGCGTATGACAGGGTGCCAAGAGAGGAGCTGTGGTATTGTATGAGGAAGTCTGGAATGGCAGAGAAGTATGTTAGAGTGGTGCAGGACATGTATGAGAGCTGTAAGACAGTGGTAAGATGTGCTGTAGGTGTGACAGAAGAGTTTAAGGTGAAGGTGGGTCTGCATCAAGGATCGGCTCTAAGCCCCTTTTTGTTTGCTCTGGTGATGGACAGGATGACAGATGAGGTAAGACAGGAGTCCCCATGGACTATGATGTTTGCAGATGACATTGTGCTCTGTAGCGAGAGCAGGGAACAGGTGGAGGAAAATTTGGAGAGGTGGAGGTATGCTCTGGAAAGCAGAGGAATGAAGGTTAGCCGCAGCAAGACGGAATACATGTGTGTAAATGAGAGGGACCCAGGAGGATCGGTGAGGCTACAGGGAGCAGAGGTAAAGAAGGTGCAGGATTTTAAGTACTTGAGGGTCAACGGTCCAGAGCAACGGAGAGTGTGGAAAGGAGGTGAAGAGGCGGGTACAGGCAGGTTGGAATGGGTGTAGAAAAGTGTCAGGTGTGTTGTGCGATAAGAGTATCAGCGAGAATGAAAAGAAAGGTGTACAGGACAGTGGTGAGACCAGCGATGCTCTACGGCTTAGAGACAGTGGTGCTGAAGAAAAGACAGGAGGCAGAGTTGGAGGTAGCAGAGCTGAAGATGTTGAGGTTCTCTTTGGGAGTGACAAGGATGGATAGGATTAAGAATGAGTTTATCAGAGGGACAACCCACGTTAGATGTTTTGGAGATAAAGTCAGAGAGGCCAGATTGAGGTGGTTTGGGCATGTTCAGAGGAGAGATTGTGAATATATCGGTAGAAGGATGCTGAGGTTGGAACTGCCAGGCAGGAGGTCTAGAGGAAGACCAAAGAGGAGATTTATGGATGCAGTGAGAGAGGACATGAAGTTAGTTGGTGTGAGAGAAGAGGATGGAGAGGATAGGGTTAGATGGAGGCAGATGATTCGCTGTGGCGACCCCTAAAGGGAACAGCCGAAAGACAAAGAAGAAGAAGTCCTGGTCAAGACAATCTCCTGAACTTCAAACTGAATGTCAAAATGAAAAAGGAAGTTGATTTAAGCAGTTTTGAGCGTGGCATGGTTGTTGGTGCCAGACGGGCCGGTCTGAGTATTTCACAATCTGCTCACGCACAACCATTTCTAGAGTTTACAAAGAATGGTGTGAAAAGGGAAAAACATCCAGTATGCGGCAGTCCAGTGAGCGAAAATGCCTTGTTGATGCTAGAGGTCAGAGGAGAATGGGCCGACTGATTCAAGCTGATAGAAGAGAACTTTGACTAAAATAACCACTCGTTACAACCGAAGTATGCAGCAAAGCATTTGTAAAGCTACAACACACACAACATTGAGGCAGATGGGCTACAACAGCAGAAGACCCCACTGGGTACCACTCATCTCCACTACAAATAGGAAAAATAGGCTACAATTTGAGTTCACTGTACTAAAATGGCCCCCACAGTCACCAGATCTCAATTCAATAGAGCATCTTTGGGATGTGGTGGAACGGGACCTTCGAGCCCTGGATGTGCATCCCACAAATTTCCATCAACTGGAAGATGCTATCCTATAAATATGGGCCAACATTTTTAAATAATGCTTTCAGCACCTTGTTAAATCAATGCCACGTAGAATTAAGGCAGTTCTGAAGGCGAAAGGGGGTCAAACACCGTATTAGTATGGTGTTCCTAATAATGGTGTTTTTGGTTTAGGGAGTCAGGGAAGGTAACTGTATTTTTGTTTGTGTTGTTTTGTAGGTAAGATAGTTTCTAACATACTGGACCAGCATAAGGACCCAGGCCAAAATAATAAACAAAAGGTATCTACCTTTTGTTTATTATTTTGGCCTGGGTCCTTATGCTGGTCCAGGTGTGTATTTTTTTGTTCACGTGTATATTTTGTAAATCAATACAAACCTCACTATTCTGTAAGCTAACGATTCTGTCTAGTTCTTTCTGCTATATGACACTATTTCCATACAGTTTAAAATAGAACCTCGATTCATTATTTTGCTGTATGGCCCAACCAGACTTTTAAAAAAGTCTAAATCTTACTCCATGTGATTTTCTTTTTTTGTGTGTGTGGCTATGCAAAGGAGGTGTTCAGGACAAAGCCTCTCACACTGTAGGCACAGTTTAAGGAGGATATCCCAGGAATATCCCAAATTACTTCCCTTAGACTGAAATATTTATGCAATTGATTGTATCAAAAGTGATTAAAAAACAAACAAACAAACAATACTCTAAATCTGTAGTCTGTTAATATTGTGGTTTTCAGATTATTCTTTTTTGTATTCTTCTCCTTCTATTTTTATAATAACCATAAGGTGAGCTTTTAGGGCCCCAATCTTTAAAAAGGTTTCATCAGGAAACACCTGCGTCATTAAAAAAAAAAAAAAAAAAAAAAGAATTTACTGCAGATACCATAATATTACAGAAATAACCCAAATAGTTAGACAATTTTTGGATCATTTTTACTGTTTTATATATTTATGTTTAAATGGGTAAATATATAATGAAAATATTTAAACAATATATTTTTTATTTTTTATTAAAATGTATGTATACAACTAGACTATTTCTAGATAAACTGGATAAAACATTTTAAAACCAATACAGTACATGTTTTATACATTTAAGGCATGCAAAACTGAAATATGAAATATGTGAAATCTAAGGGCAAGACCTGGTTTCCACTTAAAGGGGTGGTGAAAAAGCTCACAGTACATAATATGGAAATTATTTAACTATATTTACAGACTTAAAAGGTGGCCAATTTTTTTGCATTCGCTGTTGTATACTACTTGTCTGGTAATGCACACACTGTACGTGAGAAGTTCATTCTCAACAGCAGGTTTTTGTTATGGCTTAAAACACTGTGCTGCCCCCATACACAGTGATAAACCTCATAACAAAAACATGTCAACATTTGTAGCCTGTAAATCTTTAAAAAGTTTTTTATTTATTAAGAATTTATTAAGATTCTTTCTAAAAACTCATTGGAAGCTAAAACTGCCTGCTGTCAAACTTCATCTTGTTTATCTATTCTGTTAGTTTTATTGTAGAATTTATTGAAGTCTATTTAAGACATACCAAATGAAAGTGCTTTGCATATGGGATTTTACAGTATACAGTATGTTTTAAAAGTTTAAGACAAATTAGTAGGCTATCTAGCAATTAACAGTATGATAATGGGAGCTGTAATGTGGCGTTTATTCCAAATCTCCCAAAACAAATGGTCATGGTTAGTTGTTATGGAGATTTATGCCATAAGAAATACCCTAAATATCCAAATTTTAAAACACAAACTCCACAAAAAGACTTAGAAAAAAATGCTTTATGTGCTTTAATGCTTCATATGTGACAATTACCAAAACATATATGCAACCTGTTTGGAAATAAAAACTCACTTACTCTCGCACTTATTCTCTATAGCACTTATCTTTTTCAGACTTGTGGGAAGCCTGGAGCCAGTGGACTTGGGAAAAAAGGCAGGATACACTCCAAACTGGGCATCAGTCCATCACAACAACACTGTAGGAGAAACAGCCAAGGTTTTTCACATCAGTACAGTTTGTTTGCAAAACTTCTTTTAGCTTTATTTATAGCAACCATTTACCATCAAATGCGTTAGGTTAAACGTAATTTTTTCTGAGGATTTGACAGAATCTGCAATCCTTTAGTTAATTTTCTGTTTCATATTGTTTTATTCTAAAAAATGTTTGGGATTTCAGCAGTGGCACTGTTAAATTTGATTTACATAAACATAATAGCTTGTAATAGCTTGCAACATTGTGCTGCCACCCGAGTACACAGTGATAAACCCAGGTACAAAAACATCAAAAGACAATAACTGTGGCTTTTAGTCTTTTTTTTTAATGCCAACTGAAAAAATTGGGGCTTGCAATAAACTATAAGTAACTGTTTATCTTTAACATGTAACCTTTTAATAATTTGCAATGTATAAGCAAAACTGCATTAACTGCATGTTTGTTTGTTTTTTTAATTAAAAATCCTCTTTGTAAGAGATTGTAGCCATCACTGTGCTACTATATTGCACAATGATTTATTCCATACCAAATACCTTAAATCCCATGTGTTCAACACAAAAGCTTGAAAAAAAAGCCTCTAAACTGGCTACAATTATAGTGTGGCATATAATATTTAACTCAGCATTTCCAGACCGTTTATTATTATTTATTGGATTTATCTGTTGCTATGTGGCAAAGTGTGTAAATACTGTACATTTACTGTCAGACATTAACTTGACAAATGCTTCTAAATGTTTTTAAAATGTTTACATTGCACATAATGCTTTACCACCAAATATTTAAATCACATATAGAGAAAGGAATTTTATTATTGCGCATGTGAAACACAACTTCACGTGGATGGTGTTGCACATGTGGGGTTTTATTTTAATTTTATCCTAATCTCACATTATTCACACAATTTCACGTGTTTAGGGGAATAACTTGTAAAAGTTTTTATTTATTTTATTTTTTTAACATGTGATGTTACTCATATGTGAAAAAAAAACATGGCCACATGTAAAATGGAATTATTGCAGCGAGCTATAAATTAAGTTAAAACACTAAACACTGGACAATAATATGCACAGGAGTTTTTACCTTTTTTTGCCCTATTTTTCTTATTTTCTAGATGTAACTGTGGACTGCTGGATCTTGTGAACTTCCTCATGGGGATGAATAAAGATCGATCGATCGATCGATCTATCTATCTATCTATCTATATCAGTTCTAATCAATCATTTAGTTCTAATCGTCTAAATGTTTTTTTCCGAGATAAAACTATTCGTGATTTGAGGTTTTTGTGCCTGTGCATATCAACGTGGACGTAGTTCCCGTCATCACAATGATATACGGCGGGACAAAAACTTCCGGAAGACTTTTGCTTCTGAGTGGACGGACAACTCTTTCTAGATAAATGAATCCTATTAAACCGACAAATAAAAACTATACATAGTTTTTTTTGGTTTGTTTAATTATTTACTTAACTAATAATATGCACATTGACTATCGACTTAATAATGCTGTATAAATCCTTTCGTGGTAAAATTGTTAAATACATTCAGGAAGCATATCGTCATGGAAACTTGAGGTGGATTTGTAATGAATATTAGTTTTCTTTCTTTTTAAATAGCTGCGACTTTATTCGTGTCAGACCGAGTTGTCACACGCCGACCTGCGTCAGCAGGCTAAAAGGACCCACAAGCAGACACAACAGATCAAATGGAAAAAAGTCTTTAATTGGAAAATATGCTGAAAGCAGATAAAGGGAACATTAGGCAGTATATATATATATATATATATAGATAGATATAGATAGATAGATAAATAGATATAGATATAGCTATGTATAATGTAGTTCTTTTATATTGAAATATATATATATATAGTTTATTCTAGAGGCGGTCAGGAGTAGGCAGCAGGGCAGGTTGGAAGTGGCTGTGGGCAGAGCTATAGCAGATGAGATTATGCTGAAGGTAGATACAGAGGAAAGTTAGGCAAAATATGCGGTTCACTCAAAATGCCACTAGGAATGGGCAGCAGGGGAGGTTAGAAGTGGCTGAAGGCAGAGGTCTAGAAGATGTGAGATCCAGAGCCCATACAACACGGGCGAGAGAGCAACAGTGAAAGATCAAAGGGCAGAGCGCTTGCCGTCTTAGACTCACTAAATAAGAGCAGCCAAAAGGAGTCAGGGTAGAGCGCAGAGGCACTGACCAACAACTGAATAAGGACAGCACACACCTGTAGTCCAAACTAGAATGATCCAGGGGGATCGAGACAAGCCGTAGTCGAAAGTGAAAGCAGAGAATCAAAGCCGGTAGAGCAGTCAGCGTAGCAAACGAGTTTAATCCGAGAGGCAAGAGCGTAATCCTGGGGAGCAGAAAAGAGAATCAACAACGTGAAAAACAGGCAGATATACTTGACAAAAGGCACGAGACAATAGAGCATTGGCACGCAATAATTCGGCAAGGGTTTGCTGCTTGAGGGAGAGTTATATAGAGTGGTGGTGATGAGGCGCAGGTGTGCGCGAGCATGAGTAACTCAGGCGGCAAAATGGAAGCCGCGGAATGGAGTGTGGAAGGGAGTTGCGGGAGATCAGGACTTGTCCCGGGAAGCGGGCATTACCCGGCGTACCGTGACAGTACCCCCCCCCCCTATGGGCGACACTGGGCGTCCTAGCTGGTGCTTTTGGGTGTTGCCGGTGGAAGTCTGAAATTAGGGTTGGGTCGACAATGAACCTGGCGGGAACCCAACTTCTCTCCTCTGGGCCGTATCCCTCCCAATCGACAAGGTACTGTAGGCCACGTCCTCGGCGTCGAACCTTTAGTAGTTTACGCACTGTGAAAACTTCACCCCCGTCAATGAGTCGAGGAGGAGGAGGAGGATGGGGGGGTGGGTTTAACGAACTGTGTACTAGTCGTCTGAGTTGTGAGACATGAAAGGTCGGGTTGATGCGGCGCATAGTAAGTGGTAGGGAAAGCCTGACGGAGACAGGATTGATTACCTTGGTGATTGTGAATGGTCCGATGAATCTGGGTGACAGTTTGCTGGAGATTGTCTTAATGGGGATATTTCGGGTGGACAGCATCACTCTCTGACCTACTCGGTATCTGGGGGCTGTTGTGCGGCCTCGGTCCGCTTGCCTCTTAAAGGTGCTAACGGTGTGTAGGAGACGAGTTCTGGCCTGGGACCAAATCTTCTTGCAGCGGCGTACAAAAGAACTGGTTGAGGGTACCATCACCTTTCTTTCTTGTGCTGGGAACAGGGGTGGCTGATAGCCAAAGCAGCACTGGAAGGGGGAGAGACCTGTGGAGGAGGTCGGTAATGAATTGTGTGCATACTCTATCCAGGGAAGCGCCTTGCTCCATGTAGTCGGATCACGAGACACCATGCACCTCAGGGCTTTCTCCAATTCCTGGTTGAGTCTCTCTGTCTGCCCGTTCGACTGGGGGTGATAGCCAGAAGATAGGCTGGGTGTCGCTCCAATTGATTTGCAGAAGTCCCTCCAGAACTCAGCTGAGAATTGGGGCCCACGGTCAGAGACAATGTCAGTTGGGAGGCCATGCAGACGGAAAACGTGGAGAATCATTAGTTCCGCCGTTTCCTTGGCTGACGGAAGTTTAGGCAAGGGAATAAAATGAGCAGACTTGGAGAAGCGATCCACCACAGTCAGGATGCAAGTGTTGCCATCAGAGTTGGGGAGACCAGTAACAAAGTCCAGGGCGATATGTGACCAAGGCCGACGTGGAACAGGGAGGGGTCTCAAGAGGCCGGTAGGGGGTTTATTGATTGACTTACTCCTAGCACAGGTGTCACAGGCTGCCACAAATCTCAGGACATCATCCTTCATAGAGGGCCACCAGAATCGTTGCTGGAGTAGGTATAGGGTGCGGGCCCCCCCCGGGTGGCAGGCAACCCGAGAGCTATGTCCCCATTTTAACACTTGAGTTCGCACAGAGGCCGGGACGAAGAGACAATCGGGGGGAACGTTGCTAGGGCCTGGTTCCTGATTAAGCGCCTTCTTAACCTGCCTCTCGACATTCAGGAGTGCGGCTGCTACTAGGCAGCGGGAGGGCAGGATTGACTCACTCGTCGTTGGTTGTTGAGGTGTGGAGAACTGTCGAGACAGGGCGTCAGGTTTGGCATTTTTGGAGCCAGGGCGGTACGAGAGCATGAAATTAAAGCGTGAAAAGAATAAGCTCCACCTTGCCTGGCGGGCATTGAGCCTCTTGGCTGATTTGAGGTACTCTAAGTTCTTGTGGTCAGTCCAGACTAAAAAAGGGGTAGCAGTACCTTCCAGCCAATGTCTCCACTCCTCTAGAGCAAGCTTTACTGCCAACAGTTCTCGATCTCCTATGTCATAATTTCTTTCTGCTGAGGAGAGACGGCGGGAGAAGTACGAGCAGGGGTGTAGCTTTTTGTCCTTGGGTGATCGTTGTGATAAGATAGCCCCAACTCCGGACTCGGAGGCATCTACCTCCACCACAAACTGAAGGGAAGGATCTGGGATTGTTAGAATGGGCGCAGAAGTGAATCGGTGCTTGAGGTCAGAGAATGCATTCTCGGCCTGTTTGTTCCAACGGAAGGGGACTCTTGTGGAGGTTAGTGCTGTGAGGGGAGCTGCCACTGAACTATAATTCCTGATGAAACGCCTGTAAAAGTTGGCAAACCCTAGGAATCTTTGGAGGTCTCGCCTTGAATTGGGAGTCGGCCAGTTTGTGACGGCCGTTAGCTTGGACGGCTCCATCTGTAGGCTAGAGGGAGCAATAATGAACCCAAGAAAGGCCACAGAGCTGCGGTGAAATTCACATTTCTCTGCTTTTACGTACAGTTTGTTCTCCAGGAGTCTTTGCAGGACCTGTCGGACGTGCCGCTTATGCTCTTCCAAGGAACGAGAGAATACCAGGATATCGTCTAGATAAACAAAGACAGAGATGTTCAAAAAGTCTCTCAGGACATCATTAACAAGGGCCTGGAAAACGGCAGGGGCATTAGTTAGTCCGAAAGGAACTACTAGGTACTCGTAGTGGCCTGTTGGTGTGTTAAAGGCGGTCTTCCACTCGTCCCCCTCCTTTATCCTTACCAGATGATATGCATTTCGTAAGTCCAACTTTGTGAAAACACACGCCCCTTGCAAGAGCTCGAAAGCCGTAGACATGAGAGGAAGGGGATAACGGTTCTTGATGGTAATGGCATTAAGCCCACGATAGTCAATGCAGGGGCGAAGGGACTTGTCCTTCTTATCCACAAAAAAGAAGCCGGCTCCTGCGGGCGAGGAGGAGGGTCGGATAATTCCTGCCGCCAGTGATTCGGTGATGTATTTGTTCATGGCTTCCCTCTCAGGAGCCGATAGGGAGTACAGACGTCCCTTAGGGGGGGTAGATCCTGGAAGGAGATCAATGGAGCAATCGTAGGGTCTGTGCGGTGGTAGAGAAAGAGCACGTGCCTTACTGAACACCTGTTGGAGGTCGCTGTATTCAGGTGGGACATTGGATAGGTCAGAGGGCTCAATAACCTCCTCAGTGGCAGAGAGCGACGAGTGGGTTCTAGCAGCATGAAGGCACGAGGAGAGACAGGCAGGACTCCAATCAAGGATAGTGCTCTTGGCCCAGTCAATGTTGGGGTTATGTCTAATTAGCCATGGGGTGCCAAGGACGACAGGGGCATGAGAATCCTCCATAATAAGGAAGGAGATGGTTTCAACGTGATTGCCAGAGATTCTAAGAGTGACTGGAGGTGTACGGTGAGTGATTGATGGAAGGAGACTTCCGTTGAGGGCCTGGACAGATAGGGGGTTATCTAGGGGTAAAGAAGGGATGTTCAATTTCCTGGCTGTTGCAGCACAGATCAAGTCCTGGTCTGATCCAGAGTCAATGAGGGCTTTTAGTGGTTGAGCCTTGTTACTCCAGATGATCATAACCGGTAGTAAGGGGCGTTGGCTTGGGAGGTTTGTGTGAGAAGGGCCCTCCAAGGCTCCCAGTTTCAATGTGGGCCCCCTCCTTTTACCGGGCATTGGAGGCGGAAATGACCTGTTTGTCCACAGTAGAAGCAGGCCTGTTTATCCCGCCGACGTTGGCGTTCCTCGGGAGAAATTCGGGCTCGGTCCACCTGCATAGGCTGGTCAGGTGAATCAGCAGTTTGTGGGGGGGACATTGGTCTGGTCCTTACCAGGGGTGGTGTGCGTTCTTTGCGCCTGAGCCGGAGACGTGCATCGACGCGCCCCGCTAAATCCATGAGCTCATTTAGGCCAGAGGGGAGCTCTTGAGAGACCAGCTCATCCTTGACGGTTTCGCTTAGTCCATGAAAAAAAACATCAAACATGGCACACTCATTCCATCCACAGGAGGCTGCCAGGGTGCGAAACTCGATGGCATAATCATAGGCTGATCGTGTTCCCTGACGGAGTCTTAGCATCTGCCCAGCTGCCTCCCGGCCTGAAAGGGAACGGTCAAAGACCCTCCTCATTTCATTGGTAAACGCATTGTAGTTGGTGCAGCATGGGTCATCGGCGTCCCACAGCGCTGTTCCCCACTCACGTGCTTTTCCCGAGAGGAGGGTAATAATATAAGCTATTTTAGAGCGTTCTGTGGGAAATGTTGAAGCCTGTAACTCTAGAGAAAGAGAACATTGCGAGAGGAAAGATCGGCAGGTGCCAGGTTCTCCATTGTATGACTGAGGAGGGGGCAGGCGAGGTTCCCGGGGAAGAGGGAGTGGAGCTGGAACTAAGGGAGATGGAGTCTGCAGTTGTTCGATACGAGAGGTGAGTGCACTGAGGGTGTCCGCCATAGACCTTAGATTCTGATTAACCTGCTGAATCTCCCCCTGGTGTGTACCGAGAAGGGAGCCCTGTGCCTCTACGGCGGTCCTAAGTTGTCCTAACGCTGCTGGGTCCATGCTTGGCCGAATTATTCTGTCACACGCCGACCTGCGTCAGCAGGCTAAAAGGACCCACAAGCAGACACAACAGATCAAATGGAAAAAAGTCTTTAATTGGAAAATATGCTGAAAGCAGATAAAGGGAACATTAGGCAGTATATATATATATATATATATATATATATATATATATATATATATAGATATATAGATATATAGATATAGATATAGATAGATAGATAAATAGATATAGATATAGCTATGTATAATGTAGTTCTTTTATATTGAAATATATATATATATAGTTTATTCTAGAGGCGGTCAGGAGTAGGCAGCAGGGCAGGTTGGAAGTGGCTGTGGGCAGAGCTATAGCAGATGAGATTATGCTGAAGGTAGATACAGAGGAAAGTTAGGCAAAATATGCGGTTCACTCAAAATGCCACTAGGAATGGGCAGCAGGGGAGGTTAGAAGTGGCTGAAGGCAGAGGTCTAGAAGATGTGAGATCCAGAGCCCATACAACACGGGCGAGAGAGCAACAGTGAAAGATCAAAGGGCAGAGCGCTTGCCGTCTTAGACTCACTAAATAAGAGCAGCCAAAAGGAGTCAGGGTAGAGCGCAGAGGCACTGACCAACAACTGAATAAGGACAGCACACACCTGTAGTCCAAACTAGAATGATCCAGGGGGATCGAGACAAGCCGTAGTCGAAAGTGAAAGCAGAGAATCAAAGCCGGTAGAGCAGTCAGCGTAGCAAACGAGTTTAATCCGAGAGGCAAGAGCGTAATCCTGGGGAGCAGAAAAGAGAATCAACAACGTGAAAAACAGGCAGATATACTTGACAAAAGGCACGAGACAATAGAGCATTGGCACGCAATAATTCGGCAAGGGTTTGCTGCTTGAGGGAGAGTTATATAGAGTGGTGGTGATGAGGCGCAGGTGTGCGCGAGCATGAGTAACTCAGGCGGCAAAATGGAAGCCGCGGAATGGAGTGTGGAAGGGAGTTGCGGGAGATCAGGACTTGTCCCGGGAAGCGGGCATTACCCGGCGTACCGTGACACGAGTATGGTCCAGGAGTTTGTGCGGTAGGTTTGAAATGGACATAAGCGGAGAAGAAGTTTGAAGAAGCCATTTGGATGAGTAATGAAACGTTTCCACTGAACTACTGTAGGAAAAGTCCAGTTAACATGACTCAACTTCCAGATATTCGTGACTCGAGGTTTTTGTTCCAGTGCAAATCAGTGTGGTCGTAGTTATCACAACGATATACTGTTGAACAAAAACTACTGGAAGAGTTTAACTTCTGGCATGCACGGGACTCAGGCAAGTAAATGCAATTTTAAAATAAATGAAAACAATTTACCCGACAAATAAAAACAATATAAAAAAACAATTAATCTATCTATCTATCTATCTATCTATCTATCTATCTATCTATCTATCTATCTACTTAATGATTATGTATTAATCCTTCCGTGGTAGAATTATTAAATACATACATAAAGCATTTCGTCATAAAAATATGAAGTGGATTTTTCCTCAAGCACAGTTTGTGCCCTTTCAACCAAAGAGTTACATTAACGAAAGTATTTATTTTTTCATACTTAATGTGTAGGAAATAAAAAAAAAATCAAGCACTGCAGTATTCCTAGAAAGCAAATCTATGTAAAACATCGTTTAAACATATATTTACAAATAAACAAATACTGATTTCGTGTTCATTATATACACATCGTTACGCCTGCATCATGCTGTATTTCTGACATATGCACTACATAGGCTTACAGACCCAGAGGAAGACAGCAGACAGAAGAAAACGTTCAGTTCTGGTCTGAGTTGTTGCAATGTGTTCGAAATGGTCTAGGCAATGAAGGAGCTTCTCTTCCAGCTATTTAGTGGAAATCGGTGCGAATTTTGCATGCTTGTCAATCCAGCAAGGTACAGAAATCATTTAATTCATTTTACAAACGTGACAGAACAGATGTAGCACCATCAACGCGGCTAAATGGATTATGTGGTTCTAGTCAACCGCACACATTTACAAGTAAGCATATATTTTCAATAGACTATTTAACCCAGAAAGTGCCTATACAGTTATGGTGAGGAAAACATATAGTTGACCTGATAGACATAGTAGAAAAAGAATTTTAGGGACTTCTGGCTTGGTTGGAAATTCTGTTGCAGTTTAACAAATCGCATGCATTTGCGTAAATTATTTAATGCAATAATTTTATTTTATTTTATTTTTATTTTTTTGCTTTTAGGCTTTTTGGCTCGAGAAATACGTTGGTCAATGTCATTGTAGCAGTCCAAACAAATAGCCCACAGAAGTTAAGTTTCAGGATTTTGTAAGAGCTTAAAACACTGTGCTGCCACCCCAGTACACAGTGATACATTCGGTTACAAAAATATCAAAAGACATTAACTGTGGCTTTTAATTCATTTTTAAATGTCTGCTGCACGAATAGTGGTCTTCAAAGCAATATTATAATCTATTGGATAATTACTGCAGTGAATTTTAGCCACGCTGTAAAAAAAAAAGTCCTAATTTTACAGAAAATAATTAAACATTTTTTATTGTACTTTCCTTTAAAAAAAACAACAACTACATACAAATCTCTTTAAAATGACAGACGTTATCTGTAAATTAAGTCAACTGTTTTTTTTTAAGTATTATTTCAATACGGATTTTTTTTTTTTCAGTTTTAATAATAGAAAAAATACCATATTTTTTACTGTTTTTTTCTGTTTTTGTGAATTACGTACAACTCTATGTAAAATTACTATAATACATTGTAATTAAATATTAAACTCATTAGATAAAGGTTAATGTCCATACTAAAAATTTAGTGTTTTTCTTTGTAAGTTAGAGGAAAATCATATTAGTTTTATAATACCTTGACATTCAATATTCAGATGAAAATTTAGCATTTTTTTCATGATTTTTGAAAAGATTATCCACAAGAAGTGTTACAGGTAAGGAAGCAGAAACCCCACACTTATATGTAGGCTATAGTATCTGCTTCATGCCTTCAAAGAATGTGAAGAGAATGTAGGAGACTGATACTCAGTGCAGCACCCATGCACACGTTGTAAACGCCACAAATATTCTTTTTGTTCTGATGACATTTGTTCCGAAATATCACCACGGCAATCTAGCCATCACCTTTTTTTAATGCAGGCCTGAATATTCTGACACTAGGATAATGTATTTGCTGTGTAGCTGTTTTAAAGCAGCACTTTAAGTTACATTTTGAGATTTTGCTTATGGGAACGATGGTGTTATTTTTGTACCAAAAACGTTAGCGAAAACTCCACGAACTCTCCGCGTTAACTGTCACATGCAATCAGAAGCTGCAGGTGGAAGCATTCTAATCTTGTTTCTGATTGGCTGATCAACAGCTTGAGGTATTCTAAATACCGCTTAAGACGAAGATATTCTAATTACCGCTTTATTATTGGCGCATTTAAATAAGCGCACGGGTGAGGGCGCGATCTGACGCGAAATTTGTTTATTGCTTAGGTCTCAGACACAGATGTAACGTGATATAAACCAGCCAATCGGAAACAGGGGTCCTTCAAACGTTTAGCGCGCGCAAAAGTGGTCTACAGCCGGTAAACGGTTTCTGTGTAAATTCAGAGGAGTTAAGACACGTTGATGAGCTACAGGTGAGGAGGAAAGCAGTCTCTGAGGGACAGAGGAGAAGACCCTGAAATGTATTGTTTTAGTAGGAAAAAGAATACCTGCAAGCTCAAGAGACATTGACGGCAAAAGGTTTTTATTGTTATTTTAATTCTTATTGTTGTTGCTGTAAACGAAGCATATTTATTTCTCATTTATTAATACTGCCACGTTTGTCTGTCGCATATTTCAGGTGAGTCTCAGGTACCGTTAACATTACTCTGCCATGTCACTGCTGAGAAGCTGCAGAAATCCCCTTATACCTATAAGGGTAAAGAAGTCAAATGGACAGGGAGGTTTAGCGAGCTCTTTAAGAGCATCCACATTAAGAATTTCGAGAGTCAGTGTGTCTACTGTACTCTGAAACCTAACGGCAATATAAGTATTAGTGTCTGACACTGTTAGCCTGACAGGGTCAGAGATGACTTATGTTACATTAACAGCTGCTTTTACTCTCCAAAATGTAAACTTCCACAAACATTGTGTATTTGTACTTTTAAACGACTTATCCCATTCAGTAAATTTATGTCAATACTTCAGTCAAAATAAATGTATATTCATGTAAATATTCTCACATATATAATACAGTATATACATTGACACATCTTGTTCTAATTCAATAGAGATCAATATGTTGAAAACGTATGTATATGTAGCTGCCTGCTTCTGTGTGATATTTACATTAACATTTTCCAGCTCTGATTACTGCCAGTGATAATGAAACTTGCTTACATTTTTAGATTAAACATTTACTATGGAAGAAGAGGCATCCAGTAGAGAGACAAGTCCATAGAGTGCAATATAAGACTACTTTGAATCTTTCCATGGTGATTTAAAAGTTAACTCCTTCAACCTTGGATCATTTTGAGTCCTTTTTTTTTTTTTTTTTTTTTTACTGTGTAGAGATCCTTTCCGTATTATCTCACTTATAACCTTTATTAGCCTGTCAGTGGTCAAAATAAGTTGTTCACACTGATGCACGTGCCTGTTGGATTAAATTGCATTGCATTTGTGTGAATGCTGGTTGTAGCGTTCAAATTTGATACTGGACTGATTCCGACTATGTTCTCTTATACAAAAAAATGGTCCCAGTCTAGTATTAAATATTTCATCACATTGCAGCACAGTGAAATTCTTACTTTGTATATCCAGCGTAACTGAGGTCAGCCCTGATAGCGCCCCTGGAGCAGATGGGTTAAGGGCCCTGCTTAAGACAAAAAGCATTTTTTCAACATTTAGTCTTTTTTGTTCATTGTGTGCTTTACACATTTTATTACATGTGAAGAGTAGCTTTTTATCGATGTGATAAATACCATTTACTTACTGAAATGTTAACGTGTTTAAATGTTGCACGTGTGGGTTTTTATTGTCTCGTGAGCTCACATTATTCACACACATTCTCGTGTGTGTTTTAATGAAATTATAAGTGACACGTGGAAATAAGATTACATGTTACACGCGGTAAGAAAAACATGGTCATATGTGAAATAAAATTACGCAATGAGCTATATGAAAGTACTCGAGGTGACTTGATGTTTTTGTGCCTGTGCAAATCAGCGTGGTTGTAGTCATCACAACGATATACTGCCTGACAAAAACTACCCGAAGACTTTCACCTCTGGCATGCACGGAACTCGGGCAAGTAAAGTTTAAATATGGATGAACGTCTGAAGACTACAGATCTATATATTTTTTATTGTATTTTATTTTTTTATGCTGTTATTTGCAAAACTTAAAATCTTTTATATTTCTTAAAATATATATTTTTTAAATACATTTGTTTGTATGTATTATATACAGTGGAGATCAAAATTAGAGAACAACCTACAATTTATTAAATTTCAGGGTCACTGCTTAGTCCTATTCGAAATGATCTAAACAGGAGCAAAAAAAGCGGACTTTGAGTTTATGAACTCACTTTTCTTACAGGAAAACTGTTCTGAACAAAACTTAATGATAATGGTGCACAGAGGGCGGAGAGGACATTAGAAGAAAAAGAGGCCAGCTCATGATTTTACTTTGAAAAAGGTTTTTACTGAATTGCTGTATGCTTTCAGGCTGTTTATATCTGTACAAGATGCCTCTTTGCCTATGCATTGGCATTAATGCAGTGCATTGGATAATTTTATATTTGAAAGATTTATTAATTATGTTAATCTATAATGTCGAAAAATGTTTTTTTTTTAATAAAGATTACTGATAAACTACCACTAGAATGGCTAGCACTCTGGCCTCACACCTCCAGGGTCGAGAGTTCACGTCCTTGGGTCTTCCTGCAGTCCGAAGACATGCAGATAAAGCTAATTGGTGTTTCTAATTTCTCCATAGTGTGTGGTGCATGTGATGCAATGGTCTGCATTTGGACTAGTGGCAATGCATGTTTTAAAGAAGGAGAGGAAGCTTTTTATCATTATACTGAATTACTTGTCAGTCTGATTATTTCATTTGTTAATAAGTTAATTTTTTCTTTTTTTCTTTAGCTTTATAAAAAAGGCATAGTTCAGATAAGAAAAGGTTGAGAAGTTTACAGAAACATTTCAATGTTAGAGTAACACAAAAGAATAAATAAAACACAAAATTAAATGGATGAACTGTATATGTAATAAATGTCTCTGAGGAATATTTACAGCTTAGTTGTCATGTTTTGTAAGTTCTGAAGCATGTTTTTTGGGCTTTGTGTACAGTTAAATGTGAATGGCAGTCCATTAAAAAATACACACACACACACACACACACACACATATATATATATATATATATATATATATATAATTTATGCACGTTCTAAAGGACAACCCAGAATGGAAGTTTTGTTTGTTTGTTTTCAGTGACATAAGCAACATTTTATGAGGAAAAATCAACTTCTACTTTTTCAGCACTTTGTTTCTCCCTTCGATATTTTCCCTCTCTTTTTACCACAGACAAAACTTTGGCATGCTATTACCAGTCACACCTTTACAAAACTGCGACGAATGGGCGCTTTCAAGACCGGCCTTAAATATCCTGAAGGCAAGTGTATGCAATCCAGGCTAATCAGCCTGGGAAATTAATCAGCCACTCTCACTGTGCGACGCTGGCGCCCTCTGCTGGCTATGTAGCGTGGTTTCTTATTTTTAAGAATCATAATTATTTGAGAAGCAAAGGAGGAACTGACCAATGCTTCATAAAAATCACCCTGCTGTTGATCATTTTCAGCATGCTTTTAAGTGTTTTATGCTTTAATAACAAATGCATATTTGTTTAATAATTTAAAGAAATAAATGTTTTTTTTTCTAGTTATTATATTTGGAAATATATGCTTTCCTTATGAATGCATATGTTCTGAAGTGGCTACAATAAAAATCCTTCCATGTTATAAAAACGCTGCAGCCTGTGTTTCTTCAGTGCAATAATACAGTGCAGTGTCTTCTGTACTTTTGCTGTTCATGTGCAGCCATTTTCCAGGAGACTGTCTGATCCAAGTTTTGCTGTTCATGTGCAGCCATTTTCCAGGAGACTGTCTGATCCAAGTTTTGATGATCATGTGTTTGCATTTCAGATTTCTGCAGTCAGACACTGATCAAGGCTGATCCAGTGTCTGTCTGCAGGAACGTGACATACAAACACATGAAATAATAATACTGACTTTGAATGAACATAGATAGATAGATAGATAGATACTAGAGCAAAGTAACTTAAAACTGAGTCTGAAAAGCAAAAAAAAAAAAAAAAGCTGTAAATGAACTAGGGCTGTTGGAGCCATTCATTGTAAAGTTTCTTTGGCCACTGGGTGGCACTGTGACACAGTATAATGGTAGCACCGCTGTAAGAGCCAGGTGTGTGTTGTTGGTAATTAGGAAGCTCTAGTATAGTGGATGGATATTGTAGTACATTGGTTGATCCCTAGAGGGAGTTGGTTTCTTATTTTGTAAGAGTTTACCAGTGTGTGTGACCAGGAAGAACAAAAACGAATAGCCTACTATGATGACAATGTGTGTACCACTCTGGAAGTTAAGTAAAGTTTGAAACTGAGTTCTGAGTGTCCAAAATTATTTATTACTCCACCTCACGATACCAGAGAAGCACACAGTTTTTGCCCGCACAACAGAGTAGCGTTTGGAAGGAACAATTTATAATTTAATACTGTGTCATTGATTATGGATTGGTACCTTTGATAAATACTCTCAACAGGTAGATTCAGGACGATTGTTAATGGAGCTCAAATAAAGCAAGACATATCATTGCATTGACTTTGTTTTGCATGGTCTCTGTTTCTACGCGTCCAAGAACTTCCTTAAATATTACCAGTGCAGCAGCTTAACGAGGCTGAAGTTAGCTCCTTATTCGCCTCGTTACTAACGAGAGTGTACACGTTGGCGAAAGATGCGCAGTTTATCAATAAAACATTAATTTGGTGGCTTAAACCATTCTGGCCAGGCAAATATGTACTATACCATACCTAGCAGGTACCCAACTATATAGTAAAAGTGAAATTGTCCTGGCCCAGATTGATTTTACACTTTAAATATCAAATGGAAATATGTCATTCTATTATATACAATGCTTGAGATATGTATTGAGATTAATATA
This sequence comes from Clarias gariepinus, assembly GCF_024256425.1. Classification (NCBI taxonomy): domain Eukaryota; kingdom Metazoa; phylum Chordata; class Actinopteri; order Siluriformes; family Clariidae; genus Clarias; species Clarias gariepinus. The sequence continues at coordinate 28,078,819 of NC_071115.1, read as the reverse complement.
TTTTCTGATTTTAGAGTCACCAGGTATATCAGTGCATTTTGCTCTCCTAACATCCTTATAATTTAGCGAGTGTATATAGCAAGTAAGGGATAGGCAAATATTAAAAATATAGTGATTGCTGAATGATTAATACATATGCATTAATCAGTCAGAGCGCTCGATACACTGGAAAATTCTGTTCTAAAGTACCATTTTAAAAATAACAATGAAAAAAATTTAATAAAATGAATTTTCAATTCAAAAGTCGATTTAATAATACAATTAAATAGTCAAATATTTCCATCTTTTTTTAAAGTGTAAAATCAATCTGGGCCAGGACAATTTCACTTTTACTATATAGTTGGGTACCTGCTGTGTATTGTATAGTTCATATTTGCCTGGCCCAGAGAGATTTAAGCTACTAAAATGGATCTAAAATCTTGGAAATCTGGCTTCTTATTCACATCATTGTGCATAATAGAATGACATATTTCCATTTGATATTTATGGATGCACCGAATGTTCGGCAACCGAAATTATTAAGTAATAAGTAAAAAGGCAGAATAAATTTTGCCAAACAATGACGTTTTTAATGACGCGATCAAATAGTAACCCGCGTAGAGTGAGAGGCGCGCGCTTTATGTAGCAAACAGAAAGCACTTTAAAGTGTCAGAAAAAGAGGCAAAAACGGCCGTTTGCGGACACTGTTCTGCTGAATTGTCCAGAGGGGCTCCATCTGCAAAAACGTACAGCACTTCAAGTTTAATTCATCACTTAAAATCAAGACATCCCGAACATCATTATTAAAGATGGCAAAATAAAGTATTTTTTTTATTTTACTAATTTATTTATTTTAAGTTATATTGTGCTTATTTTTGTTATTTGATTTATTTCTCTGAAAAGCAACACAAAATACTAAAAAGCAAATTTTTACTATTTAATAAATAATTAATATAAATTGGCAAAATAAATGGAAAAAAATGCGAAACACCGCGTTCGATATTCGGCCTTCGGACAAGCATTTCATTATTATTCAGCTTCGGCCAAGAATTTCATTTCGGTGCATCCCTATATTTAAAGTGTAAAATCAATCTGGGCCAGGACAATTTCACTTTTACTATATAGTTGGGTACCTGCTAGGTATGGTATAGTAGACATATTTGCCTGGCCAGAATGGTTTAAGCCACCAAAATAAAGTTTTATTGATAAACTGCGCAGCTTTCGCCAACGTGAACACTCCCGTTAGTAACGAGGCGAATAAGGAGCTAACTTCAGCCGTAGAGTGAGACGCTGAGCAATAAGAAGCCAAACGAATCGGAAGCTGCGAATAAGGAGCTAACTTCAGCCTCGTCAGCAGCTTATTGGAAAGCTGTTACAAGGGCTGTAGCTATCAAATATTTTAGTAATCGAGTATTCTAACCAAAAATTTTATCGATTAATTGAGTAATCAGATAAAATGTAATTTTGCTTAATTAAACAGTAACGTAAAATATATAAGAGAAACAAAGATTAATTGGTTTTCTTTTTAGAAAAATCTACTGTTATTTTTTAAATGCGTACAGCATTTTATTAAAAATAAACATTGTCATTATGCACAATACAAGGAAAAGCTTAAAGTTGACTGAGATAAATTAAGTGCATTACAGTGTTATACTGATCATTCTTATTTTAAAGCCTTTTCTCAGATGCAAAAACTAAAAAAAGGTATTTCAAATGACTTTAAGTGTTAAAAAACGAACACACATTAAAATAAATAATTATACAAAAACACTAAGGTGTGCAACTTAACTTTCAGAACTGAAAAGTTTCAAAATTTACTGACAATTTCTGTCGTTTTTTCTTGCTGCTTTCTTCTTCTCTTGGTTCGCTGATAACTATATTGCTGCCTTCCATTTTGCAGCCCTTAAACACACCGCTAACTGTTTGCGTCTCTTTCCGCTTTTGTGGGTGACGTAAGCGATTCTTCTTCGTCGGTGTTTACTGGCAGCTTGCATCCAGAACAAATAATTGTGCAAAAACATAACACATTTAAAATGTATGAAAAGAAGCTTTGAGGCAGAAGATTTGCCGCGATCATTTTTTCTAATCGAATTACTCGAGGAATCGTTTTAGCCCTAAAATAAACACAAATTTCTGGTGAGCTGTTGAGCTATGCAATTGTATCAGCATTTAAAACTCAAACTCAGGATTTCCTTGATGACATGGCATGCCCACTAGTCAAAATATTCAAAAGATATATATGAAGAGAAAAAGCCTTCTGTATGATTTATTTTGTCAGGTCATTAACTGCTATTTTTATAGTAATTTGCTAACGTGGCTTATACATTCCCCTGCCTATGTACTGGACTGTGATTCATATAAATAAATACACGAACATTCCTGATTCTGCTTATGTTAGAAATACTTTTCATATATTACTTTTTATTTGCTTTATTATGTACAGAATGTTATTGTATCACTTTTGCAGAAGAATCAAAACAGAGCAATCATTTCATGTGTAATCTGAGAATAAAGCTGGAAATCATTGCAAACTGTAAAGGCTGTGTTAAAAAAACCTAAGATTTCTTTATAAAGGCTGATCTCTAAAGGCTTTAAAAATAAGTAAAGATCAAAAATAGATTGAATTACAGTTTATAACTATCTTAGAATAAGAGTTATGTTTACTGGTCCTTTGGTTCTCCTTTATAAATGTGAAGGAAAAACTCTCAGCCATCTTAAATATTATATTTTAATGTTATCCTAATTGTCACTGACATTAACAACAAATTCTTTCCCATGCAGTATGATCCCATGCAGTATTCCACCTGTTACATTAACCACTACAGAAAATGTCAGTAGCATCCTGCAGCCCCTCAGAAAAGGTGCCGACCCAGTTTCTTCTTATACATAAAAGTTTCATTTTACACTCCATTAAATTATGCAAATTTGGTCCCCACTCTCAATTGAATAAAGTTGAACCACCAAAGAGCAGATTCCATGAGTACAGCCTCAACTGCCACCATGTTGCTAGTTTATTTCCTGGTGCTGCTTAACGTGGCGTCCTGTAAGTTCATACATCTGTTTAAGTGTCCATTGTTATACATTTTATCTTTCTTGATGAGATCTTTAAGACATAACATTATTGTTTGTTTTATTTTTATTTTTATTTATCACAGGTGTACTTGGTGCAATTGATTTTGTTCAGCCAGGTCATGTCACTGTCCAGCCTGGACAGACATTGACTATTGGATGTAAAGTGTCTGGATATAGTTTAACTGACAGCAGCTACTGTACAAACTGGATCCGTCATGCTACAGGAAAAGCTATGCAGTGGGTTGGATACATTTGTAGCCGTGGTAGCACAGGGTGCACTGATTCACTGAAAAACAGGTTCAGCATCACTCAGGATACCTCCAGCAACACAGTGACTCTTCATGTACAAAAAACCTTAGACCAACCTTGTGTCTTTGATCATAGTCAGCTTTCTGTAAATGTTCTGTAAATACAAGACATCATAATGCTCACATAATGTACATTGTGGAATATTAACATGATGTAAAAGAATAGAATAGAGTGTTACATGACAGTTTGACAGTTTTTTCCATTTTTAGTGTAGTGGTTAGCACTGTCGCCTTGTACGACCAGGGTCCGGGTTTGGTTCCCGGTCAGGCTCGATTCCCATCTCTGTGTGCATGGAGTTTGCATGTTCTCCCCGTGCTTAGTGGGTTTCCTCCCACAGTCCAAAGATATGCAGGTTAGGCGTTCTCAAATTGCCCGTAGTGTGTGAATGAGTGTGTGTGTGTGCCCTGCCATGGATTGTCACCCTGTCCAGGGTGTACCCTGCCTCGTGCCCTAAGTTTCCTGGGATAGGCTCCAGGTCCCCACAACCCTGAAGACAGGATAAAGCAGTACCGAAAATTAATAAGTAAATTGAATCGTTAGAGTTCAGTCTTTTACACACTTTGGTGGTACTTATTAATATATGTTTTATCGTAACTAAAAAATTCATCTTATTAAGCTTTGTCTTTACAAGACTTCTCTTGTTTTCTTTAACCAGACATCTACTGTGGAGGATTGGGTCAGACTGGTGACAGATAGCTTTTTGGAGCTTCAGAAAGAGCATGAACAAGCTGTTGAAGTTGCTGTGGTTGGAGGGTGCTGTAGTCCTTGATGGCCTGGGTGACTATGCAGCAACTTTAGGAGTGATGAAGCCTATGAAGCCATACAGACAATTTTCTATTGGAATTGGAGAGACATGCTCCCCTCAGATTCACATAATCAGAAACAAACTCTTGTTGTCATCGTCTCTTTTTTTGTGATACATTGAGAAAAAAAGTATCCAAAAGTCAAATCTTTGCTAGTTTTAAAAAAAATGGTTATGATATTTTAATATAAAAGAATCAGTAAGGTGCAAATGAGTGTGTAAGTGAATATACAATATGTGTGTATGTGTGCCCTGCAATAAATTGGCACCCTGTCCAGGGTGTACCCTGCCTCAGTACTGATGAGTGAGTGAAAATCAGTAAGAGACTGATAAGTACCTGGAGTTATTCAGCTATTTTATTGGCCTTTAAGCAAAATAAATTCTGTATTTTCCTGTTTTCCTGTTCACTGTATTAACTTTGACTAGTTTTGGAAGAATAAAGTTTTAAAAAATGTTTGCATGTTTTGCTACATGAACAGGATAAAATGGGAGACAACTTCTTGAATAGATGAACAGTTGGGCTATGTAAACCCTAGAGAAATATAATTTATTAAACCTACAACCAATACTAATTAAGTTAACTTAAATATTTAAATTACAAGTTGAGTCAACTTAAAACTTTGAACTGGGTACACGTTGTGTCTACTAAACAGTAATGTGAATTTTTCTTTTGGTTAACAAATTTTTCTACTTAAAAAAGCTGTGCAACTAGTTATTAAACTTTTTAAAGTTTTTTTTTACAGTGTACACACACACACACACAGAGCCCTGCGCGAGCAAGCACACACACACACAAAGCCCTACGCGAGCAAGCACACACTTACACACAGAGCCCTGCGCGAGCAAGCACACACTTACATACAGAGCCCTGCACGAGTGGGCACACATACAAACAAACACAAAATAAAAGATGCTTTATGCACACACACACACACACGCCTGAAAGAGAGAAGAATCATTGGCTCAATTGTGATTACATGACTCTCGGCGTCAAAACAAGAAGCATATGCGTACTCATATATCAAGACTCACTCATTTATCAAGTCAAAATGTAGAAAACAATAATGTATGTATTATATTTTACATTAGGCAACATTGTAAAACAGAATAAAAATGTAAGGTGTGTATAACATATTTAAATGTTTACCCCTCCCCTTTACAAAACAAAACAATGTTTTTGTACAGTCCTCTTACAGGTTGTACCACTGTGGGTCTTTGCACAATAATAAACAGCCGTGTCTTCTGGCACCAGGCTATTGATATCTAAGTAAAGCACGTTGTTACTCGTGTCTCTGGAGATGCTGAAACGAGTTTTAAAGGAAGATCCAGAGTCTATGCTTCCACCACCCCATATGATCCCAATCCACTCCAAGCCTTTTCCTGGAGGCTGTCGGATCCAGCCTGTGCCATAGTCAGTGAGGGCATAGCCAGAAATCTGACAGGACAGTTTCACAGAGGCCCCAGGTGGTTTAACCTCAGCAGGAGACGAGGTCAGACTGATGCCATGAACATCTGTGAAAAGGAGAGAAAAACATACAGAAGCTATTAAACACACTTTAAGTCAGGATGAAATATAAATTGATGAGAATGGGTGTAAGGAGAAGTGAGAAAGGTGTGGAGAGCCATGTTTACTCACAGGGAACAGATGATATCAGAAGAAGAAAAAAACAGCTCATGATTCCTCTGCTGTACTCAAACCAAATACAGAGGCTATGGTTTTTTGCAGTGTATTTATATCTGTCTGAGGTTAAAGAGGTTTGCATGCACAGTTGAATGAACAGTCATTATGGTAATATTTCTAGGCTTTTATGTTATAAATAAACATGTCTACACTGTGTTCCAAATTATTACGCAAATTATATCTTTCTCTGATTTTCATAATTAGCTAATGCAAATGACAGTCAGTATAATTTTCAAGTCATCAACCATTAGGGTATAATTCAAATTATATTGAACAAACCTCCTAATGATAATATTTATAAAAAAAAAACAAAAAAAAAAAAAAAAACTAAAAACGCACTGTTCCAAATTATTATGCACAACAGAGTTAAAACATTTTATAGGTTGTAAAGAACTGAAAATAGGCTTTTGTTGAATTTGCAACATTATAAGGTCATATTTACTGAAATCAAAAGGTATTTAAATAAAAAAACATCCTAAAAGGGCATGTTACATCTTAACATAGGACCCCTTCTTTAATATCACCTTCACAATTCTTGCATTCATTGAACTTCCCAGTTTTTGGACAGTTTCTGCTTGAATTTTTTTGCAGGATGTCAGAATAGCCTCCCAGAGCTGCTGTTTTGATGTAAACTGCCTCCTATTCTAGATCTTTTGCTTGACGATGCTCCAAAGGAGTGGGGTTGAGGTCAGGGGAAGCCACAAATGTCTTCACAGTACACTCTAAAAACAAATGGTGCTATATAGCACTAAAAGTGGTTCTTTGGCTCGTAATCATAGGGGAACCACTTTTAGTGCTATATAGCACCTATTTTAAAAGGTGCTATATGGCACCCATGTCTAATGGTTCTATGTAGAACCATCAGATGTACCATATAGCACTTTATTACTTCAACAAAAATGGTGCTCAATAGAAACAATCATAGGGGCTTGTAATCATAGGGAAACTTTTTTGGAACTTGACACCCACTCTTGAAGCTATGGCACAGTTGTCAAATGGTGCTATATACCATTACAGGTACCTGTTTGATCTAAAAGTGCTCATTATTCCAAATACAACCATAGATAAGTAAATGTGCTCATAAATGACACTTTTATTTAAAAGATGAATTATATTCAATTATATCATATCATTCAATCTAAACATAAAAATACATAAATAATCTTAAACTTTAAAAGCCTTATAATTTATGACAAGTCAGGAAAGAAATATATATATTAATAAATAAATAAATAAATAAATAAAAATATACACACATATGCATTAGAATAGAACTCGCAATGCAACAAGGTTTACAAACACTTACTGTAGCCCTGTAATTCGACTGAGTAGTGAGTGAAATGAAAAAAACTTCTTAAACACAACCAACTGCAAACGTAGTTGTATATTCTAAAGTCTAGCAGTGTCTTTAATTGTTGCAGTGCACTAAGCCCTTCAGGATTTCTTAAACAGGAGAAAGTGGAACTAGAAAGGCCAAAAGATGCAGAAAGAATATCGACTCCTAATCTACTCACAGACTGAGTTGTACACCCTTTTTACAGTGACAGGAAGTCTAGCTGCATCTTTCAATTTCAAAACAACACACTCCAAAAAGGTCAATGTCTTTTTTAGTCCTTTAGGATACTCGATTCCAAATGCAAAATATATGCACAACAGGAGGCCCAGTGCCATTGAGATGTCCTCGCTTTCATTTGTAATCAACTGGCCATCCAACATGAGAACAATATGGTCATACTGCATGGGATGGCCCTCTCTGCAGCCCTTAAGCAGCATCTTAGGTGTTTGGATGTCAGAAGGGCTGGTCTGGGCATGGCCCTAAGGAAGAGGGCATAATAGCATTAACCATCTTCTCATAATTAAAGGAAAACATTTGAAGTTAAATACTAATCATTTTACCTCAATCTACACAAAGTACACCATGACAAAAAAAAAAAAACAGAATTTTAAAAATGTCTACATTTATCAAAAAAAAAAAAAAAAAAAAGAGAACATAATAGATCATTTGCTTAAGTCCAGTTAGGCGTTGATCTACCACTGAAATTATTTTAGAAACATCCGTATCTTTTTCCCACTTTCTGCAACTCTCTAACAATTTTTTTGGTCATAACCCATTTTATGTTTACTCTGATTACAAAAAAAAAAAAAAAAAACTAATATTTGCAATTAAATAATTTTCATAATTTCCAAAAAATGTGCAATAAGTGTAGGGCTTTGATTAGATTATGCTTCACACACTTTCATCAAGTGTTTATGGCTCACCTCAACTTCAAAAAGCAATCCTGGGTCCTCCTTGAACAGTGCAGGCAAGAGCAAAATAGCTGCTTCCAACTGTAGGCCTTCAAATAAAGTAACATCAAGACAGGGTGTGTAAGACAGGGTGTAACAGGTATGATCTCAGGTCAATAGGTAGGGTGTCAGTCAGTGTACCTGAAAAGCAGTGTAGATTTAATTACCTTTTTTCATTCTGCCATCTACACAGTCCTCAATTTTGCACCTGAACTTCTCTTTCAGGGGACTTCGTGAAACTCGAAGGACTTGAGGTGCCATTACAGCGAGCTGTGTTAGAATTTGTTGGTCCACATCAACAGTGGTGTGGTCTCTCATAATCCAAAGAAGCTTATGTTAAGATAAAAGGCAAAGTAGAACAGACATGTATTAAAATATAGTCAACTCAATGAAAGGAGGCAATTAACACACTGTTGTACTTACTATTTTGGCCAGTCTGAAACACGGGAACTCCGAGAGAGTCTCCTCTGTGCTGTGGTTGGACACAAAATTTCTTTGGTAGCATTTCACCAGTGCCATCTTTTCTTTGATGAGCTCTAGATTTGGTCGAAGCTTCTCTGTTTCTTCCTTAATTACTCTCAGATGTTCCTTGATGCTTCGATCATCTTCTCCGGCATCAACCTATTAGGGTAGATAATTGTTATAAATGGGGGTTGTCAATAAAAATGACAAAAAAAACAGATGACTTCTATGGACTAAAGGAAACTGAATAAAAAGTTTGAATGACTACAACATATGAGACCAACAATCTTTAATGAGGAGAAAAGGCCTACTGGTCAGTCTGCACAGACTTAAGTTTTGAACGGTACAAAATATAATCCAACTTGTCAAATTAAAGGACAAATAAGCATTTTTGAAGCAGGGTCCTATTTATAGCAGCACAGTGCCAAGTTTCTCAATACTAAAGCGATCAGTGAAATTATGGCTTGTGCCAGTCAACTGTGTCATGTAATGTTTAAATATGCCTGCATCAAAAATTTACCAGAATACAGAATAATTTACGTGCGACACTGCGGAGTGGAAAATTATTCAAACCCTAATTCTGCCTCAATTATACAATATACAGTTATACTTCTGACAATGATTTCTTTAAAATGTTTTGTCCAATGTCCATGGATTACTGCAGAAATTGGAGTAAAAGATTAGTGCAATGTAAGTATTTTACTGTGGTGCGTGGATTCGTTTCAGCCGTCTCATGAGGCCGCTTCCTTCCTGCCCATCTCGCTTTAATTCGCTGTATTTCAGCATTGGCAACAAGTGGCCTCCTTTCCTTCTTAAATTTGTTTTTCAATGATTCAAGCAAAGAATCCTGTGAAACAAAAAAAAGGGGAAAAGAGATTGTAGATTTAATAAAACATTTAAATTCATGCTAATGCAGTCATAGCCACATAAAAAAAAAAGAAAGTGTGTCATTTTACTCACAGAATGTTCATTTTTGGGTGAACTATCCCTTTAAAAACTTATGTTGTTGTATACACTTTTTGACCATCTACATTTTGAGTACACACATACCGGCAATATATTCTTGAAGAGTTTGACTAGATGTAAAAACACAAATATTTACTTAGTGGTAGTTCACCCAAAAATGAAAATTCTGTCATCATTTACTCACGCTCTTGTTATTTTAGACCTGTATGACTTTCTTCTGCAGAACACAACAGAAGATACTTTGAAGAATATTGTTGACTGGCATCCACTCACTTGCATTGGTTTTGTGTCCATACAACAGGAGTGAATGGGTGCCATTGCTGTTTGGTTACCAATTTTCTCAATTTAAATAAATATCTTTTTTTATATGTTTTGCGAAAGAAAGTCATCCATGTTTGAAAGCCTTCTAACTCATAAAATGTTTATTACTCATTTTTGAAACTGAAAGTCATTTTCTTAATCAATACAGCATTGAAACAACGTTTACGGCGGGGTAACCCTTTTAAAAACATTAGAGTCAGGCTAAGTATCAACTTGTAGCCAATCAGCCTGCATTGCAAAGCACATTTGAGGGCGGAGCAATGCAGGAAGGGGCGTGTCACTTTTGCGTAGTAGTGTGTTTTGTTGTCAATTAAAATAGAGCTTAAATTCAAATGAAAACTTACATATCCGCTCCCAATACTTTCTCTAAGGAATGGGTAATCTGTTATCAAGGTTGACAGAAGTCCAATATACTGAAGATGAGTTGGATACCTAACAGGAAAATCAGAAGGAGAAAAGCATAAAAGCAAAAGCAAAAAGGTGTTAGTAACTATCACCCACAACAAAGACGCACCAAAACTTCTAGGGGTAGCCACACATGTATAGCTGTTTGGCATGTGGATTTGATTTTAAAGTTCACACAACTGTGCTACCCCTAAAAACAAAAGGAGAAAAAACTAGCAGATTTTTATGTTACATTATGACTCTCTTGGTTATGTACTTCTAGGAAAAATTATGTATTGTCATGAGCTTTAATCCAATTAGAAAGACTAGTAGTAGCAACTTACATTGTTTTCATACTAAGGTGGTCAAAAAGAGTTTGAATCAATAGAGTCCGTAGTTTTGTTTTGCTTGCACTCTTCAGATCAGAATCTCTTCTGTTTATGGCCATCCTCAGCAACACTGGAATCACTAAAGAGGTATCTGGATCAGACTGCACTTGGCTGGAGTGATCACTCCTTTTTGGAGGGTGCTCTCTGTGGAGAAGAATTAGATGGAAGAAAATGGAAACTGAAGAGAGACTTGGCCATCAAAAATAGAATAAAAATACATTTAGCAAATTAGCAGTTAGCAAAACACTGTGACAGTGCTGTGTTTAGACAAATGGGATACTGTTCCAATTACCTGCTCGTTGGTGTACTTTTAAGTATTTCCAACTGGACCAAAAACAGACTCTGTTTGCGGATGACTGGAATGAGCCTCTCAGACATCCTCTCTGAGATCACAGCAAGAGTGGCTCCATCTATCTCATGTTCTGGGCATGAGAAATCATTTAATAAAATGTTAAATTAATCATATCAAGCACTGAGAATAGCAAGCATTGTTGTGAATTAACCATTTAAACAATTAAACATTTTACTGTGATTTGCAGAGCTACTTTCCAGAGAGTGGCACAATCTTGAGATCAATGGGTATGCTGTAGATCTATTTAGAGCTAAATTAATGACGTTGTAACCTACAGTAGCAAACGTTCCTATGGCATAGCTGGTTAATAACAAAGCAAAGCTTGACTGGCATACTACATTAATAATACCAAGATTCCTCTTGGTGTTCATTACTGCAAACAAACAAATCACTAAATTTGAAACAATTTGGAGATAAATTGGTATATCTCACAGGCCGATGAAGCAGTGTGATGTACAGGTTGTCCTCTTGATTGGTGTATGCATCAAGTGCATGGAAGTCAGTTTCCTCTCCAGGTGTGATGGCCACCCACTCAGTTGTTGATTGGACACCACAGGCATGCAGATGCTCGGAGAAGCACCAAGTTTTGTAGAGTCTTCCGCACAATTTCCACTTACTGTTGTACTTAACAATATGTATAATTTTTTAAAAAATTGGTATTTCCTCAGCATGCACAAGGTCCAGAATCAAGAAATCTCCAGTAGTGTATTTGACTCTGTCATATACCAATTGTTTGGTTTTCCAGAGTGTCTCACTTAGTTCAGCGGTGTCCTCTGCAATAATCTTCCTAAGCTCAAAGGGTAGTACACGCAAAGGTATCTCTATAAAAGAGAATGAGACATCTTCCAAGCCATGGTTTCCAGTTGATTGTGCTTCCCAACACTGGCGCATTTGATAACGCTTTGCCAGAGTCTTTGCAATATTCTGGTAATTGTTTACAATTGATGAAACACGCTTAAAGTACTGGTGTTTGGCCTCATACCGGAGACACCAATGGGCTCTCAGTGGACCGTACTGTTTGATTAATCGAGGATAATGAACCAGAAAGTGAATCTTTGGAGTGAAGTCGTCAGGGAAAAGCCTTTGAAAACTCTTCAGAAATTCTGTGATTAGAGTAGACAGCGGGCTCAGCCAACTTGTTTTAATCACAGGTGCCAGTACTATGTCACATATAGATCGAAGTAGCAAATAGAAAGCCCAGTAAGCGTTTTCCTGAGGGACGAAACTTCCAATCAAAAAAGGTAAGAGTCGGAAAAGGGTCAATTTTTCAACTGCTTTTCCTGGGATGACACCTTTGTGCAGTGCAGAAGGCTTCAGCAAAACAGGACGGTGAGTGATATCGTTTTGTCCAAAGGGGAACTGTTGTAGCTGGTCATTAAACTGCTCCAATGTAACCAGTCTTTCACAGCTAAGCTTTAGCAAGACTAATTTCAGAACCCGTGGAATGACCCCTTCAAGAACATCGTGCATCAAATCGGGTGGAAAGGATTCAGTAACCTCAAAATGAGACAGGTTATCAAAAGGGCAGCGTCCAGTAACACCATATAAGGATTTACAATTTGTTGCTTGTAAATGTCTACGATGTGTGTCAGGAGTCCGGAGAATACACTCACTTTCCTCAGTTATGTTACCAATGTCACTGTGGTGGCACAAACAAAAACGACAGATCCGTCCTTGACTAAAGCAAGTATTGAAGCCAGCCAAAGAATGGGCTGATAAATTGTCAGCACAAATGGAAATCACAGAGCCTTTGAAAATGCAGGACTGGCACTCACCGTCAAGTGATATGCCATGGCACTGAAGTTCACAAATGTCACGAAGAAGAGGTTGCAAAATTTGCTCATAACCATACTTCTGAAGAAATCGGTTTCTCACAAGTACAGCCACATGTATATTTTGAAGACTGGAACGATACTTTAGAGGAATATTTCCAAGAACAAAGTAGACGCATGAAATTTTGTGAATCTGCTTTTTGGATCCTAAGCAATTTAAAATTTCAAATTCATCAGTATATAACTGGAGACTCAACTGTCTCTCAAAGCAGTCAAAAAATGTGTGCTGCTGAAAAATTAATCCATCTGTGAAGTCTTTAAGTGTTTCTCCATCAAAAACTATGTCTTTTACAACAAAATGAAGAACATCGTCTCTTTTCAGAATGTTTTTTAAAACTTCCAAAATGGGAATGTACTGAAAAGTCTCTTTTCTTCCTGTTGAGTCATATCCGAGTAAATACTCAACTGGTTCAATTAACCCAAACTCTTTTATACAGTACCTTTCGAACTGATAATCTGATTCGATAACATCAAAACACTTCCCCAAGAGGTTGTCTTCAACCAAGGACTTTAAGTTGGAATGATTGCCAATGTTGATACTTGTTTCTTTAAAACAAAACTGTAGAAGCTCCCTGGACTGTTTATTAAAGAGGTCAACCAGTGTTTTCACATCATGTGTAATATTATGCCGAACAGTTTTGGGGAGGATGTGCTTCTCTTGAAGTTTTAAACAAAACAATGCAAAATGTCTCTCAATTAGTGATTTGAACTTGCTTATTTTTTCAGAAAAAGAGATATTTGGTTCCTCAGAATCACAAGTCTCCTCCAAATGATTAATAGTAGTTAAAGTGCCTGGAGCCTCTTGATTGTTCTCAGAGTCGTTTCTCAAGATTTTATGAGCCCGAAAAACATGGATACGTAAAGAACTCACTCTTTTGTACCTTTTTTGGCAGCCACTGTGTCCACATACAACATAGAAATTTGTCTCACTCTCATGAAAATACTGCAGGTGTCTGAGGTATTTGTTGTAAGTTAATGTTCTTACATGGCAGTTAGGGCACTGGTACATCAATCGCAAATTCAGAATACTTGAACCTCACCCACAAAAGTTTCACAGAATTGCCCCAATTCAATATCTTTTAGCCATTGGCAAACATGGAAAGTCGTCCAACACATAAAGTCTGCCATAACCTAAAAAGAAAGAGAAAAAAAATTACCAAACCAGAAATGTTAATTAAACTTTCAATAAATAATATTTATAACTAAGTTCAAGTAATGCGATCATTAGAAAAGTAGTTCAACAACAAAGACATTCAGATACACATATTTCACAGTCGGAATATCAGATATTTCATGACATAGTTAACAAGTTTGACAATATTTCGAATAAAAAGAAAACATCATTTAGACAGCCGCTGTAGCTCTGCGGTGTGTCGCTTGATAGCAGTGCAAGCGCCACCATGGAGATATTGAAGTAGTACGGCCTAACGGTCGCCAATTAACACTGAGGGGTCATTCTGAACGTTTTACATTTACGTGTGAAAGGGTTAAATAGATCAAATAAAACTAGCATAGGGTCATTGAATATCTTTAATCCAGATAATTCATTATTCAGTATTTGTGAATTTGTCAAAAAAAAAAAATGTAAACATATTTCCGTTACGTTAACTGAACCCTCCCTCGAGCTTGTTTGTCTCAAGTCGGTTAAGGTTAGACCAAATGCCTTTTAGTAGCATATCTCTGGTTAAAAACGAACTACTGCAAAACGTCAATGGGAAAGTATTCGTTTAAATAACTTGCAGGTTGATTTTACCTCAGTAAGTTAAGGTTAGTGTTTGGCCCGGCTTCGTCACAAAACGCGGTAACGTTACAACGTTTGCAAGCAACAATTAAATATTTGCCCTGACAAATAACAATTAATTTCTGTGGCACTCACCTCGAAAAATATGTGCCTATTTCTCCCACTGCAGTATTTCTCCTGGTTTTGTTGGGTCCAACGACGAAATTTTCTCCTGAGGGAAACTCGACGCTCGCGCACTATGAGTACAATTTAATTTCAAACAATGGTGTGATAAGGTGAAATAAACTTACAACTTAGTTTTTAAACAGAATGTTTTAAATCACAAAACAAAATATTAAATTAAGTGAATTATTTGACTACATAAATAATACAAAGCGAAGATGATATATGAGTATTTCCGGTAACGCTTTAGATTACAACCTGCAAAGAACTACGTAAGTAAACTGAATTAACGGTGTATGTTTCTGCAATTATAGTGTACCTATAAAGAACGTACACGTAGGCATGAGGTAATTAAATTTGGGTAGTAGGGGAGTAACAAACCAGATATGCAACATGCAAAGAACTATATAAGTATACTGAATTTACGGTGTACGTTTCTGTATTTATAGTGTACTTTTTAGTACGTATGTGTAGGTATAAGAGAAAAATAGGCTATGTTACGTTTTGGTAATTCAGGGGTAACAACCAGATATGCAACCTGCAAAGAACTGCGCAAGTAAACTGAAGTTACAGTGTATGTTTCATATTTATATTGTACCTACGTGTAAGTATAAGGGAGCAATATGTTACGTTTGGGTAATACCGGGGTAGCAAACAGATATACAAATAATTTATAATGGAATTACTTAAAAACATAACAGGTACCTGTTCTATTAAATCATAAGTTTGGTGTATCTATATGTAAGCTTTTTAAAATTATTGGGGAAATATACTCTTGTTCCATGTAGTTACAGGGTAAGTGTGACATCTGCGGGCTGTAAATTAGAGTGGCGATTGTTACCCCTTGTTTAAGGAAGTTACAGGGTAGGTTCAATACATAAACACACAATCTGAAAATATATAAGCACCTTAACGACCCCAAAGAACCACTGAAGAACCGCTGAAGAACCAGACAGGGGCTTGACCGGTTCTTTATACACTAACGGTGCTATATAGCACCACAATCACACCAAAGAACTGCTGAAGAACCACTGAAGCACCATTTTTTTTCTGTGTGTATGATGATCACGCTTAAGTTTTCGTGAAATATCTAATGTTTTTATTCCTTGTCCAAGGTATTGCACTATTTGACGCTTTTCGGCAGCAGAGATCTTTTTCTTTCCCATATTGTTTGAAATCTGTGGCCTGCTTAATAATGTGGAACAACCTTTTTCAGTACTTTTCCTTTAATTGTAAAAAAAAAGTAATTACCACAGGTGTCTGAGATTCATTTCAGTGATTCAAAGAGCTCTGAAAACACAACACCATCCATGAGTTTTATTTAAAAACCAAACACTTAATGTTTATGACACTTACATCCAATTTGCATAATAATTTGGAACGCGGTGTAAAACAGACCTTTTAAAAATTAGAACGTAAATGGCATCAAACTAAATTGTTAGTATTCCAAATAGCATGGAAGAAGAGCATCCTGAACTATAAAAAAGCTCTTAGTGCTGCTAGATCATTGTATCTCTCCGCTCTTATAGAAACTAACAAAAATAATCCTAGATTTTTATTTAATACTGTAGCAAAATTAACTAGAAATAATACCACCACAGAATCTCCACAACAACATCATGCAATAGTGAGGACTTTTTTCGTAAATATTAGGAAAAGATTTATGCTTTGAAACCAGACAATTTAATGCAGATGTTAAACTAACCACATCACATCAGAACCTAGAATACTTTACTCCCCTTGCAGAGAATGAACTAGTTTCACTCTTGGCTTCTGCATAATCAATAACCTGTGAATTAGATCCTATACCAACACATTTTCTCAAGCCGATATTACCAGCAATAACAGAACCCCTGTTGAAAATAATTAACTCTTCACTCGGGGGATGTGGGTATGTTGCAAAATCTTTCATATTAACAGTTATTAAACCAGGCTGACCTCTCTCTTGGCCTCTGATCAGGGTTGCACTGTAACTTTAAATGGCCTTTCTGTTCCATCAATTGCAACGGTAAAAGACCTCGGTGTGATTCCAGCCTTTCATTTGAAGCACATGTAGATAATTACCAGGATAGCATTCTTTCACCTCAAAAATATTGTCAAGATAAGGAATGTCTGGTTGTGCAACTGGGTGTGTAAACAAGCTTCAGTTAGTCCAGAATGCAGCAGCGAGAGTCCTCACTAGAACCAGAAGATAGGAGCATATTAACCCTATTTTATCCACACTGCATTGGCTCCCTGTGAAATTTGCATCGATAATACTACTTTTGATGTATAATGCATTAAATGGTCTCGCGCTGGAGTATCTGAATGAACTGCCAGTGTCTTACGATCCGCCACACCTACATCGATCAAAGGATGCAGGCTGCTTGTCAGTACCGCGTATTATGAAAAATAAAGCTGGGGGCAGAGCTTTTTCTTATAAAGCCCAAAAGTTATGGAATACTCTTCCAATTAATGTTTGGGACTCAGACACAGTCTCAGTGTTTAAGTCTAGACTAAAAACCTATTTATTTAGCCAAGCATTTTTGTAAATTGTCCTTAGGTAGAGGAGCAGATCTGAGTGGACATAGAGTATTATGGTGAACTGATATGTTTAGATGCTGTCTTCTCCACGCTCATTGATGACTCAATGAAGTGAAGTGATTGATAGATTGCTTTACATTCCAGGGAGCCCTCATGTCTGTGTTTCCTTCTGGCTCTCCCTTTTAATGATGCTGTTATAGTTAGTCCTGCCTCTCTATCGAACTATACAGTACATGTCACTCCTGAGTTGCCAGTGATCCAGACCCCTCTAGCACTCTGGACCTGTCCAACTCGTCCTGGTGTCCCGATTCTGATTGGAGAGCTCGTCACATGGATGCCCCGTGTGCTCTGTCTGGGATGCGTGTGGTGACTGGGGATGATCCACTTTTCCACGAAGACGGTCCTGGCCTCGGCTGATGAAGACAGCTGTTCAATGAGAACTTGTGACTGCAGTCACTCGATAGTTCTGGACTGGAATTTTCTACAAGTCTACCTAATGAACTGGACTCCATTTTAATATAAAGTCATCAACTGTTATATTGAACTGCCAGCCGCCTAAAACACAGTATGACTGCAGATTAATCACTGCTACAGTATCTGCTATCACCAAAATGAGGATGGGTACCCTGTTGAGTTTGGTTCCACTCAAGGTTTTCTCCTATTGCCAACCTAGGGAGTTTTTCCATGCCACTGTTGCCTCCTATAATTTTGACTCATACACATTCACATTTCATACAATCTTCCATAATTTCTTTTGATTGTGTTAAGCTGCTTTGCGACA
Source organism: Clarias gariepinus (assembly GCF_024256425.1). Lineage (NCBI taxonomy): Eukaryota > Metazoa > Chordata > Actinopteri > Siluriformes > Clariidae > Clarias > Clarias gariepinus. The sequence goes on along the minus strand of NC_071115.1, from coordinate 28,060,777 downwards.
ATAACAATTGTTAAAAGCGCTATACGAATAAAATTGAATTGAATGTTGTAGGCTTAAATCTTAGGATCTTAGAAATCTTTAAAATTCTTAAAGCTGAGAATTTTCTTAGAGGAATTTAAACTGTTATTGCTTAAAGCCAAAAAGGAGAAATACAACTATACACTAAAATGAATAAATAATGTTTATAATAAGTCTATAATGCCAGGTTGGTCATTGTGCACAGTTATATATGCATAGCACATCACATAAGTGGATTAAAAATGAAAGAAATTGTATATATGTTGAGGCTTTTTATGATTTTTTTTTTTTTTTGCATTAATGAAAGGAGCCTCCAGTGCCAGCTCTTTGTAACAGCCAGCAGTAAAGACGTAACCAAGTTTGCAAAAAGTAATGAATCAGAATTCATAATGAAAGTCTTTGTAAATGTCACGAGTGATTAGAAAGAGAAAAAAGAGGCAGATGAGGTACCATCTGTTGTTACTGCTTTTATGTAAGTAATCGTTTCATAACATTGCTTGTATTGTTAGAATTGTCCTTATTTGTTTCTCTTTCCTGACCATGCCTGAACCTCTTTTGTACCTTGCTTTTATTGTTTTTTCTTATCCTTCTTTTCATTTTCCCCATCTACTATTTTTCTTCCTCACTGACATAATGTACTGATGTAATACACTGACATAATACCCTGTCATAGTGCACCCCATAGTAATGACCCTTCAATGCAATAAAGTGTCCAAGGCTGGCCTGAAGTATCCTGCCTGACAGACACAGACAATCCTA